>NC_090329.1:112017236-112329736 GCF_035084215.1 Heptranchias perlo | reverse complement strand
ACGGCCAATGCCATGAATCTATACAACAAATCTATAAAGCGAATCTATAAAGCAAATAGAGTATTGGGTTGCATTCACAGGACTATCCATTACAAAACAAAACATATAATTTTGTCCATGTACAATACCTTGGTTATGCCTCATTTAGAGTACTGGGTGCTAAATTGCGCTCTACGCCATCATGCGCAAATAACGAACGCCAGCATCATGTAAAGTAGGGAGAATATGCATTCGATCAGTCTGCAACCCTGATTTAAAGTGATACACACCATTTTGGCACTTAACACTCCTCTCAACCCCGACCATCTAAACATGTCTTAGAGTGCCTGGAGGACCGCCCGCCAGCCCTATTTAAAGGGATCATGCAGAACTTACAGGTTAGTTGCAGGATTATTGCTTCTGGCTGCTGATGCATTTGTAACTGTTTTTGGCGGTCTCCTATACTTGAATATTAGGATGAGGGGACATAGCCTAACATTTAGAGCCAGGACGTGCAGGAGTGAAGTTAGGAAACACTCCTACACGCAAAGGGTAGTAGAAGTTTGGAATGCTCTTCTGCAAACGGCAGTTGGTGCTAGCTCAATTGTTAATTTTAAATCTGAAATTGTTAGATTTCTGTGAACCAAGGGTATTAAGGGATATGGGGCTATGGCAGGTATATGGAGTTAGGTCACAGATCAACCACGATCTCATTGAATGGCAGAACAGGCTCGAGGGGATAAATGTCACTGCCACATGCTGCCTCCTGTTATGCGCCACCTTCTCCTGCAAGATAGCGGGACGTGTGCCTGGGTAATTTGCCTGTCATGGTTGAATAGCTGCCAGTGTGTGTGGCCTGTGAGTTGTGGGTGTGCAGCTTGCAACAGTGGGAATGTGTAAGGGTGAGAGGAAGCATCTGATTGGAAGAGATGCATATTATTGAAAGAGTTTTTTGGTATGTGGGTGATGGGAGGTGTAGTGCATGGAGCAGTGGATGCGGCTCGTGGTGCAGTTGGTTTGGAGATGCCACTTGACAGTTGATCTCACTCACCTTGACCACTCGTGTCAATTGTAAACAATTTTACAACACCAAGTTATAGTCCAACAAATTTATTTTAAATTCCACAAGCTTTCGGAGGCTTCCTCCTTCGTCAGGTGACTCGTGTCAAAGCATTGAACTTCTTCCTACACTGCATCCATGTTCAAGGTGCTATGCGTTTGGCATTGACTGTGTCCCCTACTGCCTCCCACTGCCTTTTGATCATATGTCTGGAGGGTCTCTTGCTCTCCACCCCCCCCAGCCCCGCTGCAGATATAGGATGTCCTGCCTTCTGTTCCTTCTGTGCACCTCCTGCACCAAGGCCTCCAGTGCATCAGCAGAGAACCTTGGTGCACGCACTCTCGCAAGCCTGATACCAACTCGGGCTGGCAGATTGGTGAGTTTTTAAAAAATTTGTTCATGGGATGTGGGCGTCGCTGGCAAGGCCAGCATTTATTGCCTATCCCTAATTGCCCTTCTGGCATGCAGATTGGAGGATGTGGGATTCAATGTTTTAAAATAACTCATCAGTTTGTAAACATAGGAACGAGACCTATATCTGTGTTTTACATGTGCGATGTCTGATCTCCGTTCAGACTCTGTGCAGACCCGTACCTTATTTTTTAGCAAATAACAGGTACCAGCAACCTTTAAGAAATGCAGGCTGCCTTTAAGAGGTGCGGCCTGCCTTTAAGAGATTCGGGCTCCCCCTGCTGGTGGAACGTGCAAAAGTCCTTGAATCCTCGTGTCAATGCAGGTTGTTAACGCTTGGCTGAGGTAAGTGTTCAGACAGGACGAATGCCTCGCCCTGCCTGCGATGGAAGCACCGGCCATGGGTTAATCGCGGAATGCGATACCAGCGCCCGGTTTCAGGGGCTAACCCATTTAACCCCCACTATGTCCAGTTATGGTCCCCTCACCTGGTGGGTGGTATTGAGGCTTTGGAAAAGTTGCAGAGGAGTGCCACAAGAATAATTCCCAGTTTAAAACACCTTAGCTACCCAGATAGATTGAAAGAGCTTGGTCTATATACTTTAGAGAAGCAATTTGATTGAGATCTATAAAATAATGAAAGGACAGAATTGTTTGCACGTTGACATTATTTCAATAGACAAGGGCACGGTGGCAATGTGGTTCTGTTACTGGACGAATAATCCCGAGGCCTGGACTATTCTGGAATATAAAAAAACTAGTATCAGTATGGGGGCCATGAAACTACCGGATTGTCGTAAAAACCCATCTGATTCACTGATGTCCTTCAGGGAAGGAAACCTGCCGTCTTTACCTGGTCCAGCCTATATGTGACTCCAGACCCATAGCAATGTGGTTGATTCTTAATCGACCTCTGAAATGGCCTAGCAAGCCACTCAGTTGTACAATCTCGCTACAAAAAGTCATAATAAGAATAGCACCGGACACGACAAAGGCAAACCAAGCCCAGTCGACCCAGCAAAGTCCTCCTCACTAACATCTGGGGAATTGTGCCAAAATTGGGAGAGCTGTCCCACAGACTAGTCAAGCAACAGCCTGACATAGCCATACTCACAGAATCATACCTTTCAGCCAACGTCCCGAACTCTTCCATTACCATCCCTGGGTATGTCCTGTCCCACCGGCAGGACAGACCCACCAGAAGTGATGGTACAGTGATATACAGTCAGGAGAGAGTGGCCCTGAGAGTCCTTAACATTGACTCCGGATCTCATGGCATCAGGTCAAACATGGGCAAGGAAATCTCCTGCTGATTGCCACCTACTGCCCTCCCTCAGCTGATGAATCAGTCCTCCTCCATGTTGAGCACCACTTGGAGGAAGCACTGAGGGTAGCAAGGGCACAGAATGTACTCTGGGTTGGTGGACATCAATGCCTATCCCCAAAAGTGGCTCAGTAGCACCACCACTGGCCGAGCTGGCCGAGTCCTGAAGGAAATAGCTGCCAGACTGGGCCTGTGGCAGTTGGTGAGGGAACCAACAAGAGGGGAAAAATCTACTTGTCCTCGTCCTCACCAATCTACCTGTGGCAGATGCATCTGTCCATGACAGTATTGGTAGGAATGACCACGCACAGTCCTCGTGGAGACGAAGTCCCGTCTTCGCACTGAGGACACCATCCAACATGTTGTGTGGCACCACCACTGTGCTAAATGGGATAGATTCAGAACAGATTGAGCAGCTCAAAACTGGGCATCCATGAGGCACTGTGGGCCATCAGCAGCAGCAGATTTGTATTCCAGCACAATCTATAACCTCATGGCCTGGCATATTCCTCACTCTACCATTACCAACAAGCCAGGGGATCAATCCTGGTTCAATAAGGAGTGTAGAAGAGCATGCCAGGAGCAGCACCAGGCGTACCTAACAATGAGGTGCCAACCTGAAGCTACAACACAGGACGACATGCATGCTAAACAGCAGAAGCAACATGCTATAGACAGAGCTAAGCGATTCCACAACCAACGGATCAGATCAAAGCTCTGTAGTCCTGCCACATCCAGTCGTGAATGGTGGTGGACAATTAAACAACTAACAGGAGGAGGAGGCTCTGTAAACATCTCCATCCTCAATGATGGCAGAGTCCAGCCCGTGAGTGCAAAAGACAAAACTGAAGCGTTTTCTCTTCATTCGTTCATGGGATGTTGGCGACGCTGGCAAGGCCAGCATTTATTGCCCATCCCTAATTGCCATTGAGAAGGTGGTGGTGAGCCGCCTTCTTGAACCGCTGCAGTCCGTGTGGTGAAGGTTCTCCCGCAGTGCTGTTAGGAAGGGAGTTCCACAACTTTGACCCAGCGACGATGAAGGAACGGTGATGTATTTCCACGTCGGGATGGTGTGTGACTTGGAGGGGAACGTGCAGGTGGTGTTGTTCCCATGTACCTGCTGCTCTTGTCCTTCTAGGTGGTAGAGGTTGCGGCTTTGGGAGGTGCTGTTGAAGAAGCCTTGGTGAGTTGCTGCAGTGCATCATGTGGATGGTACACACTGCAGCCACTGTGCGCCGGTGGTGAAGGGAGTGAATGTTTAGGGTGGTGGATGGGATGCCAATCAAGTGGGCTGCTTTGTCCTGGATGGTGTCGAGTTTCTTGAGTGTTGTTGGAGCTGCAGTCATCCAGGCAAGTGGAGAGTATTCCATCACACTCCTGACTTGTGCCTTGTAGATGGTGGAAAGGCTTTGGGGAGTCAGGAATTGAGTCACTCGCCGCAGAATACCCAGCCTTTGACCTGCTCTTGTAGCCACAGTATTTATATGGCTGGTCCAGTTAAGTTTCTGGTCAATGGTGACCCCCAGGATGTTGATGGTGGGGGATTCGGCGATGGTAATGCCGTTGAATGTCAAGGGGAGGTGGTTAGACTCTCTTGTTGGAGATTGTCATTACCTGGCACTTGTTTGGCGCAAATGTTACTTGCCACTTATCAGCCCAAGCCTGGATGTTGTCCAGATCTTGCTGCATGCGCGCTTGGACTGCTTCATTATCCGAGGGGTTGCGAATGGAACTGAACACTGTGCAATCATCAGCGAACATCCCCATTTCTGACCTTATGATGGAGGGAAGGTCATTTTTGAAGCAACTGAAGATGGTTGGGCCAGGACACTGCCCTGAGGAACTCATGCAGCAATGCCCTGGGGCTATGATGATTGGAACATAGGAACGTAGGAACAAGAGTAGGCCATTCAGGCCCTCGTGCCTGCTCCGCCATTTGATAAGATCATGGCTGATCTGTGATCTAACTCCATATACCCGCCTTTGGCCCATATCCCCTAATACCTTTGGTTGCCAAAAAACTATCTATCTCAGATTTAAATTTAGCAATTGAGCAGTATCAATTGCCGTTTGCGGAAGAGAGTTCCAAACTTCCACCACCCTTTGTGTGTAGAAATGTTTTCTAATCTCGCTCCTGAAAGGTCTTGCTCTAATTTTTGGACTGTGCCCCCTACTCCTAGAATCCCCAACCAGCGGAAATAGTTTCTCTCTATTCACCCTATCTGTTCCCCTTAATATCTTATAAACTTCGATCAGATCACCTCTTAACCTTCGAAACTCTAGAGAATACAACCCCAATTTGTGTAATCTCTCCTCGTAACTTAACCATTGAAGTCCAGGTACCATTCTAGTAAACCTACGCTGCACTCCCTCCAAGGCCAATATGTCCTTCCGAAGGTGCGGTGCCCAGAGCTACTCACAGCACTCCAGGTGCGGTCTAACCAGGGTTTTGTATAGCTGCAGCATAACTTCTGCCCCCTTGTACTCTAGTCCTCCAGATATAAAGGCCAGCATTCCATTAGCCTTCTTGATTATTTTCTGCACCTGTTCATGACACTTCAATGATCTATATACCTGTACCCCTTGGTCCCTGTTTTTAACTTTTTACCATTTAGAAAGTACCCTGTTCTATCCTTTTTTGATCCAAAGTGGATGACCTCACATTTGTCTACATTGAATTCCATTTGCCACAGTTTTGCCCATTCGCCTAATCTGTAAATATCGCTTTGTAATTTTATGTTTTCAACTCCACTGCATACAATGCCACCAATCTTTGTGTCATCGGCAAACTTGGAAATGAGACTTTCTATGCCTTCATCTAAGTCGTTAATAAACATTGTGAATAATTGAGGCCCCAAGACAGATCCCTGTGGGACTCCACTAGTCACATCCTGCCAATGTGAGTACCTACCCATTATCCCTACTCTCTGTTTCCTTTCGCTCAGCCAATTTCCTAACCAAGTCCGTACTTTTCCCTCGATTCCATGGGCTTCTATCTTAGCTAACAGTCTCTTATGTGGGACTTTATCAAATGCCTTCTGGAAGTCCATATAAATAACATCCATTGACAATCCCCTGTCCACTACTTTAGTCACCTCTTCAAAAAATTCAATCAGGTTTGTCAGGCACGACCTACCTTTCACAAATCCATGCTAGCTCTCTGTGATTAACTGAAAATTCTCGAGGTGTTCAGTCACCCTATCCTTCATTATAGACTCCAGCATTTCCCCCACAACAGGTGTTAGGCTAACTGGTCTACAATTCCCTGGTTTCCTTCTCTCTCCTTTCTTAAAAAGCAGAGTGACATGTGCAATTTTGCAATCTAGAGGGACAGTTCCTGAATCTAAAGTACTTCGAAATTGGCCTCTAAGAACCACTACCATCTTCCTTTGTGCTAGGTATGACTCCAGTCACTGGAGAGTTTTCCCCCTGATTCCCATTTACTTCAATTTTACTGGGGCTCCTTGGTGCCACACTCGGTCAAATGCTGCCTTGATGTCAAGGGCAGTCACCCTCATCTCAGCTCTGGAATTCAGCTCTTTTGTCCATGTTTGGACCAAGGCTGTAATGAGGTCTGGAGCTGAGTGGTCCTGGCGGAACCCAAACTGAGCATCGGTGAGCAGGTTATTGGTGAGTAAGTACCGCTTGATAGCACTATCGACGACACCTTCCATCACTTTGCTGATGATCGAGAGTAGACTGATTGGACGGTAATTGGCCGGATTGGATTTGTCCTGCTTTTTGAGGACAGGACATCCCTGGGCAATTTTCCACATAGATGCCAGTGTTGTAGCTGTACTGGAACAGCTAGAGGCGCAGCTAGTTCTGGAGCACAAGACTTCAGCACTACAGCCAGGATGTTGTCAGGGCCCGTAGCCTTTGCTGTATCCAGTGTACTCAGCCGTTTCTTGATATCATGTGGAGTGAATCGAATTGGCTGAAGACTGGTGGGGATATAGGGAGGAGGCCAAGATGGATCATCCACTCTGCACTTCTGGCTGAATATGGTTGCAAACGCTTCAGCCTTGTCTTTTGCACTCATGTGCTGGACTCTGCCATCATTGAGGATGGGGATGTTTGCAGAGCCTCCTCCTCCCGTTAGTTGTTTAATGGTCCACCACCATTCACAACTGGATGTGGCAGGACTGCAGAGCTTTGATCTGATCCATTGGTTGTGGAATCGCTTAGCTCTGTCTATAGCATGTTGCTTCCGCTGTTTAGCATGCTTGTAGTCCTGAGTTGAGGTTCACCAGGTTGGCACCTCATTTTTCGGTACACCTGGTGCTGCTCCTGGCATGCTCATCTACACTCCTCATTGAACCAGGGTTGATCCCCTGGCATGTTGGTAATGGTAGAGTGAGGAATATGCCAGGCCACGAGGTTATAGATTGTGCTGGAATACAATTCTGCTGCCGCTCTTGGCCCACAGTGCCTCATGGATGCCCAATTTTGAGCTGCTAGATCTGTTCTGAATCTATCCCATTTAGCACAGTGGTGGTGCCACACAACACGTTGGATGGTGTCCTCAGTGCGGAGACGGGACTTCATCTCCATGAGGACTGTGCGGTGGTCACTCTTACCAATACTGTCAAGGACAGATGCATTTGCAACAGGTAGATTGGTGAGGACAAGGTCAAGAAAGTTTTTCCCTCGTGTTGGTTCACTCAGCACTTGCCACAGGCCCAGTCTGGCAGTTTGCAACCATCTTCAGCCAGAAGTGCCAGGTAGATGATCCACCTCGGCCTCCTCCCGAAATCCCCATCATCACAGAAGCCAGTCTTCAGCCAATTCGATTCACTCCACATGATATCAAGAAACAGCTGAGTGCACTGGATACAGCAAAGGCGATGGGCCCCGACAACACCCCGGCTGTAGTGCTGAAGACTTGTGCTCCAGAACTAGCCGCGTCTCTAGCCAAACTGTTCCAGTACAGCAACAACACATGCATCTACCCGACAATGTGGAAAATTGCCCAGTTAAGTCCTGTCCACAAAAAGCAGGACAGTCCGATCCGGCCAATTGCTGCCCCATCAGTCTACTCTCAATCATCAGCAAAGTGATGGAAGGTGTCGTCGACAGTGCTATCAAGCGGCACTTACTCACCAATAACCTGCTCACCAATGCTCAGTTTGGGTTCCGCCAGGACCACTCAGCTCCAGACCTCATTACAGCCTTGGTCCAAACATGGACAAAAGAGCCGAATTCCAGAGGTGAGGTGAGACTAACTGCCCTTGACATCAAGGCAGCATTTGACCGAGTGTGACACCAAGGAGCCCTAGTAAAATTGAAGTCATTGGGAATCAGGGGGAAAACTCTCCAGTGGCTGGAGTCATACCTAGCACAAAGGAAGATGGTAGTGGTTGTTGGAGGCGAATCATCTCAGCCCCAGGACATTGCTGCAGGAGTTCCTCAGGGCAGTGTCCTAGGCCCAACCATCTTCAGCTGCTTCATCAATGACCTTCCCTCCTGCATGATTGCACAGTGTTCAGTTCCATTCACAACCCCTCAGATAATGAAGCAGACCATGCCCGCATGCAGCAAGACTTGGACAACATCCAAGCTTGGGCTGATAAGTGGCAAGTAACATTCGCGTCAGACAAGTGCAAGGCAATGACCATCTCCAACAAGAGAGAATCTAACCATCTCCCGTTGACATTCAACAGCATTACCATCGCCGAATCCCCCACCATCAACATCCTGGGGGTCACCATTGACCAGAAACTTAACTGGACCAGCCATATAAATACTGTGGCTACGAGAGCAGGTCAGAGGCTGGGTATTCTGCGGCGAGTGACTCAATTCCTGACTCCCCAAAGCCTTTCCACCATCTACAAGACACAAGTCAGGAGTGTGATGGAATACTCTCCACTTGCTTGGATGAGTGCAGCTCCAACAACACTCAAGAAGCTCGACAGCATCCAAGATAAAGCAGCCCACTTGATTGGCACCCCATCCACCACCCTAAACATTCACTCCCTTCACCACTGGCGCACAGTGGCTGCAGTGTGTACCATCCACAGGATGCACTGCAGCAACTCGCCAAGGCTTCTTCGACAGCACCTCCCAAACCTGCGACTTCTACCACCTAGAAGGACAAGAGCAGCAGGTGCATGGGAGCAACACCACCTGCATGTTCCCCTCCAAGTCACACACCATCCCGACTTGGAAATATATCGCCGTTCCTTCATCGTCGCTGGGTTAAAATCCTGGAACTCCCTTCCTAACAGCACTGTGGGAGAACCGTCACCACACGGACTGCAGCGGTTCAAGAAGGCGGCTCACCACCACCTTCTCAATGGCAGTTAGGGATGGACAATAAACGCCGGCCTTGCCAGCGACGCCCACATCCCATGAGCGAATAAAAAAAAAGTACTTTTGAAGTGTAGTCACTTTTGTAATGTAAGAAATGTGGCAGCCAATTTATGCACAGCAAGGTCCCACAAAAAGCAATGTGATAATGACCAGATAATCTGTTTTAGTGATGTTGGTTGAGATAAATATTGGTAAGGACACAGGGAGAACTCCCCTCCTCTTCTTCGAAATAGTGCCATGGGATATTTTTATGTCCACCTGAGAGGGCAGACAGGGCCTTGGTTTAATGCCTTATCTGAAAGACAGCACCTCTGTCAGTGCAGCACACCCTCACTCCTGCACTGAAGTGTCAGCCTGGATTTTGTGTTCAAGTCTTTGGAGTGGGACTTAAACCCACAACCTTCATGACTCAGAGGTGTGAGTACTACCACTGAGCTACAGCAGACATAATTGCAAGGATAGCAATGGAACTGAAATGCAATACAGTTATTTGTGACATGCTTGTTTTGCAGATTCATGAAGAACAAAAAGAGAGGAATCCTGATCATCCTATGGCAGGGGGTTGGGTGCTGGACCATTTCCCAGAAACGATACATCAATGTAAAGCAATGATAGAACTAGGTTTTGGTCCTGATAATATCTTCTTTTTAAATAACACTGTGGAGGATGGTAAGTAAACTAATTAACCAAATTGATTTTGCTTTTGTAGTAAAAGTAACATATTTACTAGCAGATCTTCTGTCGCATTGTTCGTCGTATTTTATAAGGATGGAACAATTCTGGGCTAGAAATTGAGCCGTTGTTTGGGCGCTACGCGGCCTCTTGAAGTGCCAAGATGGCATCTTGGCTGCACACGCATGTTTCTAGCGTGATGTGCGCCTGACACACCTTGGTATAGGTATTAGCGCTTGCACAGAAAGCAAACGCCCAGCAGCATGTAAAGTAAGGAGAAAATGGATACAATCAGTGTGCAACGTTGATTTAAAGTGATAAGTTCCAAAATGGTGTCTAATGCTCAACTCAAAGCACAGTCTTAACCATGACTATCTGAACATGTCTTAGAGTGCCTGGAGGAACCTCCCACCAGTGCTATTTAAAGGGAACATGCAGGATTTACAGGTTAGCTGTTGGATTATTACTTTTGGTTGCTGATGCATTTGTAACTGTTTTTGGAGGTCTCCTATACTTGAATACTAGGACGTGGGGACATTGCCTAACATTTAGAGCCAGGACGTGCAGGCGTGAGGTTAGGAAACGCTACTACACACAAAGGGTGGGAGAAATTTGGAAAGCTCTTCTGCAAAGGGCAGCTGATGCTAGCTCAATTGTGAATTCTAAATCTAGATTGATAGATTTCTGTGAACCAATGGTATTAAAGGATATGGGGCTAAGGCATTAAGGGCTAAGGTATTAAGGGATATGGAGTTAGGCCACAGGCCCACCATGATCTCATTGAATGGCGGAACAGGCTCGAGGGGCTAAATGCCACTGCCACTTGCTGCCTCCTGTTATGCGCCACCTTCTCCTGCAAGAAAGCGGGACGTGTGATGTGCCTGTCATGGTTGAATAGCTGCCAGTGTGTGTGACCTGTGAGTTGTGGGTGGGCGGCTTGCAACAGTGGTAATGTGTAAGGGTGAGAGGAAGCATCTGATTGGAAGAGTTGAGTACTGATGGAAAGAGTTTGTTGGTATATGGGTGATGGGGGGTGTAGTGCATGGAGCAGTGGATGCGGCTAGTGGTGCAGTTGGTAGGAGACACCACTTGACAGTTGACCTCACTCACCTTGACCACTCGTGTCAAAAGCATTGAACTTCTTCCTACACTGCATGCATGTTCGTGGTGCTATGCACCTGGCATTGACTTTGTCCTTCCACTGCCTCTCACTGCCTTTTGGGCATATTTCTGGGGGGCCTCTAGCGCCTCCCCCCCACCCCTGCGGATATAGGATGACCCTCCTTGTGTCCACCTCTTGCACCACGGCCTCTAGTGCATCAGCAGAGAAGCATGGTACACACTCTCGCAGGCCTGGTGCAAACTCAGATTGGCAGATTGGTGAGGTCTGGCTTGTAGATTGGGTGATGTGGGATTTAGTAGTGCGCAACCTTTATTCAGTGTTTTAACATAACTCATCAGTTTGTAAACATAGGGACGGGACCTATATCTGTGTTTTACGTGTGCGATGTCTGACCTCTGTTCAGACTCGGTGCAGACAGCAGACTGTTACTTTTAGCAAATAACAGGTACTGGCTACATTTTAGAGATTTTAGGAGACATCCTCCCTTTAAGAAATTGGGGCTCCCCCTGCTGGTGGAAAGTGTGCATTTCCTTGAATCGTTTTGTCAGGCTTAGTTTTTAGCGCTGCTGTCAGGTAAGTCCTCAGACCGGACGAATGTCTCCTCCTGCACTCGCTCCCGGTTTTGGGGGTTAACTAATTTAACCCCCTCTATCTTGTAACATACAATGTATTGTAATACAGTTAGTCTTCTGTGGTATTATTCACAGACAAAAAGAATCCTGGATTTACCTCCAGGAGGGTTAGGGCAGGACTTCCACCAACCGTGCTGACCTTTCTCTGATCCCAACCCATTTTCCTGGGTCGGACATGTTTGTCAGTGCAGGATGGGCTCCCAGTGCGACACCCCCCCCTCCCCCAGCAAGAAGTAATCCACCACTGCTAGGGGAGGAAAATACAGCAGTGTGGCAACAGTACACCTGCTGCATCGCCCAGTTTAAAGGGTGCAGAAGAGCCCCAAAGACTACAGAACTAAATGATTTCAGGCCTAAAAAATGGTATGGTTTTGTTGCTTGAGGAGAGGGAGAGGTGTCTATTATTGGGCACTCTCCCTCTAAACAGGGGACTCAGCAGGCTTTCTGTTATTGCCCCAAGGTCTACTGCACTTCCATCCTGTTGGCCCCTTGGGTCAGTGGTAAACGCACCAGAAGGTAGTGAATTCCTGTGGATTTCTGGGCCCAGCTTCTCCACCATCGTTTACATGCAGTGCCAGCCACCTTCCTTGCTGGAGCAGGTGAAGGAAAATCAATGGTGGCACTGGCAGGATCGTGGATATGGTGGTTAGCCACAAATATTCTAATCTCATGACTAATGGAAGAGCAGTAAGATGGCTCCAAGGATTTTTCCTTCACTCAGGACAACAGTACCAGAGATTTCTTTGCCCAATCTCCACAGATGTCTTCAAAGGTGGTAAAAAGTCAGCAGGCCAAGGCTGCTGAGATCCCAAGCCCAGAGAAGTAGTATTCATGGATCTATCCCAGGACTCAGCATCCTGAGAGGATGGCCACTTTCGTCCCAAGAATCTCATGTTGAGCAGTTGTCCATATCTCAGACCCCAGGCACTCATGTGGCACTTAGAAGAAGTATTAGAAAAGGTCAAAGGAAAAATAGGAAAGTCGCTAAGGGAGTCCATGGGGAAGATTATCAGAAGTTCTTTTATCTTGAACAACCTTTTGAAATTGTTGGAGTTTGACAGATTTGGATAATGCCCATGATTGGTCTGAATGAAAAACGAACTATTTATAGAATAGAAAAAAAATGTATGTGGCCTGATGTCCTCCATGTGCCTTCTGCTTTTAATGAAGTAATTTGTGTCTTGAGGGAATATATGGGGTAAATCAATAGAGCAGCCTGATTTAATGGTAAGATGACAAGAATTAGAATAAACAATGTTAAAAAAGACACTGGCTTTGAAATGTTATCAAATGTAACAATCTGCAAAAACAAAATCAACTTTCAGTCAATGCTAAAGCTGCCTTGACAAAATGGCTTTCTCTATCAAAATTAATTTAACTTTCTGACAATGGCTAAATGGCTTTCTCTATCAAAATTAATTTAACTTTCTGCCACTGGCAGCCTCAATAAGTCATTAAAGCTGGTACCTCCAAAGATGTCATCAGCATTCATTCTTTAAAGAAAAAATTCAAAAGACAAAAAAAAACAAAATAAAACAAAAGGAAGTTAGGGCTAATCAAAACTCTTTGTAAAACTTTGATTTTTAATATGGGTCCTATAACAAGTGTTTAATCTGTAGGTCTCAGACCTTGAGTGTTAAAATTATTGCTTGTACTTATTCACCTCCTTCAGGAAATTAACTTGCAAGAGTCCATGATGGTGCATGTTATATACATCCTATTGGAAATGAACCAAGTAATATTTTTTCCTTCCATACTTAAGTTTAGAGCAGTGATATTAAATGATTGAGATGAGAAAAATATGAAATAAATTTTCATAAAATGGGCTACAAACGTATTAGGTCTGGAAGGCGCTATATAATTGCAAGTTGTTGTTGTTGTCTATTGTACTGCAAATCAGCCTATAAAAACACTGAGTTTCTTTCACCCAAACACTTCAATTTTCCAAAGGTATTTATGTACATATATTTTTTTAAACACAGCTTATGAACAATCTTTACTTAGCAATTTTAAACATACACAAATACTCTTGCATGTATACAGTGTTCAAGTATATAAAGTGATTTTGAAACTTTAAATTTGCATAATTTTGACATCTTGTTTTTTTTACTGATTATCTGAGGAACTCGAGGAAGATTTTGCCAATCTTTCAGATTTTGTTTCCCTGACGGTGCCAGAATATACCATGAAAGGTTGCTTTGATGATTGGTAAACTATCTTAAAATAGAATTCTGATGTTTCATATGTATCTTAATACCACCAGGAAAATTCCTCCTAAGCAGATTGTATAATTTACATAAAGATGAGGTTGATGCCAAGATAATCCTTAGACTTCAAAAAGAGGAAGAAAAAAAGAAACGTGAAAAGTGAGTAAATCGGTTTTTATCTATGTTTCTTATCTTATTGCTGCTTTTCTCTCTGTGTGTTTTGCTTTGTTTGTGTCTTTTTGTTTGTTTTATGTTTTTCTCTTTCTAATTTTGTTTCTGTTGGTGGTAAACGTGAGGTGGTAGAGATTGGGGATGGGCTTTTTGCTGGAAATTGGTAGTAGGTGATATAGGGTTAGATTCAGGGACAGCAATGGTGGCAAATGCAAGAGTGAAGTGAATATTATGAGTACAAAGGCGGGTGAGGGAGTATATTGAGTAGTAAGTCAGACTAAGAGGAAGTGGAGATGGAGGGAGGAAGAATAGCGTAAGCAGAAGATACGGTTGGGAAACAGTAATTTGTTTTTAAAGTGCTTATAACACAATAAATAAACAATAGGACTATAAGCATCTTAAACAGAAATTGCTGATCTGTAGCATGGCCTGGGAACCAGTGAAGAGGGAAGGTAGGTCAGGATGAGAGATGAGGCTGGGTCGTTAACTGTGTAGAGAGGGTTGGAGGCATGGATGCAGATTGAGGCCGCAGGCTGGGTAAGAAGAGAAAAAAAGCTGGGCACTGGTGGAGGAGTGGGGACTGGAAGGATCTTGGGCAGCGATGTAGGTGATGTAAGCTGGGAAGCAGCAATTTGGGTGAGACAGGAGGCAGATGGGAAGGGAAGGAAAGAGAGGTAGAGGGATGAGGCAGAAAGGGTGAAGGGAATTGGATATGGGATGAGGTGTAATGGGAGAGGAAGGCTAGAGGAGGGGATGGGGATAGGAGAGGGTAAGAGCGGAGCAAGAAGGGGAGAGGAAACAGAGGGGAGGGGGAGAGGACGAGGGGAGGGGAGAGCAGAAATAAGGGGAGGAGTAGGCAAGGAAAGAAAAATGAGAGAAGGGAAGGGGAGTAGAGGGGGATAAGATAGAGAGGGTAGAGGAGGAATTGGGAGAAGAGGTGGGAGAGCACTGGGATGGGGGAAGAGGAGGAGAGGGGGAAAATTAGTTGAAGGGGAGAGGAGGCGGAAGAAGAAAGAGGAAGGGTAGGGGAAGGAGTGGAGGGGGAAAGGTGTGAACGAGAGAGGGATAGGGAGAAAGGGGAAGAAAGGGAAGGGGAGAGAAATGAGGGAGGTGTGGGAATGGGAGAGGAGAGATGAAAAGGGAGAGAGGAGAAAGGGGAGGGGGAGGAAAGAAGTGGGAGGGAGAGGAGAGTGAGATATGGGATGAGGGGAAATGGAGGAAAGAGATTTAGGGGAGAGGGGAGGAGGAGGAGAAGGGGAGAGAGGTAGAGGGGAGTGAAGGAAAGAGGGATGTGTTGAGAAGGAGGGGAAAGGAGAGAAGGAGGTGAGGGGGTAAGGGATTGAAAAGGAAGGGAGGAGGGAGAGGGGGAGAGCAGAGGGAAGGGATAGTGGGCTGGATAGAAGAAAGAGGGGACAAGGAGAGAGATGGGGAGGAATGTAGGGAAAAGGGTGAAGGGGAGGGGAAGAGGGAGAGGAAGACGGGGAGAGAAGGGTGAAGGGAGAGGAGGCAAGGGGAAGAGAGGAAGGGAGAGATAGAAAAAGAGATAGAGAGGAAGAGGGAGTGAGAAAGGGAAGGAGTGAGGAGGAAATTGGGGAGGGAGAAGGAAGAGGGATAAGAAGGGGGATGGGGAGTGGAACTAGCGGGACAGGAAAAGGGAGGTGAAAAGCAGGGGAGAGGAGGGAGGGTGGGGAAGGGAAGGAAGGAAAATATAGAGAGGGAGGGAGGGTGTGGAGAGGAAGGAGAGGGGAGAGGTGGGGAAGTTTGCTTTAACGGGGAGTTGATTGTCACAGAGCTTCACTCGAAGGGTGGGGTCTGGTGGTGATTTTTTTCTGCCCCACGCAGGGGAGAGGGCTTGCATAGTTTTTTTTTTGTTTTGGGATTGTCCAGCGCCAGATCTTTCTCAGTGACTATTTTGTTTCCGCTTGCATGTTTCGTTTTAGGCTTGTGATTTTATGTTTCGCTGCTTACTTCCATGTTTTCGACTGCCACTTTTCGCTAATCTGGGAAATGCACTGTCTTTCAGGTTACAGATTGGGTGCTTCGGTTTTGGTTTTCTAACTGGATTTAGTGAGGCACATCAACCTTTCCAAGAATTTCATGATTTTCCAGACAACTTTGTTTGCATGCATGTCTTTATTTTTGCCACGTTCCTATGGCCATCTTTGTGCAGGCTCTGTTTGATCATGTCCTCCCACTTTGGGAGAACAAGATTGCCCTGATTTTTTTAAAATTTGTTTGGGAGGCTAGAATTTTTGGTGCTTTTTTTGTTTCTCTACTATTTTAAATAGCCATTTAAAAAAATGTTTACTGTTGCATTGTTTCAAAGGTGAATTAGTAATTTCTACTTTAGGTTTTCCTGTCACATAATGTTATGCCATGTAACATTTTGTTCACAGCTTGACTTACAGATGCAATACCGTTGGAATGTGATACCACTCCATTTTTAATACATAATAAATAGAGATGGATATACAATATTGAGTCTCCCATGGCATTGCTAATGTTTAGTCAGAGGCTACTCTGTTTTAGAACATGGGACTGCTTAGCCACAACAGCAATCACTACTGCTGCTAATAGAGTCAGAGTGGCTTCACACTGTTCCATAGTAGGGTTCTTTATGTTCTTTTTCCACTCGTCCCCTGCTTTAGGACCTTGGCTACATGGTGTCTCCAGGGGATTGTAGCCTTTTACATCAGGTCAAATTCCTGGCTATGCGTATTTTGTTGGTTTACATCAGAGACATTATATTGGGCCTCCAAAATTGGACAGTATGTTGCTGGGTGGGTATTTTGAATTATAGGGGGTGGGGGAACAGTTCAATATCAGCAGGTTACATGTAATGTTGGAAGAAGTGCTGGAGGAGGAATCTTGGGACCAAGATTATGGGCCAGCTTATGAATATTTTGTGATTCTTTTACTTGTTTGTTCAATGATCAATTTTGTTTTTAGGGATGTATGAAAACTATCATAGTAGTTGAACCTCAGAATCCTTTTGTGCTGGAAAATGATTATGTAGAATTTGACTTTGAGAGAATGGAATGGGGAGATAATTGAAATTGGAAGAAAGATTTCATACAGTATGATTGGTGAATAACAATAGTAGAAAATTACCAATTAGCAAGGGGAAAAACATCGACATAATTAATGAGTAATTAGAAAATTGACAGACACAATGATTACAACATAGATTAACAGAATTATATAGAACCTTGGTTAGACCACACTTAGCGTACTGTGCACAATTCTGATCTCCGTATTATAAAAAGGATATAGAGGCACTGGAGAAGGTGCAAAAAAGATTTACACAGATGATACCAGAACTGAGAGATTATACCTATCAGGAAAGATTGAACAGGCTAGGGCTCTTTTCTCTAGAAAAGAGAAGACTGAGGGGTGACCTGTTAGAGGTCTTTAAGATTATGAAAGGGTTTGATAGGGTAGACATAGAGAAAATGTTTCCACTTATGTGAGAGTCGAAAACTAGGGGCCATAAATTTAAGATAGCCACCAATAAATCCAATAGGAAATTCAGGAGAAACCTCTTTATCCAGCGAGTGGTTAGAATGTGGAACTTAGAATCATAGAAATTTACGGCACAGAAGGAGGTCATTCGGCCCATCTTGTCTGCGCCTGCCGAAAAAGAGCCAGCCTAATCCCACTTTCCAGTTGTAGGTTGCAGCACTTCAGGTGCATATCCAAGTACTTTTTAAATGCAATGAGGGTTTCTGTCTCTACCTCCCTTTCAGGCAGTGAGTTCCAGACCCCCAGCACCCATTGGATGAAAAAATTTCTCCTCAATTCCCCTCTAATCCTTCTACCAATTACTTTAAATCTATGCCCCCTGGTTATTGACCTCTCTGCTAAGGGAAATAGGTTCTTCCTATCAACTCTATCTGGGCCCCTCATAATGTTATACACCTCAATTTAATCTCCCCTCAGCCTCTATTGTTCCAAAGAAAACAACCCCAGCCTATCCAATCTTTCCTCATAGCTAAAATTCTCCAGTCCTGACAACATACTCGTAAATCTCCTCTGTAACCTCTCTAATTCAATCACATCTTTCCTGTAATGTGGTGACCAGAACTGAACGCAGAACTCTAGCTCTTGCCTAACTAGTGTTTTATACAGTTCTAGCATAACCTTCCCGATCTTATATTCTATGCCTCGGCTAATAAAGGAAAGTATCCCGTATGCCACCTTAACCACATTATCTACCTGTCCTGCTACCTTTAGGGATCTGTGGACATGCATTCCAAGGTCCCTCTGTTCCTCTACACTTCTCAGTATCTTGCCATTTATTGTGAATTCCCTTGCTGTGTTTGCTCTCCTCAAATGTATTACCTAACACTTCTCCGGATTGAATTCCATTTGCCACTTTTCTGCCCACCTGATCAGTCCATTGATATCTTCCTGCAGTCTACAGCTTTCTTCCTCACTATCATCCACATGGCCAACTTTTATTACATCTGCAAACTTCTTAATCACATTTAAGTCTAAATCATTGACCTAAACTATAAAACGTGATGGACCTAGTACTGAGCACTGAAAACAGCCTTCCAGTCACAAAAACACTCATCAACCATTACCCTTTGCTTCCTGCCACTGAGCCAATTCTGGATCCAACTTGCCACTTTCCCGTTGATCCCATGGGCTTTTACTTTTCTGACCAGTCTGCCATGTGGGACCTTGTCAAAAGCCTTGCTAAAATCCCTGTAGACTACACCAAATGCATTACCCTCATCGACCAACCTTGTAAGGTCTGCAGGTCTTATAGCAAGTAGGGTTTTTTAGTGAATCAAAATCCCTAGTGTAGTTAACATTCTCTAAATTAAGAGTAATTTAAAGGAGTAAACTCCTTAAAGGGAGTAACTAACAAGCTTAATCTAAGGCAAGTCATGGCAGCAGAGCTCGCACCCGTGATATGCTCATCTATGTGGGAAGTCATGGACACTACAGGTGTCCCTGCCGACCATGTGTGCAGGAAGTGTGTCCAACTGCAGCTACTGGCTAAACGCATTTCGGAGCTGGAGCTGCAGGTGGATTCACTGTGGAGCATCCGCGATGCTGAGATTATCGTGGATAGCACGTTCAGTGAGGTGGTCACACCGCAGGTAAAGATTACGCAGGCAGAAAGGAAATGGGTGACCGCCAGGCAGAGTAAAAGGACTAGGCAGGTAGAGCAGGAGTCCCCCAGGGCCATCTCCCTCTCAAACAGATATTCCGCTTTGGATATTGTTGGGGGAGATAACTTATCAGGGGAATGCAGCAAGAGCCAAGATCGTGGCACCACGAGTGACTTAGCTGCACAGGAGGGGAAGAAAAAGAATGGGAGAGCAACAATGATAGGGGATTCCATCGTAAGGGGAACAGATAGGCATTTCTGCGGTCACAGACGTGACTCCAGGATGGTATGTTGCCTCCCTGGTGCTAGGGTCAAGGATGTCACGGAGCGGCTGCAGGACATTCTGAAGGGGGAGGGTGAACTGCCAGAGGTCGTGGTCCATATCGGTACCAACGACATTGGTAAAAAAAAAGGGATGAGGTCCTGCAAGCAGAATATAGGGAGTTAGGAAATAAATTAAAAATCAAGACCTCTAAGGTAAGCTCAGGATTACTCCCAGTGCCACGTGCTAGCAAGAGCATAAATAGGAGAATAGACCAGATGAATCCGTAGCTTGAGAGATGGTGTAGGAGAGAGGGGTTTAAATTCCTGAGGCATTGGGACCGATTCTGGGAAAGGCGGGACCTGTACAAGCTGGATGGGTTGCACCCAAGCAGAACTGGGACCAATATCCTCTCGGGTGTATTTACTAGTTCTGTTGGGGAGGGTTTAAACTGGTATGGCAGGAGGATGGGAACCATAGGGCAGGTACAGATAGGACAAATTCAGACCAGGAAATGGGAAGTAGAAAAGCAGTTAGTGACGTAGTTGGCGACTCAGAAAGGCAAAAGAAGGAAAGGTTAAATAGTGTTTAGCACAGAAATTTGACGGGGTTAAAGGGTATGTACGTCAATGCAAGGAGTATTACAAAAAAAGCAGATGAGCTAAAAGCACAGATAGACACATGGCAGCATGAAATCATTGCTAGAACGGAAACCTGGCTTAAAGAGGGGGATAATTGGCAGCTCAATATCCCTGGATATAGAGTTTTCAGGCAGGATAAAGTGGGTGATAAAAAAGGAGGGGGGTAGCATTATTGGTTAAAGAATCAATTACAGTTGTGAGAAGGGATGATCTGCTAAATG
Source organism: Heptranchias perlo (assembly GCF_035084215.1). Taxonomy (NCBI): domain Eukaryota; kingdom Metazoa; phylum Chordata; class Chondrichthyes; order Hexanchiformes; family Hexanchidae; genus Heptranchias; species Heptranchias perlo. The sequence goes on along the minus strand of NC_090329.1, from coordinate 112,309,599 downwards.
GATCATGAATCGAGGCCATATGGGTTGAGCTAAGAAATAAAAAAGGGGCAGTCACACTACTAGGAGATAGAAAAACAAATATGTAGGCAAATTTCTGAGTTCAAAAATAAGAGGGCAATAACAGTTGGGGACTTCAACTACCCTAACATCAACTGGGATTCAAACAGTGTGAGGGGCACAGAGGGTGCAAAATTCTTGATCAGTGTCCAGGAAAACTTTTTTAGCCAGTACGTGACAAGCCCAACAAGAGGGGATGCAATTCTAGATTTAGTCCTGGGAAATGAAGATAGGCAAGTGGGTGAAGTGACAGTGGGTGACCATATTGGGGATAGTGACTACAATTCAGTTAGTTTTTAGCATTCTTATGGAAAAGGTCAGAGTTAAATCAGGAGTAAACGTTTTAAATTGGGGGAAGGCAAATTTTACAGAACTAAGAGGTGATTTGGCAGAAGTGGACTGGACACAACTACTTGAGGAGAAATCAGTGGCAAGCCAGTGGGAGGCACTAAAAAGTGAAATTCTACGGTTACAATGCAGACACATCCCCTCAAAGAAAAAGGGTGGCACTGCCAAATTTAGAACCCCCGGTTGTCTAGAAGTATACGGGGCAAGATAAAGCAGAAAAAGAAAGCTTATGACTGTCACAGAAAACTAAATACTGCAGAAAGCCTAGAGGAGTATAGAAAGTACAGGGATGATGTAAAAAAGGAAATAAGGAAAGCAAAGAGAGGGCATGAAAAAATATTAGTTCGTAAGATTAAAGAAAACCCAAAGATGTTTTATCAGTGCATTAAGAACAATAGGATAGCTGAGGAAAAGGTGGGACCTGTCAGGGATGATAAGAGTAACTTGTGTGTAGAAGCAGAGAATGTGGGTAGGGTTTTAAATGAATATTTTATCTCCGTATTCACAAAGGAAAGGGATGATCCGGACTTAGTTAGTTAAAGAGGAGAGGTGTAAAATATTGGATAAGGTAAACATAACGAGAGAGGAAGTACTAGAGGGACTGGAATCCTTGAAAGTTGATAAGTCACCAGGGCCGAATGGATTGTTTCCGAGGCTATTGAAGGAAGCCAGGGAGAAAATAGCGGATGCTCTGAGGATCATTTTCCAATCCTCACTAGATACAAGGGAGGTACCGGAGGACTGGAAGACTGCAAACGTAGTACCATTGTTTAAAAAGGGTACGAGGGAAAGGCCGAACAATTATAGGCTGGTCAGTCTTACCTCAGTGGTGGGCAAACTATTAGAATCAATACTGAGAGTTAGGATAAACTGTCACTTGGAACGGCATCATTTAATCAGGGATAGTCATCATGGATTTGTTCAGGGAAGGTCATGCCTTACAAATCTGATTAAATTCTTTATGGAAGTGACAAGGAGGATTGATGAGGGTAGTGCAGTGGATGTTATCTACATGGATTTTAGTAAGGCATTTGACAAGGTCCCACATGGCAGAAAGTTAAAAGCCCATGGGATACAGGGAAATGTGGCGAATTGGATCCAAAATTGGCTCAGTTCAGGAAACAAAGGGTAAAAATCAATGGATGCCTTTGCGAATGGAAATCCGTTTCCAGTGCTCAGTGTTGGGTCCCTTGCTGTTTGTGTAATATATTTATGATTTGGACTTGAATGTAGGGGGCATGATTGGCAAATTTGCAGACGACACAAAAATTGGCCGTGTAGTTGATAGTGAAGAGGATAGCTATAGACTGCAAGAAGATATCAATGGGTTGGTGGAGTGGGCGGAAAAGTGGCAAATGAAGTTCAACCCGGAGAAGTGTGAGGTAATGCACTTAGGGAGGGCAAACAGTAAAAGGGAATACGCAGTAAAGGGGAATATATTGAGAGGGTTAGAAGAAGTGAGAGACCTTGGAGTGCATGTGCACAGGTCCCTGAAGGTGGCAGTACAGGTAGATAAGGTTGTGAAGAAGGCATACGGAATGCTGTCCGTTATTAGCCGAGGTATAGAATACAAAAGCAGGGATGTAATGATGGAACTATATAAAACGCCGGTAAGGCCATAGCTGGAGTATTGTGCGCAGTGCTGGTCACCACATTACATGAAGGACGTAATTGCTCTGGGGAGAGTGCAGAGAAGATTTACAAGAATGTTGCCAGGGCTTGAAAATTGCAGCTACGAGGAGAGATTGGATAGGCTGGGGTTGTTTTCCTTGGAGCAGAGGAGGCTGAGGGGAGACTTGATTGAGGTGTACAAAATTATGAGGGGCCCAGATAGAGTAGGCAGGAAGTAGCTGTTTCCCCTAGCGGAGAGTTCAAGAACTAGAGGACATAGATTTAAGCTGACTGGCGGAAGGATTAGAGGGGATATGAGGAAAAACTTTTTTACCCAGAGGGTGGTGGGTGTATGGAACTTGCTGCCCGAATTGGTGGTAGAGGCAGGGACCCTCAACTCTTTTAAAAAGTACCTGGACCCGCACCTAAAGTGCTGTAAGCTGCAGGGCAACAGACTGGGTGCTGGAAGGTGGGATTAGAATGGACGCCTGGTTGTTCTTCGAGCCGACGCGGACACAATGGGCCAAATGGCCCCTTTCTGTGCTGTATCTTTTCTATGGTTCTATGGTTACCTGCTCAAAAAGTTCAATCAAGTTAGTCAGATGTGAGCTTCCCTTAACAAATCCATGCTGACTGTCCTTGATTAATCCGTGCATTTCTAAATGACGATTAATACTGTCCCTCAGAATTTTTTCCAGTAATTTGCGCACCACTGATGTTAAGGTGACTGGCCTGTAATTACTGGGCCTACCCCTTTCTCCCTTTTTAAACAACGGTACAACGTTAGCAGTCCTCCAGTCCTGCGGCTCCACACCTGTAACCAGAGAGGATTGGAAAATGATGGTCAGAGCCTCCGCTATTTCCTCCCTTGCTTCTTTTAACAGCCTGGGATACATTTCATCCAGGCCTGGCAATTTATCTACTTTCAAGGATGCTAATGCCCTTAATATTTCCTCTCTCACTATGTTTACCCCATCCAATATTTCACACTCCTCCTCCTTAACTACAGTGTCTGCATCATCCCCCTCTTTTGTGAAGATTGATGCAAAGTATTCATTAAGAACCATACCCACGACTTGCTACCATAAGGAATAATTGAGGTGAATAGCATAGATGCATTTAAGAGGAAGCTAGATAAACATATGAGGGAGAAACAAATGGAAGGTTATGCTGATAGGGTCAGATGAAGAGGGGTGGGAGGAGACTTGTGAGGAGCATAAACACCAGCATAGACCAGTTGGGCCGAATGGCCTGTTTCTGAGCTGTAAGTTCTATGTAATGTACACAATAGACATAAGACATTTTATTATGAAGATATTGATAATTTTTTTCTTAATATGTTTTCTCTTTCTTGCATCTCTTGTTTCACACAACTGCCCTGATCAAAATGATGAGCTCAGTGTTTGCTATCAGACTTCTGCTAGTACCATTCTTCAGCTGTAGAGGTGTGTGAAAGCCAGGGATGACTAGTCCTCTTTAGGGAACACTTGGCCTTTACATAGTACCACCTAAGGCACAGATTAAGAACTCAAAAAATGTGGGAAATTATGGGTTTGAACCAGTTACTACTTTTAGTAATATACAGTGTTCACTTTTGTCATTCCCAGTCATATCTTCTGCTCCAGGCATAAATTTCTTCTATTCAGGATCAAATCTTTCATAGTTATTATAATGTAAACATTTAGTCACATGGGAGTCAATACAAGAAACCAAGTGCTTTAGTTATTCATTTCTCCAAGTTTTGTTTTTTTAATATGGATTCCATATTAAAGTTTTTATATCTTCCGTAATTCACCATTCTCAACATACTACAACAAAAAACCCGGGTTGACAACATAGAAAATCAGAGGATACGATTGCTTTAAGAAAGAAAGAACTTAAATTTATAAAGCACCTTTCATGACCTCAGGATATCCCAAAGCACTTTACATTCAATTAAGTAGTTTTGAAATGTAGTCGCTGTTGTAATGAAGGGAAACGCAGCAACCAGTATGCGCACAGCAAGGTCCCACAAACAGAAATTAGATAAATGACCAGATAATCTGCTTTAGTGAAGTTGGTGGAGGGATAAATATTCGTCTGTATACCAGAACTCCTTACTTTTCTTCTAATAGTACCATGTGATCTTTAAGCCTACCTGAGAAGGCAGATGGGACCTTATTTCGAAAGACGGCACCGCTGACAGTGCAGCACTCCCTCAGTATTACATAGGAACAGGAGTAGGCCATTCAACCCCTTGAGCCTGTTCTGCCATTCAATGAGATCATACTGATCTGTATCGTAACTCCATTTACCTGACTTGGCTCCATATCCCTTAATACCCTTGGCTAGCAAAAATCTAGCGATCTCAGATTTAAAATTATTAATTGAACTAGCATCTACTGCTTTTTGTGGAATAGAGTTCCACACTTCTACCACCCTTTGTGTGAAGAAGTATTTCCTAACTTCTCTCCTGATGTTGAAGTGTCAAATTAGATTATGTGCTCTAGTCTTTGTTAGGGGGCTTGAACCACAACCTTCCGACATATAGGCAAGGTGCTACCACTGAGCCAAGTTGTTTTGGTGTTATCATGTCACCACACCATATCACCGTTACAATTTTCCTTTCCTGTGCCAATTCAAGATGCCTCCTGTAGACTGATTTATCAATTCTTTCCCTGTTGTTAGCAATTAGATGTTTCTTCTGTTGCTTAATAAAGAAAATCGTTATGTGTATTTTCTTGCTTTTCTTTAAAGAGATCATAAATCCAATATTTAATTTTCCCAAATTATAGAATCATTGAATTTTACAGATCGGAAAGAGGCCATTCAGTCCTTCACGCCTACGCCGAAAGAATTATCCACCTAGTTCCATTACCCATACCCTTTAAAAAATGTATTTTTCAAATATTTATCCACTTCCCTTTTAAAAGCTATTATGGATCCTGCTTCCATCATTGATTCTGGTATGACATTCCATGTTTCTAACAACCCTTTGTACATATAAAAAAAAATCTCCTAATCTCTCCCTTTTTCTTTTGGTGATGATCTTAAATTTATGCCCTTAGTTACTAGCTCACCAACCAGTGGAAATGGGTTTTCTCTATTTACCTTTATCAAACCCTTCATAATTTTGAGCACTATTAAATCTAATTTTAACCTTCCTTGTTCTAATGAAAACAGCCCCAGTTTCTTAGATCTCTTTTCATAATTTAAGCCTCTAACCCCTGGTGTGCATTTTCTACAGCATTATCAACTTATCCTATTTTAAAGATTTATGTTTCTGCTCCTCCATTCATTTTAACATTTTACCATTTAGTATATATTTCCTGTTGTAGACATTGTTTGCATATATGTATGATTGATAAGTCTTTTTGAGTTGCAGAGGCATATATTTAAATTGCCTTTGCCCCAATAATTTTCTTGAAAAGTCTTTCTCAAACTGTCTCTTCAAATTAAGTAGTCTACTTGAAGCTGTCAGAATAAGATAAATAAGCCAGAAAGACATCATGGATGGTCAGCAACAAACAACCAGGTTAATGATCAGGGACCTTTTCTCTGGTCCTGTTTACATTGAAGTTTAGCAAGGAGGAATAGTTAAGTCTATAACAACTATAAATCTGCAGTGTACCGTTGCTTTTGCTCACCTATCCATTTACTTTTTAATACATCTGTTGGACCATTCATAGCCTAAGCCATTGTCCAGTAGAGTTTCACAAAGGAGAATTCATATAAGTAGGACAGGGCGGGGGTTGGGGGGATGGTGAAAAGGCAAAAGGCAGGAAGCTTTTCAAAGAGAGGGATGGATGTAGCAAGGCAAAGTGATTTTGACAGAATTCCAGAGGACGGGTAATAGTGCTATTTCGTCAGCTTCTGATGGTAAAAAAAGGGAGTAGGAAATGAACAGTAATTCAGACGCAGATATTATAATATGACACGAGGGAATTAATTTTAATAAAATTGTTCAGTGTTTTCTGAGAATTGTACAGGAATTAAAGCTGACAGTTGTGATGATGTGCTGTTTCCATAGACAAGCCGCAGTAGATGCTTTAAGACAAACAGAAGCAGAAAACCAACAGGCAGCATCAAAGGAGATGAAAGAGGAAAATGAAGGTATGTAGCTTTATTAAAAGAAATTCCACAATAGATTACAATGTGTTATAAATCCGTGCTAATTTTATTAATTTTTTAACTTGCGCAGTTGATCCTAGTGATATCCCAAAGCCTCAAAAAAGCATCAACTTTGAATTACAGTATACTACTCTTATTTCAAAGTTGCTTAATTCAAATTAGCTAGTAATTAATTTTTGGCAATAAATTCCCACTTTGCTGTCCTATTAACATTGTGTAATTCAAAATTATTGGATAAATTTTTTTAGTGCACAATATGACTGCATTACAAGGAGTGGATTAATTTGCTGAAAAGCTATAAGATTGAGGGGAGCTGCTGAGTAAAGACTCACACAAAAGGAATAAAATTCTGTAGGAGCAAGTCCTCTGTTGATCATTCTTATGCACCTAATATATAGTCTCAGAACAGTATGATAGACCTTTAGGAGTAGACTGTCCAGCTACATACTCAGTAGCAGTGTATTGAATGTGGAAACCAAAAAAGAAAAAGACAAGAAAAATATAATTCAAAAAGAGAACCCTGAAGGCAGAAAAGGTTAGGTAAAATTAACCTTGGTGCACATACTCTCACAGGCCTGGTATAAACTCGGATCGGCAGATTGGTAAGGTCTGGCATGCAGATTGGAGGATGTGAGATTTAGTAGTGCGCAACCTTTATTAAATGTTTTAACATAACTCATCAGTAAACATATGTAGGAAAGCTAGAATACTATAGACTACTACTTAATGGAATTTAACTCTGTTTAAAAAAAAACTCTACACTGTAAAAATGTTGACAAATTAGCATTTTTTTTATTCATACATGGGATGTGGGCGTCACTTGCAAGGCCAGCATTTATTGCCCATCCCTAATTGCCCTTGAGAAGGTGGTGGTGAGCTGCCTTCTTGAACTGCTGCAGTCTGTGTGGTGAAGGTACTCCCACAGTGCTGATAGGTAGGGAGATCCAGGATTTTGACCCAGCGACGATGAAGGAACGGCGATATATTTCCAAGTCAGAATGATGTGTGACTTGGAGGGGAATGTGCAGGTGGTGGTGTTCCGATGCATCTGCTGCCCTTGTCCTTCGAGGTGGTAGAGGTCACTGGTTTAGGAAGTGCTGTCGAAAGAGTCTTGGCGAGTTGCTGCAGTTGCTGTAGCCACTGTGCACCGATGGTGGAGGGAGTGAATGTTTAAGGTGGTGAATGGGTTGCCAGTCAAGCGGGCTGCTTTGTCCTGGATGGTGTCAAGCTTCTTGAGTATTGTTGGAGCTGCACTCATCCAGGCAAGTGGAGAGTATTCGATCACACTCCTGACTTATGCCTTGTATGGGGAGTCAGGAGGTGAGTCACTCGGCTCTGACCTGCTCGTGTAGCCACAGTATTTATGTGACTGGTCCAGTTAAGTTTCTGGTCAATGATGACCCCACAGGATGCTGATGGTGGGGGATTCGGCGATGGTAATGCCATTGAATGTCAAGTGGAGGTGGTTAGACTCTCTCTTGTTGGAGATGGTCATTGCCTGGCACTTGTCTGGCACGAATGTTACTTGCCACTTATCAGCCCAAGCCTGGATGTTGTCCAGGTCTTGCTGCATGCGGGCACGGACTGCTTCATTATCTGAGGGGTTGCAAATGGATCTGAACACTGTGCAATCATTAGTAAAATCCCCACTTCTGACCTTATGATGGAGGGAAGGTCATTGATGAAGCAGCTGAAGATGGTTGGGCCTGAGGAACTCCTGCCACAATGTCCTGGGGCTGAGATGATTGGCCTCCAACAACCACTACCATCTTCCTTTGTGCCAGGTAGGACTCCAGCCCCTGATTCCCATTGACTTCAATTTTACTAGGGCACCTTGATGCCACACTCGACCAAATGCTGCCTTGATGTCAAGGGTGGTCGCTTTCACCTCACCTCTGGAATTCAGCTCTTTTTTCTATGTTTGGACCAAGACTGTAATGAGGTCTGGAGCCGAATGGTCCTGGCGGAACATAAACTGAGCATTGGTGAGCAGGTTATTGGTAGCATTGTCCACGACACCTTCCATCACTTTACTGATGATTGAGAGGAGACTGATGGGGCGATAATTGGCCGGATTGGATTTGTCCTGTTTTTGTGGATAGGACATAACTGGACATTGTCGGGTAGATGCCAGGGTTGTAGCTGTACTGGAACAGTTTGGCTAGAGGTGCTGCTCGTTCTGGAGCACAAGTCTTCAGCACTACAGCCGGGATGTCGTCGGGGCCCATAGCCTTTGCTGTATCCAGTGCACTCAGCCATCTCTTGATATCATGTGGAGTGAATCGAATTGGCTGAAGACTGGCTTCTGTGATGGTAGGGATATCAGGAGGAGGCCGAGATGGATCATCCACTCAGCACATCTCGCTGAAGATAGTTACAAACGCTTAGTATCTTAAGTTATCAACTTATATTATTTCTCATTAACTGTAATCTGATCCAATATATTGGTTGATTTACAAACATATGAAAATGACATGCAAAAAAGGACCATAACGCTTGCCCCACAATAACTCAACTGTTGCATTTCAGCTACAACTGATGAAGAAATGAAGGAACCTACCCAATCTAAATCAGATATACAGATATCTGAAGCACAGCCCTCAGCAGAGACAGATCAAGCTGAGTCTGATCAACAACCTACAACTGAAAATGAACCAGAACCAGCACCTGCACCTGAACCTGAACCTCAACCGGAACCAGAACCAGGTCAGTTCTGTCATTGATAACATTTCCAAAATAAGACTTTTTAAAAAATATAATAAGAACCTTTATCAAAAACTGAATTTTTTTTTTATTATTCGTTCATGGCATGTGGGCATCGCCGGAAAGGCCGGCATTTATTGCCCATCCCTAATTGCCCATGAGAAGGTGGTGGTGAGCCGCCTTCTTGAACTGCTGCAGTCCGTGTGGTGACGGTTCTCCCACAGTGCTGTTAGGAAGGGAGTTCCAGGATTTTGACCCAGCGACGATGAAGGAACAGCGATATATTTCCAAGTCGGGATGGTGTGTGACTTGGAGAGAAACGTGCAGGTGGTGTTGTTCCCATGTGCCTGCTGCTCTTGTCCTTCTAGTTGGTAGAGGTCGTGGGTTTCGGAGGAGCTGTCGAAGAAGCCTTGGCGAGTTGCTGCAGTGCATCCTGTGGATGGTACACACTGCAGCCACTGTGCGCCGGTGGTGAAGGGAGTGAATGTTTAGGGTGGTGGATGGGGTGCCAATCAAGCGGGCTGCTGCTTTGTCCTGGATGGTGTCGAGCTTCTTGGATGTTGTTGGAGCTGCACTCATCCAAGCAAGTGGAGAGTATTCCATCACGCTCCTGAATTGTTCCTTGTAGATGGTGGAAAGGCTTTGGGGAGTCAGGAGGTGAGTCACTCACCACAGAATACCCAGCCTCTGACCTGCTCTCGTAGCCACAGTATTGATATGGCTGGTCCAGTTAAGTTTCTGGTCAATGGTGATCCCCAGGATGTTGATGGTGGGGGATTCAGTGATGGTAATGCCGTTGAATGTCAAGGGGAGGTGGTTAGACTCTCTCTTGTTGGAGATGGTCATTGCCTGGCACTTATCTGGCACGAATGTTACTTGCCACTTATGAGCCCAAGCCTGGATGTTGTCCAGGTCTTGCTGCATGCGGGCTCGGAATGCTTCATTATTTGAGGGGTTGCGAATGGAACTGAACACTGTGCAATCATCAGCGAACATCCCCATTTCTGAGGGAAGGTCATTGATGAAGCAGCTGAAGATGGTTGGGCCGAGGACACTGCCCTGAGGAACTCCTGCAGCAATGTCCTGGAGCTGAGATGATTGGCCTCCAACAACCACTACCATCTTCCTTTGTGCTAGGTATGACTCCAGCCACTGGAGAGTTTTCCCCCTGATTCCCATTGACTTCAATTTTACTAGGGCTCCTTGGTACCACACTCGGTCAAATGCTGCCTTGATGTCAAGGGCAGTCACTCTCACCTCACCTCTGGAATTCAGCTCTTTTGTCCATGTTTGGACTAAGGCTGTAATGAGATCTGGAGCCGAGTGGTCCTGGCGGAACCCAAACTGAGCATCGGTGAGCAGGTTATTGGTGAGTAAGTGCCGCTTGATAGCACTGTCGACGACACCTTCCATTGATGAACTCGATTCTTTCCCCTCAGTCTGGTTCAGCAAATTCTGAGTCGAATACACCGTTGCAGTTCAACAATAACTTTATTAGAGTCGAACTTGGAACTTGGTCTGCAGCATTGATCTGGACTCCCGATAGAGTCCCACCTATGCTGGCAAAGCAAGACAAAGAACATACAGAAAATACACACGTTTATACAGCTCAATAGGGGTTGGAACATTGTTAGCATGAGGGTCAATACCAATCATAAACCTGGCATAGGTTGGCCATGAGGGGTTACCTCACTACAGGCCAATCATGGACAATACAGTTAGCTGATCAGGCCGCAGTGACAGACATAGATGAATGTCTCTTCATCTCCTAGCTTGGAATGTTTTCCCCCAATCATCCCACATCCTTATCAGCTAACCTGGAATGGTCTCTGGCTTCATTAAGCTCATTATTTCATAGAATCATAGAATCATAGAAGTTACAACATGGAAACAGGCCCTTCGGCCCAACATGTCCATGTCGCCCAGTTTATACCACTAAGCTAGTCCCAATTGCCTGCACTTGGCCCATATCCCTCGATACCCATCTTCCCCATGTAACTGTCCAAATGCTTTTTAAAAGACAAAATTGTACCCGCCTCTACTACTGCCTCTGGCAGCTCGTTCCAGACACTCACCACCCTTTGAGTGAAAAAATTGCCCCTCTGGATCCTTTTGTATCTCTCCCCTCTCACCTTAAATCTGTGCCCCCTCGTTATAGACTCCCCTACCTTTGGGAAAAGATTTTGACTATCGACCTTATCTATGCCCCTCATTATTTTATAGACTTCTATAAGATCACCCCTTAACCTCCTACTCTCCAGGGAATAAAGTCCCAGTCTATCTAACCTCTCCCTGTAAGTCAAACCATCAAGTCCCGGTAGCATCCTAGTAAATCTTTTCTGCACTCTTTCTAGTTTAATAATATCCTTTCTATAATAGGGTGACCAGAACTGTACACAGTACTCCAAGTGTGGCCTCACCAATGCCCTGTACAACTTCAACAAGACATCCCAACTCCTGCATTCAATGTTCTGACCAATGAAACCAAGCATGCTGAATGCCTTCTTCACCACCCTATCCACCTGTGACTCCACTTTCAAGGAGCTATGAATCTGTACTCCTAGATCTCTTTGTTCTATAACTCTCCCCAACGCCCTACCATTAACGGAGTAGGTCCTGGCCCGATTCGATCTACCAAAATGCATCACCTCACATTTATCTAAATTAAACTCCATCTGCCATTCATCGGCCCACTGGCCCAATTTATCAAGATCCCGTTGCAATCCTAGATAACCTTCTTCACTGTCCACAATGCCACCAATCTTGGTGTCATCTGCAAACTTACTAACCATGCCTCCTAAATTCTCATCCAAATCATTAATATAAATAACAAATAACAGCGGACCCAGCACCGATCCCTGAGGCACACCGCTGGACACAGGCATCCAGTTTGAAAAACAACCCTCGACAACCACCCTCTGTCTTCTGTCGTCAAGCCAATTTTGTATCCAATTGGCTACCTCACCTTGGATCCCATGAGATTTAACCTTATGTAACAACCTACCATGCGGTACCTTGTCAAATGCTTTGCTGAAGTCCATGTAGACCACGTCTACTGCACAGCCCTCATCTATCTTCTTGGTTACCCCTTCAAAAAACTCAATCAAATTCGTGAGACATGATTTTCCTCTCACAAAACCATGCTGACTGTTCCTAATTAGTCCCTGCCTCTCCAAATGCCTGTAGATCCTGTCCCTCAGAATACCCTCTAACAACTTACCCACTACAGATGTCAGGCTCACTGGTCTGTAGTTCCCAGGCTTTTCCCTGCCGCCCTTCTTAAACAAAGGCACAACATTTGCTACCCTCCAATCTTCAGGCACCTCACCTGTAGCGGTGGATGATTCAAATATCTCTGCTAGGGGACCCGCAATTTCCTCCCTAACCTCCCATAACGTCCTGGGATACATTTCATCAGGTCCCGGAGATTTATCTACCTTGATGCGCGTTAAGACTTCCAGCACCTCCCTCTCTGTAATATGTACACTCCTCAAGACATCACTATTTATTTCCCCAAGTTCCCTAACATCCATGCCTTTCTCAACCGTAAATACCGATGTGAAATATTCATTCAGGATCTCACCCATCTCTTGTGGTTCCGCACATAGATGACCTTGTTGATCCTTAAGAGGCCCTACTCTCTCCCTAGTTACCCTTTTGCCCTTTATGTATTTGTAGAAGCTCTTTGGATTCACCTTTGCCTGATCTGCCAAAGCAATCTCATATCCCCTTTTTGCCCTCCTGATTTCTCTCTTAACTCTACTCCGGCAATCTCTATACTCTTCAAGGGATCCACTTGATCCCAGCTGCCTATGCATGTCATATGCCTCCTTCTTCTTTTTGACTAGGGCCTCAATCTCCCGAGTCATCCAAGGTTCCCTACTTCTACCAGCCTTGCCCTTCACTTTATAAGGAATGTGCTTACACTGAACCCTGGTTAACACACTTTTGAAAGCCTCCCACTTACCAGACGTCCCTTTGCCTGCCAACAGACTCTCCCAATCAACTTCTGAAAGTTCCTGTCTAATACCATCAAAATTGGCCTTTCCCCAATTTAGAATTTTAACTTTTGGGCCAGACCTATCCTTCTCCATAGCTATCTTAAAACTAATGGAATTATGATCACTGGTCCCAAAGTGATCCCTCACTAACACTTCTGTCACCTGCCCTTCCTTATTTCCCAAGAGGAGGTCAAGTTTTGCCCCCTCTCTAGTCGGGCCATCCACATACTGAATGAGAAATTCCTCCTGAATACACTCAACAAATTTCTCTCCATCCAAGCCCCTAATGCTATGGCTGTCCCAGTCAATGTTGGGAAAGTTAAAGTCCCCTACTATTACCACCCTATTTTTCTTGCAGCTGTCTGTAATCTCCTTACATATTTGCTCCTCAATTTCCCGTTGACTATTTGGGGGTCTGTAGTACAATCCTATCAAAGTGATCTCTCCCTTCTTATTTTTCAGTTCTACCCATATGGACTCAGTGGGCGAACCCTCGGATATATCCCCTCTCACTACTGCCGTGATGTTCTCCCTAATCAAGAACGCAACTCCCCCTCCTCTCTTACCTCCTGCTCTATCTTTCCTATAGCATCTGTACCCTGGAACATTGAGCTGCCAGTCCTGCCCCTCCCTTAGCCATGTTTCAGTAATAGCTATAACATCCCAGTCCCATGTACCCATCCATGCCCTGAGTTCATCTGCCTTGCCCATCAGACTTCTTGCATTGAAATAAATGAAGTTTAATCTAGACTTCCCTTGGTCTTTGCCCTGCTTTCTCAGACCATCTGTCCGGTCATGTTCTGTACACTCTCCCTTACTGCCTTTTGTTTCTGTCACCACTTTATTTCCCACTGACTTCCTGCATCGGTTCCCATCCCCCTGCCACATTAGTTTAAACCCTCCCCAACAGCACTAGCAAACACTCCCCCTAGGACATTGGTTCCAGTCCTGCCCAGATGCAGACCGTCCAATTTGTACTGGTCCCACCTCCCCCAGAACCGGTTCCAATGGCCCAGGAATTTGAATCCCTCCCTCTTGCACCATCTCTCAAGCCACGTATTCATCTTAGCTATCCTGTCATTCCTACTCTGACTAGCCCGTGGCACTGGTAGCAATCCTGAGATTACTACCTTTGAGGTCCTACTCTTTAGTTTAACTCCTAACTCCCTAAATTCAGCTTGTAGGACCTCATCCTGTTTTTTACCTATATCGTTGGTGCCTATATGCACCACGACAACTGGCTGTTCACCCTCCCCCTCCAGAATGTCCTGCAGCCGCTCCGAGACATCCTTGACCCTTGATCACCCAGCTGCACAGAGACACCTACACCAAACTCCCTACTCCCTAATGGCAACATGTCAATGATGAGCATAAGCAGACCCCAACATCTAACGAGTTACTCATCTCACTATTAGCCTTGAAGGGGCCCATTGTTCTAACCTAGGCAGCTTCTAATTAACCCTTGCTTGTCCTATTACTACTTTTCTACTTTGCCACTTAGACATTCTCATTCCCCCCTTTTATCATTTTATGATAACTAATCTTTGCCCACTCAGCAATTCTGCCTGAGCAGGGGTTTATACCGAGATCTGTTCCATTGCTACCTTACAGCAGATTTTGATGCAAGCTACAATCAGGCCGAGAGTAAGTATTGTTACAATCAGAATAATTAATCCATGCATCAAATACGATCCCCATGAGCCACTGAGTAGCCAGTCTAACCAACCTTCTCCCAGGGTTTGGTGTAGTTTCGTTACGGCTTTCTGTATATGCTCAGCCAGATTAGTTATGTTTTCTGAGCTATCTGGTATGTAAGTGCAGCACTCTGATCCAATCATCGCACACGTGCCACCTTCCTTGGCTAGGATATAATCAAGGGCCATCCTATTCTGGAGGGCTGTTGTTCTCATAGCCACCATTTCCGCACTAATTTCAGATAGGGCTTCAGCTGTCTCATTAGCTACCTCCTCTAACATCGAAGCCACAAGACGAATTTCGTTGATCAACGTGGCCACCCCATACCCAGGGAATAAAATAGCGAAGTATCGCTCTGTTTCTGTAATTGCCCTTTTGGACCGGTAATGGTGATGATCTGCTAGAGAAGGCAAGTGATGGATATATGGTACCACATATCCCAAATAGCAGGACCCAGTCCATTTCTGAGGTAACCATGGGTATGCCTTATGGCCGCATATGAAATACGTACCATTGTGGGCTGTCAGATTGGAGGGTAATTCCGTGAATGCGGGCACCCCGTCCGGTCCCAGAGATTGTTTCCCCCCTTCGACTCTGTGCTCTAATACTGACCCATTTCCGCAGCCGGTCCATTGGATGGTACTGACGCTGGCTTCCAGTGTCACATTGATGTATTGAGTACAACTGCTCCAGCCCATCACCTGCCCTCCTGTGGTGTTTTTGGACAGGCATATTATCCCCTGAGGCCTTGACGTGTTGGTGAGAATCAGAAATGGGGGCTTATGGGTACGATTGTAATTGGGTTGGTACCACCCCTGAAATTTGATCCCACACTTGGTGTGGTTGGTATATTCCTTCCATTGTTCCCCTACTGGAATTGGCACTGTTAGATCGTTTGCTCGCACATAGCCATTGTCCCTAATACCATTCCCGTCAGTTTCATTCTGATTTATCACCCATTCCGCCATTTCTGGGGAAGTTATGGGGAATTGGTTTAAGTGGGATGCCTCCCTTACTGTGAATGGGAATGTGGCTACAGACCCAGCACGCACTCTGTCCCTGACCCCTTGCATACTTATAACTCATATACAGGAAAGTGTTGAAATGCAATTCGCGCTTTTGGTGTGGGAGATCTCTCTTACGTCTCTGTGGCAGGGAACCCTCTAATCTTGCATAGTCAAAAATATCGATAGGGGCTAACCCATTATGCTTTTTCTCTTGGTTAAATCTCAAGTACCGATCGTGCCTCTGTGTATCTCTCTCTTGTTGACACAATTCAGGGGACCTTTGTCCTTCACGTTTACAGACATAATCATATTTGCAATCAGTCCAATGACAGGGTAAGGCACCATCTGATCGACCTCTCATCTCTAGTGTACGGTGGGGCTGCCTCAGGAGCCCGGTACAGTTGCCCATACGGGTGACGTTCCATCTTCCAAATTCCTCTGGGTCATCGTCGTTGCACCGAAGTACGTCTCCTTGGCACAGGTGGTATATGTGTTCAGGCTGGTCCCGTCGACATGTTCTCCTTTTAGTTACTCCCAGGGTCAGTAAGAGTCCAAGGCAGAAGATCCAAGGCAAGACTTCCATGGCTGGTCACGATACCTGTATAGGGAAGATTTCTTAAGAGAAAAGAGAAGTTAGCATCTTAAATTTGACTGATAGTTTTACAGTGGTGGAGGTGAACCCAAGCACTCTTCCCCTCTACCTTCACAGCGGTAGGGGTGGTGAGTAGGACCTGGTAGGGCCCCTCCCAACGAGGTTCCAGTCCTCTCCTTGTCCAATTCCTGATTAACACGTACGTTCCTGGTTCGATTTTAGATGGACTGGCTATAGGAGGAAGTTTGACGTAGGCAGCTCGTACCCGAGAGTGGAGGCTTCTCAATGCCTTAGTTAATGACAAAATATAATTAGTCATTTCTGTTGTCATGTGGTGAAAGTGGACGGTTTTCAGAACATTTTGATTCCACGGGGTCTTGAGGGGTCTCCCATATATAGTTTCAGCAGGACTTAACCGTGCTATCCCAGCCGGGGTAGTACGTATCTGAAATAAGGCTATAGGAAGAAGTTTGAGCCAAGTAGTACCAGTCTCTGCCTGCAAT
The DNA here is from genome assembly GCF_035084215.1 of Heptranchias perlo. Taxonomy (NCBI): domain Eukaryota; kingdom Metazoa; phylum Chordata; class Chondrichthyes; order Hexanchiformes; family Hexanchidae; genus Heptranchias; species Heptranchias perlo. The sequence continues at coordinate 112,292,972 of NC_090329.1, read as the reverse complement.
TTAGCCAGTTTATTTTTCAAAGTCTGATTAGCACGTTCAACCAACCCAGCGGCTTGTGGTCTGTAAGCACAATGTAGCTGCTGTTTAATGCCCATCTGGATGCAGAATTCCTTGTTCACCTGACCCACAAAATGAGGGCCGTTATCGGAACTCAATTGATTTGGAATTCCGTACCTAGGGATGATCTCTTTCATCAGAACTTTTACAACAGTGGAGGCTTTGTTATCCGTGGTCGGATAGGCCTCTATCCATTTACTAAATACATCAACAATGACTAAAACATATTTATAACCCTGACATCTTTCCAACTCAATGTAGTCCATTTGGAGGGTCTCAAAGGGACCTTCAGGTAAAGGGGTCTTTCCCCATTCGCAAGGCACTCCCTTTCCAGGGTTGTGTTGTTGACAAATGAGGCAACGACTGCTGATGCTCTGGGCTAGGGCTTGCAACCTAGGATGCCACCATGTAGCCAGCAGTGTATCACTAGTAGCCTTGGCACAACAATGAGTTGCAAAGTGTACACATTCAATAACCCATAATGCTAATTCATCTGACATACAAGTCTGCCCCGCAGGGGTAACCCACAATTTAGACACACAGTCATAAGTACAACCAAGTTGTTCCCACAATTGCTTATCACAGTCAGGAGCGTCCTCCTGTAAGTTAATGACATCTTGGATGGTTGGCATTGGCTTTTCAGAGGGAGACTTGCTCTGTTTTGAGCTTTTAGTCTGACTCATCATTCTAGGGACAACCACGCTCTGTGTCTGGGAAGCTTCCTTAGCTTCCTGATCAGCATATCTATTCCCTATATCTACTGGGGTCTGTCCTGTCGTGTGGGCGGAGCATTTTATAACTGAAATCTGTCTTGGTAACATAAGGGCTTGTAACAAATCTGAGACTAACTTCTGATGGGAAATCTGCGTACCTGCAGAAGTCAGAAACCCTCTGTTTTTCCATAACTGTCCAAAATCGTGAACTACCCCGAAAGCGTATCTGGAATCTGTATACACATTAACCCTTTGGTCTTTTCCGAGGACACAAGCTCTTATCAGTGCAAACAGCTCCGCTTGTTGGGCAGAATATGGAAATTCAAAAGCAGCAGATTCGACAGTTTTACCGTCCTGGTCCACTATTGCATATCCTGAAAGTTTCTCCCCAAAGGAACCAATAGAGGCACTCCCATCTACATACATAGTTGTGTCCGGATCTTTTATTGGGATATCAGACAGATCGTCTCTGACAGAAGTGTCTTCCTTAATCAAAGATAAACAATCGTGTCCTGGATCAGTCTGTTCAAGGGGTGGCTCTGTGAGAAAACATGCTGGGTTGATGGTAGTACAATGTTTAAATCGCAGCTTAGGATTATTCAGCAGATATATCTCATACTTATTTTGTCGAGCCATGGTAAGATGTTGAGTCTGCAGCTGGCCTAATAATGCAGTTACCGAGTGTGAACTGTATACAGTGATGTCCTGTTGTAAAGTCAGATTAGCAGCCGACTGCAGGCTATTGTAAATGGCCGTTAAAATCTGAGTACAAACTAGATGTCCCAGTGCCACCGGATCTAGTTTCGAAGAGTAGTACGCTACCGGTCTATGCTTGTCTCCATGTTTTTGAGTTAAAACAGCAGTCGAGCAATCAGTGAGGATAGTACAGTACAACTGAAATGGTCTGTCATACAGGGGTCTCCCCAATGTGGGTGCTTGTGACAAAGCTTCCTTTAATCTCTTAAATGCCCCTAAGGCGTCGGAATCTAGTTGAAATTCGCCCTCTAAGCTGGTATACGGCGTTAATAATTTAGTGTCCAAAGCAATGTTAGGGATCCACTGTCTGCAATAGTTCATCATTCCCATCCACTGCCGGACCTCCTTTGCAGTGTGAGGTACAGGGAACTGACAGATTGGTTCAATCCTGCTTCTTTCTAGGCTCCGCTCGGTTGCTGAGAGCATGATACCAAGAAACTTAACCCTCTGTTGGCCCACCAGTACTTTCGAATGGGATACTATGTATCCTAGTGAGGATAAGTGATTTAGCTGTTGGGCAGTGTCTTCCCGGTTACTCTGCTCATCAGGGCTGGCTATCAACAGATCATCGACATACTGGACTAGCGCAGACCCTTGTTTTAAAGTTAATGTCTGTAATTGCTCCTGTAAGCATCTAGAAAATAACGTTGGGGAGTTAACGAAGCCTCGTGGCAGTCGGGTCCACGCATATTGCTGTCCTTTGTAAGTGAAAGCAAAAAGATACTGGCTTGATGGGTCTAGCGGCAAGGCGAAAAAAGCATGTTGGAGATCGACTACTGCAAAGACTTTGGCTGTTGCAGGAATTTGAGCCAGAATGTGGGCTGGATTGGCCACTAACGCATGTATCGATTGTACAATCGCATTAATTGATCGTAAATCCTGTACTAATCTGTACTGATTCGGCTTTCCTGGCTTCGGAACTGCCAGGATGGGCGTGTTACACGGGGACTGACATTTAATCAAAATACCTTGCTTTAATAATCCAGCGATCAGTTTGTCAATGCTTGGTATTGCCTGTTGCTTTAGTGGGTATTGTCGAATAGAGGGTAATACAACATTGTCCTGCAGAGCGATATGAATAGGAGTCATTTTAACACATCCGACCTGTGTGGGATCCTCTGCCCACACTTGTGGATTGACGTATTCTGGTTTTTCATTGCCCACATGGTGGCACAATTGTGCCCTGTTAACCCTTGGTGTCTGATAAAACAGAATAGTCCGGCCGTCTGACAGGGTCTGTTTCTGTCGGTTATCTGGATCAGCTTGTTCGACTGCACGTTTTACCATGGGTCCTAAATCTTTCGCATGGTACGGGTAATTTACCTCCCGGGTGATATGTGGGACTCCCTTTATTTCAAAGTATCCTGGATCCCATCCCATTGTCTTCGCAGCACGCCGAGTAATGTAACCTGTAATAGGTGCTTCCTTCCACAACTCTGAGGGGATCTCAACATACTCTGCTCTCCCTTCTGGTCCTGTAACCATAGCTCGACGGATAACTCCCCATTCCGTTCCTACATAGCTTCGGTAAAAGTCCTCCAATTCCTTATTTCTCCCACTCCTATCGTAGGCCAAGGTTACATGAAGGGAACCCTCATCTTTGAAGTCTAGAGACCACCATTGTGGTGTGATGGAAACATAACACTGCATTTTAGGGGCCCATGGTTTCACAGTCAGTCCTTCGTCCCCGCACTCAATGCTCAGGCGGAATGCACATAGCAAGTCTCTAGCCATGAGGTTACAGTCTAGTCCACTTGTAATTACAAATTGGTGTTTTACTGACTCATCTCCAAATTGTACTTCCACTGGTTCAGATATCGGGTATTGGCTCACTTGTCCCTGAAAACCAGACAGACTCTGTTTTTCCCCGGACTCAGGGAGATTGAGTTCCGATCGGACAGATGACATGGTTGCTCCGGTGTCTACTAAGAATGTATGTGGGTTTCCTTTAATCATCAGTGACAGAACGGGCTCCTGCTCTGACTGGATCCCGTTTACCACAAGGTTAGCTAGTCAATACTGGGGGAACGGATTGTTTTGGGAAAGGTCCGTATATCTTCGCTGCCCTTGCATATGGCCCCCTTTTCCTTGTCTACGGGAGGGACATTGCTTGCTCCAGTGGCCTGGCTGACCACAATTAAAACAGGCATCTGAACCTGTTTTTCTCCCCCCTCCTCCTCTCACTTCAAAATCACGTCTCGGGGGAACGTAGGGTGGGCCGTAATTAGGAGCGGTTGGTCCATTAGGGTGTGTAATGTACCCATTCCCTTCTCCGTCAACCCATCCTGGGACACAATACTGAGGCTCCATCTGATATCCTGTTCTGTCTGGGATGTGTTTCGGCTCTTCCTTTTTTACCACATACTCAGTTTTGACTCGAACCTGGGCTTGACCTTCCTGGTGCTTATTATCCGTCCAGTAGTATTTCACTGCCCTATCCATCTGATTGGGAGTATTCTCTGACCAGTTCATATTATTAGTCTTAATTGCTTGAGCAACCTGAGTCGGCAGGCAGTTCAGTAGCGTAGCGCAGTACAGTGGTGAGTTTCTTCCCTCACGGTATGCTACATCTCCTGACTGATTCTGGTATATTTCAGAGAATCTTTCCAAATATTCGTCTGCTCCCTCGCCCTTTTTAGGCCTGGTGTCTAAGATCTTATTTAGGTCAATTGGTTTTTGTAGGGTGGTGGTCAAGGCGTTGAGTATAGACTGTTCGCGATCACCATTCTGTGCCTGAGCGTTTGCCAATTCAGTATAATTCGCATACTGTAAGTGACCCAAAAACCGAGTGCGTTCAGCAGGGGTTAAAATTTGCTGCACTAATGCCCACAAGTCTCTTGGTTCTGCATTATAAACGGAAATGGTAGTCCGAAGAAAGTCTACAAACAGGGTAGGTGATTTCTTTCTATCCGGCATCCCTGCTAGAATGGCCATTATCTCGTGGGGTCTCCAGGGACAGTACACATTTATCAATTGGGGGTTGCCGGGTGCTCCGACGTTAGCCAGGTCATAGGCGGGATTAGGCACCTGTTTCATTGGTAACTGACGAGGGGTCGATTCATACTTAACTAGTGTCTCAGTACGAGGTTCTGAGTCTAGCGATGTCAAGTCGTCTCCTGCTGCTCCACTGTCTGTGTCTCTAAGTTCCTGACTGTCCAGTCTCTGATCTCTCTGCTTTCTAAAACTAAGTGGGCTGGCTGAGAATTTAAATGTTGGAGCCAATAATTCCGTAGTTTTACTTCTGGTATGGGAGGAGACCGGGGAGACAATTTGAGGCGTTATCGCAGGGGTTTGAACATCCGGTTCCGTAGGCACCGAAGGATAGAGATTACCGTACTCAGGAGGGAGCTACACGGGACCTACAATTCCACTCATCCAATTCATCCTCGTCTTCCTCAGCCAAGCAAAGGCCAATCATTGGATTACGTAATCCACTTTTATCAAGCCCTTTTGGCTCACCCGAAATCTTTTCAGACTTCTGTTTAGAGTGTCTCTCATTTTTACATTCTCCTTTTAAGACCTCTACAGACTTAACCACTGCTCCCTCAGTGAGTGTTATTCCTAACTTCAACGCGTTATCTTGCCAACTTGCTAATACCGAAGCTTCTTTCAATTCTTGACAGTACTGTCTCCATAAAGCAATTAACCCTTTGGTTGGTTTAGCTGCATTATTTTTCCAAATTAATTCCTCTGCTTTTATGGCAGTATCTAGGTCTTTAGTTCCTCCCAATGGCCATTGAACATTTCCCAGTCTTTTATTCAACCCGCCTGACAATTGTCTAAATTGTTTTGCCTTGTCTGGATATTTTTCACACAAAATCTGTAAGGCACTGCCGGGCTCTGCAGTGACATCCAGACAATTACCCATTTTATCTCTCGTTTCCCTTACGCTTAATCAACTAGTTAACACAACCGTATTATCGCCCCCCAGTCGCTTACTGGATTTAATTATGGTCCTGACCGCTTGTGCGTCACAATCCTAAGTGCCCTTGGTGTCTGCGCCCACTTCAGGGTCCTGACCTTCGCGTGGAGGATCTCCTCTCTTAACAACTGGTCTAAGGCTGAGCGTGTGACATCGGCACTTCCTTCTGTAGTCGATCAGCACAAGCAATCAGTTCCTGTTTATACCCACTCCCCAAGGATTCGACGTTCTGGTTTATACCCAATCACCAGAGACTCGAACACTAACTCTTAGTGATATTGATCACTGACCCACCGTGTTCTAAGGTCCTGTTTATATCCAATTATCAGGAACTCGAACCTAGTGATATTTTGATCACTAACGCACCGTATTCGAAATTCCTGTTTATTTCCAGTTACCAGGAACTCGAACCTAGTGATATTTTGATCACTAACGCACCGTATTCGAAATTCCTGTTTATATCCAGTTACCAGGAACTCGAACATTGACTTTCAGTGATAATTTTGATCACCGACCTAAGTTTAATTATTCCCTCAGCACGTATGCTGACCCTCAGCCAAAGCTGACCCTCAGCCGAAGCTGACCGACCCTCAGCCGAAGCTGACCCTCAGTGATGTCGAATCACTGACCTATCTCGGTGTATTCGCCAGACTGACCTGAATCTCGTAAGGACGCCACACGAGTGTTAGCGAGTGGACGATTCGTCATCAGACTTAACAGATTCAGGAAAGCCGAAGTGGTAAAAGAAAGCTTTACTCACCCCGGGGGCGCCTCCTCCTTCGTCCGTGTCTGAGACAATCCGCCTCTTACTCCGCGAACTCTCGGTGATCGACCGTTGAGATCCTGCCGACTACGCCAAATGATGAACTCGATTCTTTCCCCTCAGTCTGGTTCAGCAAATTCTGAGTCGAATACACCGTTGCAGTTCAACAATAACTTTATTAGAGTCGAACTTGGAACTTGGTCTGCAGCATTGATCTGGACTCCCGATAGAGTCCCACCTATGCTGGCAAAGCAAGACAAAGAACATACAGAAAATACACACGTTTATACAGCTCAATAGGGGTTGGAACATTGTTAGCATGAGGGTCAATACCAATCATAAACCTGGCATAGGTTGGCCATGAGGGGTTACCTCACTACAGGCCAATCATGGACAATACAGTTAGCTGATCACGCCGCAGTGACGGACATAGATGAATGTCTCTTCATCTCCTAGCTTGGAATGTTTTCCCCCAATCATCCCACATCCTTATCAGCTAACCTGGAATGGTCTCTGGCTTCATTAAGCTCATTATTTCTATTGATCACCCAGCTGCACAGAGACACCTACACCAAACTCCCTACTCCCTAATGGCAACATGTCAATGATGAGCATAAGCAGACCCCAACATCTAACGAGTTACTCATCTCACTATTAGCCTTGAAGGGGCCCATTGTTCTAACCTAGGCAGCTTCTAATTAACCCTTGCTTGTCCTATTACAATGTTCTACTTTGCCACTTAGACATTCTCACCATCACTTTGCTGATGATTGAGAGTAGACTCAAATACAATAAGAACCGTTATCAAAAACTGAAATGAAATAATATATTTAAGTGCCACATTTGTGAAACAGTTCAGATCTTTGTGACAATGTAACAAGAAGTGTGCCTATCATGATATTTACTGCATGTACTAATTTAATAATTTATTGATGCTCTCAACTTCTCAAATAAATAATACTTATTATGCTGCTTGCAGTTGCTGTTATATTTTATCCCTCAGTGCCCTTAGGGAGGCCAGACATTATGTGCTTTAATTTTCCAAAACAATCAATAAGGTAAAAATGCATAATGCTTTGGCATCACTGTTCCTTGTGTGCCATAATGCCACAACATGGGAGCATTAAGACATGGGTTCCAACCTGCAGTTCTCCAGTTATTGATTTCCGATATATACTGAGCTATTGGATGTCAAGTGGGTATAAAATACTTCCCTGCAGAGGAAAGGGAAATCATTGGCCACTTTCATGTACTTCCTAGTTCTAAACAGAGCAATTGCTTCTGCAACATCACACATTTTCTGCTGAGATTTGCAGCAGGCGGTTGAAACTGTCATCTGAAATGGGCAGGGGCTTCATCAACATATGGAAATTAAGTGGAAGTGATTTATCTTTTTGGGTATTTCATTACCTGCTTAGTAAATTAGTACCGTTTCAAGCAGGAGAAAACTTTTGGTCCGTCTCGCTATTACTTGAACAGGTGCAGAAAATAATCAATAAGGCTAATGGACTGCTGGCCTTTATATCTAGAGGACTATGCTGCAGCTATACAAAACCCTGGTTAGACCGCACCTGGAGTACTGTGAGCAGTTCTGGGCACCGCACCTTCGGAAGGACATATTGGCTTTGGAGGGAGTGCAGCGTAGGTTTACTAGAATGATACCTGGACTTCAAGGGTTAAGTTACGAGGAGAGATTACACAAATTGGGGTTGTATTCTCTGGAGTTTTGAAGGTTAAGGGGTGATCTGATCGAAGTTTATAAGATATTAAGGGGAACAGATAGGGTGGATAGAGAGAAACTATTTCCGCTGGTTGGGGATTCTAGGAGTAGGGGGCACAGTCTAAAAATTAGAGCAAGACCTTTCAGGAGCGAGATTAGAAAACATTTCTACACACAAAGGGTGGTAGAAGTTTGGAACTCTCTTCCGCAAACGGCAATTGATACTAGCTCAATTGCTAAATTTAAATCTGAGATAGATAGCTTTTTGGCAATCAAAGGTGTTAAGGGATATGGGCCAAAGGCGGGTATATGGAGTTAGATCACAGATCAGCCATGATCATATCAAATTGCGGAGCAGGCACGAGGGGCTGAATGTCCTACTCCTGTTCCTATGTTCCTACTTGTGTTCCAGACTGTGTCGGTTGGGAATCTGCTGCAGATTGTCCTGGGGTGACCATATGCTCCATGCTGGACTGCAGAGCTTTAATCCCATGCAACAGAACTCACACACTAGCTCCCACGTGCTGAAATCTCTTTGTACAGTTTCCAATGCTTACATCAATCTATTATGCTCAGAAAACAGCCTTTTGAAAGTTAGGTCCCTGAGGTCTGTATCCATGTCCTCTTCAGAAGAGAAATTATGTAGTTACTTTTCCATCTCCAGCTGCTTCTGCTTACTTGGGCACCATATATCAGCTAGTGCATTTCTCTCAAAGTCACTATTTAAATTCTGCAAGGTTTATATTGCTGAGCTGGTGCTTGGTAGACTAAGAATGAGTGACAGTGCATCTTGAAGCTGGGCTTTCCATAACAATATCGCTGGATCCCGACTCTGAGTTATATGGCAGACCTAGAGAAAGAGAAGATGAACAAAGATTAGGATGGAATTTTGATTGCAGCGACATTTAATTTAACTTTCACAACAGCAGACATGGAATTGGTCACTTTCTGATTTGGTTTCAGCGAGTGAGGCACTGATTGAGTACAGAAAGAAGCATCAGGAAAAAATGTCCGCACGCCCTCAGATGGGACTAGGCCTCTAGCTTCCCTATGCCCTGCTTTTTCCGCAGTGTTCCTGCCTGGGACCTCTCTTTGTCTACCTTGTTGAAAGGAGTGAGAGGATTCAGTTTGAATGGGCCTCCTCCTGTGCCCTTCTCTCCTTGTTGTTACGAGCAGCATTCTCCTTAGTAGAATGGGTTAAATAATTGACACTGCAAGAAGGCATTCAGCCTTAAAGAATTTAGCCAGCTGATCATAGTGTAAGATGACAGGAACACGCATCATGTTGTAACAATGGATGGAAGGAATTGATGGGGGAACAGCATTTCAGGGTATCAGGAAAAGAACAAGGAAGGTCCAGCAAACTCTTCACTACTGCAAAATGGGCAAACATAGGAAGCTTCCAAGGTACTGTCAGCCTATGTCGAGCCAACGGCACAGGTTATGTCCTTCACAGTTGAATCAATGAGATTCTAACTTAGCATACCTGGTGAGATCGTTGAATTTTTGCAGCATTGCAGCCAGGTCCTTGTAATGATGCTGCTGGCATTCACATGGGTAGCTACCTGTCAAACAGCATGCCTAACTTGCTATACCCAGGAAAGTACACATCTCTCTTCAGCTGTACTTAATCAATTAAGTGTTCCACTGCCTCTAGAAAAGCGAGGTGCCCTGTTGCACCCTCACTGCCGAAAGGCATGATAGCAAGTTCCTGACAACTGTTCTCCCCTTTCGGTCTGAAAAATTGCATTGCTGTTTAAGCTGTTGCAGGCCTTTAAGACTTGTAGCAGCAAACAATTTTCCACCCCCTAATGAGCGAGTTGCCAATCCCATCTGTTACTTGTGCCTCTAGCTTGCCGACAATATAGTCATGAAGCTGAACACAGAAGCTATGCTGGATTCAGCGTTCATATTTTTGCATGGGTGTTATTCCTGATGCACCCGGTTCCAAGATCGAACGCGATAATTAATCTCACTATCACTAGTTGGAGAGTGAATCATTTGTATGAGGCCTTTCGGGTGAGAATGTGGATAAATGTGAAGTTATCCACTTCGGAAGGAAAAACAGAAAGGCAGCGTATTATTTAAATGGTGATAGATTGGGAAATGTTGATGTACAAAGGGACCTGGGTGTCCTTGTACACCAATCACTGAAAGCAAACATGCAGATGCAGCAAGCAGTTAGAAAGTCAAATGGTATGTTGGCCCTCATTGCAAGAGGATTTGAGTACAGGAGCAAGGATGTCTTACTTCAGTTATACAGGGCCTTGGTGAGACCACACCTGGAGTATTGTGTGCAGTTTTGGTCTCCTTACCTAAGAAAGGATATACCTGCCATAGAGGGAGTGCAGCGAAGGTTCACCAGACTGATTCCTGGGATGGCAGGACTGTCGTATGAGGAGAGATTGGGTCGACTCAGCCTGTATTCACTCGAGTTTAGAAGAATGAGAGGGGATCTCATTGAAATATATAAAATTCTGACAGGTCTAGACAGACTGGATGCAGGGGGTCCAGAACAAGGGGTCACAGTCTCAGGATATGGGGTAGGACATTTAGGACTGAGATGAGGAGAAATTTCTTCACTCAGAGGGTGGTGAACCTGTGGAATTCTCTACCACAGGAGGCTGTGGAGGCCAAGTCACTGAATATATTTAAGAAGGAGCTAGATAGATTTCTAGACACATAAGGCATCAAGGGGTATGGGGAGAGAGCGGGAATATGGTATTGAGCTAGAGGATCAGCCATGATTATGTTGAATGGCGGAGCAGGCTCGAAGGGCCGAATGGCCTATTCCTGCTCCTATTTTCTATGTTTCTAAAACACAGTATAGTCCTGTCAATAAGCTGATTAGGAGAATGGTTTATTTGAGGGTAGATGAAATTACTTTGGGTAACTAAAGGTGATGGTAAGCATTATCTAAGAATGAACCTCCTCCCAATGTTTGTAATGTAAAGTAAATTTTTGTTACATGCTAATAACCAACTGCCATTTTACCAACAGATGCAACTGCCCACATATGAGACCAAATTAAATAGTACAGAGTACAGTGGTTTTGAGACTGCTGCCTCCCTTCACCAGACTAAAACTTGTGAGGTTGAAATCTGGAGCCATCAGAGAAGAATTCTAGCCATATTTTTATCTGGTTAATTCTTCAACCTCATCACTAGCGCTTCCAAAAGAAATCTTTTCTTAGTTGAATGGGCTGATGAACTTGTGACTGCCTGATTTTGCATCACCTGATAGAAGCTGGCTTTTCCTTAAAGGGATTAATGCAAGTTATGTCATCTAGTGTCAGGCCATAAGTGTGACAAGTACTCAATCTTCCTGCTTTCCCACCCTCACCAATCAAATATGGTTCTTCGTACCCCACTGGGGGTATGATTAGCCTCATGGTTATGGCACTGGACTAGCAACCCAGAGACTGTGAATATCAAACCTCACCATGACAAGTTGTGAAATTTAATTTATAAACATCTGGTAATTTAAAGGCTAGCACCAGAAGATAACCATGAAAGCTGCTGGATTGTCATGAAAAACTCAACTGGTTCACTATTGTCCTTCAGGGAGGCCAACTCTACCCAGCCTGGCCTACATGTGACTCCACTTCCACACTATGTGGTTGACCCTAAATCCTCTTGGGGCAATGAGAATAAATACTACCTTGCCAATGTTGCCCACATCCCAAGAACAAATTTTTAAAAATCAATGTATGAGTTGGCAACTTCCCAAATGCAAGATTTGGTAATTAGGTGTTGTTAATGTTCTTTGGTAGACATATTACATAGCTCACAAGTGAAAAACAATTTATTTTAAGAAATTTAATGTAATGCCAAATATATGTGAGAATAAATTAAATTCTGTTTCATTATCAATCTTAGAAATCACACTACCTGAGGTTCCTGAGGGAGGTTATCCTGAAGGCCCAGAAATGGATCATTATGGCAAGATTATCGCTGATTACATTGCTGCCTGGCACACAATAGATTTAGTGCTTGTAGGGAAAACCTCAACTGTATATACAACATTGGAGATTGGTGAGAAAACTCCTGAGGCTCTTCTCGAAGAAGTTGTAAAAATTATGGATAGTAAGTGAAATTTTTCTATTGCCACAAGAAAATATTTTCAGTCTGCTTTTAAAAGTTACAGCCTGATTAAATGTTACAATATCTTTCAGATGATGTAGTAAAAATATACAGAGAAGCAAGGTCATTTATTATTAAACCCATTGATATTCTTGGTCTGCAATAATCCTGTATACTAAATTAGTAAATGATTCCTGTCTCCATGGGCGTAGGCAGTGTGCTCAAACACCCCCAACATTTCTGTGATGTATGTAATATATTGGACCACTCCTTCTTTCGAAAGAACATGCCTTAGATCACTTGATAGAACACACAATCGATGTTCTTCCAGAGCTACTCAGTTCTGCTGTGTTACCAGCCACAGCAAATTCCCCGCTGCACCAAATTGCTGTGTAAAAGTCTTCAGTTTTTCAGTCACTCTGTCCAAGTACCTGCAACAACAACAACTTGTATTTATATAGCGCCTTTAACATAGCAAAATGTCCCAAGGCGCTTAACAGGAGTGTTTTCAAACAAAATTTTACACCAAGCCACATAAGGAGATATTAGGACATGTGACCTAAAGCTTGATCAAAGAGGTAGATTTTAAGGAGCATCTTAAAGGAGGAGAGAGAAGTAGAGAGGCGGAGAGGTTTAGGGAGGGAATTTCAGAGCTTAGGGCCTAGGCAGCTGAAGGCATGGCCACTAATGATGGAGTGATTAAAATCGGGGATGTGCAAGAGACAAGAATTGGAGGAGGGCAGAGATCTCAGAGGATTGTAGGGCTGGAGGAGGTTATAGGGGCGAGGCTATGGAGGGATTTGAAAACAAGGATGAGAATTTTAAAATCAAGGCATTCCCAGGTCGGGAGCCAATGTAGGTCAGCAAGCACGGGGGTGATGGGAGAACAGAACTTGGTGCAAGTTAGGATATGGGCAGCAGAGTTTTGAATGAGCTCAAGTTTATGGAGGGTGGAAGATGGGAGGCCAGCCAGGAGAGCTATGGAAGAGCAGCAAGAGAACACTGCTTCTGCACTAGCACTGCTTCGGCATTTGCCCACTGTAATCCACTGTTTTATCAAAATGTGCACAATGTTAGTTACCCTACCAGTTTCAACCGTAAAAACAGAAAGATCTTTTTCCACACTCATGTGATTAAAGATTTATCGTCGCAAATTGACCAGTGAAAACCTACTCATTGGCTTGTGCTTCTAAATGGCCACTGGGATATTGCAGTGAATAATAGCAAAGTTATTAATAGATTAGTGACACATAACCAGTGCTTTAGAGTTTTTGTCCAATAGGACATTTTTTTCATTTGCTTTGTTCAAATTGATAGATTAAGGAAGTAATAATTTTTCTATTTGAAGTTTTTTGTGAAATTCCTATTTGGAAAATAGACCTACACCACTGCCAGTCTCTATTCACCATCACCTTGCCTGAAATTGAACATAGGATAATTTCACCTCTCCCCACCATTGGACAGTTGTTTTTGTACGAAACCCCGTGAAGTACTTGGGATAGCTAAAAGTGTAAGAAGTGTTTTTTATACAAACCATGATAAACTTAAATTTATTTGACATTTTTTTGAAAATCTCAATTTTCCTACCAGGAGTATCGTTTCCTGCTGAGCTACTCTCGTGATGCATTCCCAAGAAGCTCTATTGCAAGTAGCTTCAAATAAGACTGAGTTGTTCTGCAACCACTTACATACGTATGAAGATACAAAATCAGTAGCAAAAAACCATGGGCCCGATATTACCATGGCGGCGGGTTCGCGGCAGGGGGTAGATTGGGCGCGTGGGTAACGCGCCCGGTGAAATCAGTCTGCTCCGCACGCAATTACAGGCTGATTGGATCCACTTACCTGTTCTTCCGGGTTCCCCGCTGCTAAGCTGCGCGGCGGGAGGACTGCGCATGCACAGTAAGGTCTGTCAGCTGGAGGAGCCCTATTTAAAGGGGCAGTCCTCCACTGACTGATGCTGCAAGAAATAGGAAAAATTACAGCATGGAGCAGCCCAGGGGGAAGGCTGCTCCCAGGTTAATGATGCCTCACTCCAGCTCTTATTGCATGGGGTGAGGAGGAGGGGGAGGACAGAGATCTCCCCCCCCCCCGGCGGGCGGGAGGAAGCGGCCTGCCTCTGCCACCAAGAAGGCCTGGCTCGAGGTGGCAGAGGAGGTCATCTGTACCACCAACATATCGCCCACCTGCATACAGTGCAGGAGGTGCTGCAATGACCTAAGTAGGTCAGCCAAAGTGAGTACACTTACTCATTCCCCTACACTCCGTCTGCCACATCACCGCCCCCACCCCACATCTCCTTCTGCACAGCCAACACTACTCTATCACATCACCCCTCACACCCACTCAAACCTCATCCCCATCTTACCTGCAATTACTCACCTCGCCAGTACTCATCCCGCCACTACCATTCAACCCAATCCTCATACAATCTCATGGCTCCGTCTCATACTCACCCTCTCATGCATCTCTTTCACAGTCAGCCTCACTCATCCTGCCACTACCTGTGCTGCAGCCACAGGGCATGCATCACATATGTGCAGTAGGAAGCGTAAGGCAAACGTGTCGGGAGCATGAAGGGGATGCACAAGGGTGTTTGTGGGTTTGTCATGGTTTTTACTTATATTGAATTTCTGACCAACTCACCTTACATATTATATTGGCACCACTGCTGCCACGTCTTTGCGAATCTTGTCTGGTTTGTGCAATAATGCCCTTTCCTGAGGATCACAATGAAGACCCACGACTGATGCCACCCATTGAGTCACTGCAGAGTGGGTGTAGGTGTATTTGTAGGGCTGTTTTGTGCAGACGACTGAGTGACGTCAACGATGTCCCCGCTGGCACCCTGGAAGGATGCGGAGGAGAAGTTGTTGAGGGCAGTGGTGACTTTGACAGCGACAGGTAAGAAGATAGTGCTCGGGCCAGCCGGGAGCAGCTCGGCATGAAGGAGGCTGCAGATGTCCACGACTACATGTCGAGTGACTCTGAGTCTCCGTGTGCACTGCTGCTCAGAGAGGTCCAGGAAGCTGAGCCTCGGTCTGTGGACCCTGTGGCGAGGGTAGTGCCCTCTGCAACGCATCTCTCTGCGGTTGCCCTCCCTCCTGCTGTGCAGGTGGATGTGTCACAGCACTGTTTTGTGGAGCTCCACGTGTCAGAGAGGTAGACGGCGTGGCCGGCGAGGCTGGTGATGCTGTTCGCTCTCCGAGGAGGTCATGACTGCAGCTACGGCGGCCCCCATCCGGAAGATGTACATCTGAAGAGGTCCGCAAGGTAGGTAAATGTGTCTGGACACCAGGGTAAGTGTGCAATTTGGTGAATTTTGTTGTTAGGAGGAGGGTGGTGGAGGCCAAACTTTGTCCAAAATGACAGAGTGGCCTCCTGCAATGAGTGAGGGTCTCCCCCCCCCCCCCCCCGCCCCCCCCCAAACCTGTCAAATGGACCTTTGCAGCTGCCACAGGCTGATGGCAGCAACACGTCTATTTCAACTGGGAGTGTTTCCCCCAGTACGGGAAACAGTCTCAGTCAGTTGCAAAATCCCATCCCTGCTAAAATAACAGGTCAATCAGGTCTGTAAACAACCTGAAGTACCTGTTCAAGTACTTTAAATGGCACCCGGCCGGCGGGAATCCCACATGTGGGGGCTGCACGCGTATGTGAGCGCGTCAGTGGGGAACCCGGAAATGGGGCGGGTTGGAGCCGGGCTCCCGCCCCGCCCCGGGAATCCCCGATTTTCGCAGCTCCCCCGCCACGAACGCACCCGATCGCGGGTGCGAAAATCGAGCCCCTTGTGTTCCACTAACCCTGCCCTATCTAGACATAATGCAACTACATACACCATTAACCTGCCCTCCGGTAATCCGCTGGGAAAGGCACAAAGAAAGAGTAAAAACCTGAGGGCAATTTACAAGAAGCTCTGGGAATTCCTCTCCAACTCCCCCACCCTTGAAGGGAATCAAGCATGTTCTAGGAGACTGCAGTAACTCATGAACCCATTCCTAGCTACTCCACAGCTCCATGTTCTTATCTCAGGAACTTGTCCAGCTCCCTTTTGAAGTACTCTGTTCAAGAGTGTGATGACAGTGAAAATAAATACTTGCTAACATTTGTCAATGTATTTTATATGCATATTCTTTATAGTTCTTCCATTCTCAGTCATCTCAAAAAGTTAATCCCTTTATAATTTTAGAAACCTCGAGCATAACTCTCTAAGACTAGGAAAACATTGCTGACGATAACAAATTAGGAAGAATGTGCCTCTCTAAGGAATAATGTGGGAAATCACAGGGCTGCATATACACAGACCTTTAAAAGCTATAAAAAAAAATTCTGCTTTTAATATTTAAGCGGTGTTACAGTTGAGGTTTTTCCAACACCATTTTCTCATGTAACTCTGCTTAATGACAAATTCCATAAGTGGACCAATCACATACTTTTCTACCATAATTCAGGTCTAACAATTAATCGTAATCACAGTAAATTAGGAAGAAAGCTGTTCCGCCGGCTCTCTGTCACTTGTTGCCACTTACAGGATTTCCCACCTGAAGTGATATTTCCTCTCTTGATCTCTGCAACCTCATTCTAGTGTATAACATCCACCTCCTGCTGTCTAGATCCCCTTCCCATTTCACTCCTGACCATTCTACTCCCCCTCTTGGCCCCTATGCTAACTGACATTGTCAATGGTTCCTTCGCCTCAGGCACTGTCCCACTTCCCTTCAAAACTACCATTATCAACCCTCCACCTCATTGCCTCCTATCTTTGTGTCCATTCCTCCTGAAACTCCCTTTTGAATTCTTTCAGTTTGACAACGGCGTCCTCCTCCAATGTCTCTCCACCACCATCCAGCTCGACGGAATTGTTGTCGCAAGGTTGTATCTCTACCTAGCCAAACATGGCCAGAGCATGTCCAACAATGGCATCTCTGCCCAACCCCACATTATAACATACAGAGTTTCCCAAGGATGCATTCCTCGCCCTCTCCTCTTCCTCATCCAATGCTTCCCCATGACAACATCATCCTCAGACAGAGGGTCAGCTTCCACATGTACACCTGTTAGAAATTTGAGTCTGCACTAGATAGTCTCTCCGGTTCAACATCACCAATCTCACCTGTAAGCGGATCCTGCATTCCTTACAATTCAGCATTTACTGTCCAATATCTAGTCCTATGGTAGCATGAATCAGGGATGGAACAATGAAAATGCTTTGTTATATGAACTCGATACTTTAATCTTGCACATATCTCTGTGACTTCTTCTCCAATCTTCCAAAAGGTGAATTGATTAACACTTCAGTCAGATAAGGCCAAATATAAATCAACAAACTAGCTTATTTTACAATCAGTAAGTGAACATACAGAGTAACCTTTATAGTAACCTTACTTCTGCTTAATTCAGTAATCCTCCTCGCAATATGGAAAACATACCACACGGTCTCTGATAACAGCCAAATATAACTATTCTGACTTGGTCAGTTCTATTTTAAAAGTAAGTTCAGCTCACTCCCTTTATCTCCCTTACCAAATCTTACACAACTGACCTTGACCATATGCACACCTGTTCTTAATTTTCGAGGTGACAGAAAACCAGCAGCTTGACCTCTGATGCTCTCCTAGCTCTCCATGCCAAGGGATTAGCTAATAGGGTGCCAGTTAAACTGATTACTGCCTCCTTGGATGAGAGTGCCTAGAAACTACCTCTGCTGTTCTCAAATAAATAGGACCATCCTGACATTATGGCCTAGAAATTCCTGGGGTTCTGTTCCACCAGCATAAATGCAGAACCCCAGGATCATCCACCGTTGCCCAAACCTGGAGACCCCATTCCAACTTTCAGGGACAGACATGGTGAAATAGCCCTTGCATGATGAAATAGACAAAAATCTCAAAATATGACAATGCTGATGAAATCCAGCTCCACCTCTCCACCACCTCTCGTGATCACTTTACTGACAGCAGTTCAAATTTGAAAGAGAGAGGCAGTGAACTCTCTTTCTGAAGTTAGTGCCAATTGGTAAATACTGACTTGTAAAGTGAAGCTAAGTGTCCTTTTAACATACTTTATTATTTTGATAGTTATGAGGAGATATAGCAAATCGGTAAACTTCTCTGTGAAAATAGTAATCTGTTCAGACATGTATTTCATGTATTTCATGTAAAATAAACCAGTTTGTTGATTTACAATCGGCCTCCCCTCACTAGAAAATTTATCAGTCTGCCTTACAGAAATTAGGAGAAATGTGCACAGGGTACATGTGAGATCACAGAATTCAGTGCACACAATGACAGGGTCTGTTGTTATAGACTCTGGGTTACGCTATCATATAACTAGATATTAGGATGTAAAGGCAATCTCCAGATTGTAGGGGTACGGATCCGATTATGAGAATGACCAGTGATGCTGAATCCAAAATAATATCTATTGCAGACCCATCATTTCTAACAATTAGAAACTGAGAGAGAAGCATTCTATCATTTAGCTAGCTTAAAGGTTAGTGATGCATACTGGGAAATTAAGTACATTTCATATGCTCAGACCAGCTAACAGCCTCCGTTCCAGGCAAAAATATCAAGTCCAAGCCCAGGCTTTTGTAAGAAGCTGAGGCCTTTAAGTAAAAATTGGTATCTGATCTTTTCCCATATCATTAAATTTTCACAGAAACTTAATTTTAATTAACATAATAAACATGTTATATATAATATATATAATGTATACAACAACAGGAAGTAACATGTACAGATGTGGGTGCCATATGGAAGATTCTTAATATATAGACTACATTTAAACTGAGCATACTGTTTGAAAAAAATAACAGGCACAGGTGAGTACCATTGGTTACACATAAATTTCTCATCAGCTTATTTACATAGTTTTGTAATTATTTAAATTTACAGGGTTCCTCCAGTCTTCATCTATCTTTATAACTCTATAACCATCTCAATAGCTGAAAGCATTAATCCGCAATATGAAAAACTCACTCATTCCTAGTCATACCCATTCTCAGTATCACAGAATCATACAGCACAGAAGGAAGCCATTTGGCCCATCGTGCCTCTGCCGGCGCTTTGAGAGAGTTATCCAATTAGTCCCACTCTCCTGCTCTTTCCCCGTAGCTCTGCAAATTATTCCTTTTTAGTATACATCCACTTCCCTTTTGAAAGTTATTATTGAATCCACTTCGACCACCCATTCAGGCAGTGCATTCCAGATTGGGGCTAGGGTGGGAAAGTGGAGTGGAGATCAGGTATGGTAGCATAGCGTTTATGTTACTTGGACTAGTAATCTGGAGGCCTGGACTAATAATCTGGATTTATAAGTTCAAATCTGCTGGGGAATTTAAATTCAATTAATTAAATAAAATCTGGAAAAAAAATCAGTATCAGTAATGGTGGCCATGAAACTAACCGGATTGTCATAAAAACCCATCTGGTTCACGAATGTACTTTAGGGAAGGAAACCTGCCATCCTTACCCGGGCTGGCCTATGTGACTCCAGACCCACAACAATGTGGTTGATTCTTAATCGCCCTCTGAAATGGCCTAGCAAGCCACTCAGTTGTAAAATCTCGCTACGAAAAGTCACAAAAGGAATAAAACCGGATGGACCACCCAGCATCGGACCACTAGGCACCGGACACGACAAAGGCAAACCAAGCCCAGTCGACCCTGCAAAGTCCTTCTCACTAACATCTGGGGACTTGTGGCCAAAATTGGGAGAGCTGTTCCGCAGAATTAGTCAAGCAGCAGCCTGACACAGCCATACTCACAGAATCATACCTTTCAGTCAATGTCCCAGACTCTTCCATCACCATCCCTGGATATGTCCAGACCCACCACCAGAGGTGGTGGTACAGTGGGATACAGTCAGGAGGGAGTGGCCCTGGGAGTCCTCAACATTGACTCTGGACCCCATGAAATCTCATGGCATCAGGTCAAACATGGGTAAGGAAACCTTCTGCTGATTACCACCTACCTCCCTCCCTCGGCTGATGAATCAGTCCTCGTCCATATTGAGCACTACTTGGAGGAAGCACTGAGGGTAACAAGGGCACAGAATGTACTCTGGGTGGGGGACGCCAATGTCCATCGCCAAGATGTGGCTCGGTAGCAACACTACTGATCGAGCTGGCCGAGTCCTGAAGGATACAGCTGCCAGACTGGGCCTGTAGCAGATAGTGAGTGAATCAACGTGAGGGAGAAACCTACTTGACCTCGTCCTCACCAATCTACCTGTCGCAGATGCATCTGTCCATGACAGAATTGGTAGGAGTGACCAACGCATAGTCCTTGTGGAGACAAAGTCCCTGTCTTCACACTGAGAACACCATCCAACGTGTTGTGTGGCACTACCACCGTGCAAAATGGGATAGATCTAGCAGCTCAAAACAGCATCCATGAGGTGCTGTGGGCCATCAGCAGCAGCAGAATTGTATTCCAGCACAATCTGTAACCTCATGGCCTGGCATATTCCTCACTCTACCATTCCCAACAAGTCAGGGGATCAACCCTGGTTCAGTGAGGAGTGTAGAAAAGCATGCATAGGGAACAGCACCAGCAGCACAGGCGTTCCTAAATATGAGGTGCCAACCTGGAGAAGCTACAACACAGGACGACATGCATGCTATAGACAGAGCTAAGCAATTCCATAACCAACGGATCAGATCAAAGCTCTGCTGTCCTGCCACATCCAGTCGTGAATGGTGATGGACAATTAAACAACTAACGGGAGGAGGAGGCTCTGTAAATATCTCCATCCTCAATGATGGCAGAGTCCAGCATGTGAGTGCAAAATACAAGGCTGAAGCGTTTGCAAACATCTTAAGCCAGAAGTACCGAGTGGATGATCCATCTCGGCCTCCACCCGATATCCCCACCATCATAAAGCCAGTCTTCAGCCAATTCGATTCACTCCACGTGATATCAAGAAATGGCTGACTGCACTGGATACAGCAAAGGCTATGGGCCCCGACAACATCCTGGCTGTAGTGCTGAAAACTTGTAGTCCAGAACTAGCCGCGCCTCTAGCCAAGCTGTTACAGTACAGCTACAACACTGGCATTTACCCGACAATGTGGAAAATTGCCCAGTTATGTCCTGTCCACAAAAAGCAGGACAAATTCGATCCAGCCAATTATCACCCCATCAGTCTACTCTCAATCATCAGCAAAGTGATGGAAGGTGTCGTCGACAGTGCTATCAAGCGGCACTTACTCACCAATAACCTGCTTACTGATGCTCAGTTTCGGTTCTGCCAGGACCAATCGGCTCCAGACCTCATTACAGCCTTGGTTCAAACATGGACAAAAGAGCTGAATTTCAGAGGTGAGGTGAGCGTGACTGCCATTGACATCAAGACAGCATTTGACCGAGTGTGGCACCAAGGAGCCCTAATAAAAATTGAAGTCAATGGGAATCAGGGGGAAAACTCTCCAGTGGCTGGAGTCATACCTAGCACAAAGGAAGATGATAGTGGTTGTTGGAGGCCAATCATCTCAGCCCCAGGGCATTGCTGCAGGAGTTCCTCAGGGCAGTGTCCTAGGCCCAACCATCTTCAGCTGCTTCATCATTGACCTTCCCTCCATCATAAGGTCAAAAATGGGATTTCGCCCATGATTGCACAGTGATCAGTTCCATTCGCATCCCCTCAAATAATGAAGCAGTCCGAGCCCACATGCAGCAAGACCTGGACAACATCCAGGCTTGGGCTGATAAGTGACAAGTAACATTTGCACCGGACAAGTGCCAGGCAATGACCACCTCCAATAAGAGAGAGTCTAACCACCTCCCCTTGACATTCAACGGCATTACCATCCCTGAATCCCCCACCATCAACATCCTGGGGGTCACCATTGACCAGAAACTTAACTGGACTAGCCACCTAAATACTGTGGCTACAAGAGCAGGTCAGAGGCTGGGTATTCTGTGGCGAATGACTCACCTCCTGACTCTCCAAAGCCTTTCCATCAGCTATAAGGCAGAAGTCAGTAGCGTGTTCGGATACTCTCCACTTGTCTGGATGCGTGCAGTTCCAACAACACTCAGAAGCTCGACACCATCCAGGACAAAGCAGACCACTTGATTGGCACCCCATCCATCATCCTAAACATTCACTCCCTTCACCACCGGCACACCGTGGCTGCAGTGTGTACCATCCACAGGATGCACTGCAGCAACTCACCAAGGCTTCTTCGACAGCACCTCCCAAACCTGTACCACCTAGAAGGACAAGGGCAACAGGAACATGGGAACAACACCACCTGCACGTTCCTCTCCAAGTCACATACCATCCCAACTTGGAAATATATCACCGTTCCTTCAACGTCGCTGGGTCAAAATCCTGGAACTCCCTACCTAACAGCCATGTGGGAGAACCCTCACCACACGGACTGCAGCAGTTCAAGAAGGCGGCTCACCACCACCTCCTCAAGGGGAATTAGGGATGGGCAATAAATGCTGGCCTTGCCAGCGACGCCCATATCCCATGAACGAATTAAAAAGAAAGATCAGCCATGATCTTATTGAATGACGGAGCACGCGCGAGGGGTCATATGGCCTACTCCTGCTCCTATTTCTTATGTTCCTATCGTAACAACTTATGTAAAAAAAAAATCTCATCATCTCCCCACTGGATTTTTTGCCCATCCTCTTAAATCTGTGTCCTCTGGTTACTGACCCTCCTGCAAGTGGAAACAGTTTCTCCTTATCTACTGTACCATAACCACTCATAATTTTGAACACTCTATTGAATCTCTCCATAACCTTCTTTGCTCTAAGGAGAACATTATGTGGAGATGCCGGTGATGGACTGGGGTGGACAAATGTAAGGAATCTTACAACACCAGGTTATAGTCCAACAGTTTTATTTGAAAATCACAAGCTTTCGGAGGCTTTCTCCTTCGTCAGGTGAGTGTGTGATTCCTTGAAGGTTACCGCATATATAGTCAGAGAACAATGCCTGGTGATTACAGATAATCTTTCCAACTGCCCGTTGTCAAGGCAATCAGACAGAGAGACAGTACATACAGGACTACTGAATATACAAACGGTCCGAACCCAAAGACAGAGAGAGAGAGAGAGAGAGAAAGAAACATCCGAAAGGAAGAGAAAGAGAGAGAATGACCAGTTGTATTAAAAACAGATAACTCTTTTTTCGCTGGTGGGGTTACGTGCAGCGTGACATGAGCCCAAGATCCCGGTTGACGCCTCCTCATGGGTGCGGAACTTGGCTATCGATTTCTGCTCAACGATTTTGCGTTGTCATGTGTCTCGAAGGCCACCTTGGAGAACGCTTACTCGAAGATCGGTGGCTGAATGTCCTTGACTGCTGAAGTGTTCCCCGACTGGGAGGGAACCCTCCTGTCTGGCGATTGTTGCGCGGTGTCCGTTCATCCGTTGTCGCAGTGTCTGCATGGTCTCGCCAATGTACCATGCTCCGGGGCATCCTTTCCTGCAACGTATGAGGTAGACAACGTTGGCCGAGTCACAGGAGTATGAACCATGTACCTGGTGGGTGGTGTCCTATCGTGTGATGGTGGTATCTGTGTCGATGAGCTGGCATGTCATGCAGAGGTTGCCGTGGCAAGGTTGTGTGGTGTCGTGGACGCTGTTCTCCTGAAAGCCGGGTAATTTGCTGCGAACGATGGTCTGTTTGAGGTTGGGTTGCTGTTTGAAGGCGAGTAGTGGAGGCGTGGGGATGGCCTTAGCGAGGTGTTCGTCGTCATCGATGACATGTTGAAGGCTGCGGAGAACATGGCGTAGTTTCTCCGCTCCGGGGAAGTACTGGACGACGAAGGGTACTCTGTTGGTTGCGTCCCGTGTTTGTCTTCTGAGGAGGTCGATGCGATTTTTCGCTGTGGCCCATCGGAACTGTCGATTGACAAGTCGAGCGTCATATCCCGTTCTTACGAGGGCGTCTTTCAGCGTCTGTAGGTGTCCATCGCGTTCCTCCTCATCTGAGCAGATCCTGTGTATTCGCAGGGCCTGTCCTTAGGGGATGGCCTCTTTGACGTGGTTAGAGTGGAAGCTGGAAAAGTGGAGCATCGTGAGGTTGTCCGTGGGCTTGCAGTAGAGTGAGGTGCTGAGGTGCCCATCTTTGATGGAGATACGTGTGTCCAAGAAAGAAACCGATTCTGAGGAGTAGTCCATGGTGAGTTTGATGGTGGGATGGAACTTGTTGATGTTATCATGTAGTCTCTTCAGTGATTCTTCGCCGTGGGTCCAAAAGAAGAAAATGTTGTCGATGTATCTGGTGCATAGCGTTGGTTGAAGGTCCTATGCAGTGAAGAAGCCGTGCTTGAACTTGTGCATGAAAATGTTGGCGTATTGGGGTGCGAATTTGGTCCCCATGGGTGTTCCGTGTGTTTGGATAAAGAACTGGTTGTCGAAGGAAGTCTGTAGTGTCGCGACAGAAGCTGGGGGTTCCCTGTACGATGGGTTTCAGGATGCCCTCGACGTATCCAGAGAGGTTCTCACACACACAGGGTTCCGTTGCCTGATACGATAGGACGTCCGGGTGTGTTGGCTTTGTGTATCTTTGGGAGGCAGTAGAAGTCTCCCACGCGGGGAGTACGTGGGATGAGAGCATGTAGGCTGCTTTGAAGGTCTGGATCGAAGGTCTTGATCAGTTTGTTGAGCTGGTGGGTGTGTTCTTTGGTCGGATCTGCGGGTAAACGTCTGTAGTGTTCCTGGTTGTCCGGTTGTCGGTATGCTTCTTTGCAATAGTCCGTTCTGTTCAGTAGGACGATGGCTCCTCCTTTGATGACGATGTTGCGGTTGGTCTTGGAACCCCCAGCTTCTGTCGCGACACTACAGACGTCCTACAAAAACTCAGCACCCACGGACCAGTTGACCCAGGAACACTTCTCACCACGATGGACGTCTCGGCACTCGACACCAGTATCCCCCACGATGACGGCATCGCTGCAACAGCATCAGTACTCAACACCAACAACAGCCAATCTCCAAACGCCATCCTACAACTCATCCGCTTCATCCTGGATCACAATGTCTTCACCTTTGATTACCAGTTCTTTACCCAAACATACGGAACAACCATGGGGACCAAATTTGCACCCCAATACGCCAACATTTTCATGCACAAGTTTGAGCATGACTTCTTCACTGCACAGGACCTCCAACCAACGCTATGCACCAGATACATCAACGACATTTTCTTCCTTTGGACCCACGGCGAAGAATCACTGAAGAGACTACACGATAACATCAACAAGTTCCATCCCACCATCAAACTCACCATGGACTACTCCTCAGAATCGGTTTCTTTCTTGGACACACGTATCTCCATCAAAGATGGGCACCTCAGCACCTCACTCTACCGCAAGCCCACGGACAACATCACGATGCTCCACTTTTCCAGCTTCCACCCTAACCACGTCAAAGAGGCCATCCCCTATGGACAGGCCCTGCGAATACACAGGATCTGCTCAGATGAGGAGGAATGCAATGGACACCTACAGACGCTGAAAGATGCCCTCGTAAGAACGGGATATGACGCTCGACTTGTCGATCGACAGTTCCGATGGGCCACAGCGAAAAATCACATAGACCTCCTCAGAAGACAAACACGGGACGCAACCAACAGAGTACCTTTCATCGTCCAGTACTTCCCCGGAGCGGAGAAACTACGCCATGTTCTCCGCAGCCTTCAACATGTCATCGATGACGACGAACACCTCGCTAAGGCCATCCCCACGCCTCCACTACTCGCCTTCAAACAGCCACCCAACCTCAAACAAACCATCGTTCGCAGCAAATTGCCCAGCTTTCAGGAGAACAGCGTCCACGACACCACACAACCCTGCCACGGCAACCTCTGCAAGACATGCCAGATCATCGACACAGATACCACGATCTCACGAGAGGACACCACCCACCAGGTACATGGTTCATACTCCTGTGACTTGGCCAACGTTGTCTACCTCATACGTTGCAGGAAAGGATGCCCCAGAGCATGGTACATTGGCGAGACCATGCAGACACTGCGACAACGGATGAACGGACACCGCACAACAATCGCCAGACAGGAGGGTTCCCTTCCAGTCAGGGAACACTTCAGCAGTCAAGGACATTCAGCCACCGATCTTCGAGTAAGCGTTCTCCAAGGCGGCCTTCGAGACACACGACAACGCAAAATCGTTGAGCAGAAATCGATAGCCAAGTTCCGCACCATGAGGACGGCGTCAACCGGGATCTTGGGTTCATGTCACGCTACACGTAAACCCACCTGCGAAAAAAGAGTTATCTGTTTTTAATACAACTGGTCATTCTCTCTCTTTCTCTTCCTTTCGGATGTTTCTCTCTCTCTCTCTCTGTCTTTGGGTTCGGACCGTTTGTATATTCAGTAGTCCTGTATGTACTGTCTCTCTGTCTGATTGCCTTGACAACGGGCAGTTGGAAAGATTATCTGTAATCACCAGGCATTGTTCTCTGACTATATATGCGGTAACCTTCAAGGAATCACACACTCACCTGACGAAGGAGAAAGCCTCCGAAAGCTTGTGATTTTCAAATAAAACTGTTGGACTATAACCTGGTGTTGTAAGATTCCTTACTAAGGAGAACAATCCTAGCTTCTCTAATCTTTCCACATAACTGAATTCCCTCATCAGTGGTACCATTCTGGTA
The DNA here is from genome assembly GCF_035084215.1 of Heptranchias perlo. Classification (NCBI taxonomy): domain Eukaryota; kingdom Metazoa; phylum Chordata; class Chondrichthyes; order Hexanchiformes; family Hexanchidae; genus Heptranchias; species Heptranchias perlo. The sequence continues at coordinate 112,266,314 of NC_090329.1, read as the reverse complement.
AATCTTATCTGCACCCTCTCCAAGGCCTTGACATCTTTTCTAAAGTCTGGTGCCTGGAATTGAGCACAATATTCCAGCTGAGGCCTAACCAGTGATTTATAAAGGTTTACCATCACTTCCTTGCTTTTGTACTCTATTTATAAAGCCAGGCTCTCATATGCTTTTTTAACAGCTTTATCAACCTGTCCTGCCACTTTCAAAGATTTGCATATGTGAACCCCCAGGTTTCTTTGCTCCTGCACCCCTTTTAAAATTGGACCATTTAGTTAATACTGCTTCTCCTCACTTTTCCTTCCTAAATGCATCACTTCACACTTCTCGTCATTAAATTTAACGTATCATGTGTCTGCCCATTTCACCAGTCTGTCTATGTCCACCTGAAGTCTTCTAGATCCTCCTTACTGTTTACTACATTTCCAAGTTTTGTGTCATCCACTAACTTTGAAATTATGCTCTCTATACCCAATTCCAGGTCATTAATATATAACAAAAAGAGCAGTGGTCCCAATACTAACCCCTGGGGGACACCACTGTATACTTCCCTCCAGTCTGAAAAACAACCGTTGACCACTACGCAAAAGCAAAATATTGCGGATGCTGGAAATCTGAAATAAAAACAGAAAATGCTGGAAATACTCAGCATATCAGACAGCATCTGTGGAGAAAGAAACAGAGTTAATTTTTCAGGTCGATGACCTTTCATCAGAACTGGAAGAAATTAAAGGTTTAACAGTTTTTAAGCAAGTACAGAGCCAGACAAAGGTGGCGGAGGGCAGGGGGAGGAAAGAACAAAAGGGAAGGTCTGTGATAGGGTGGAAGGCAGGAGTGATTAAATAACAAAAGGGATGATGGTGCAAGGCAAGGAGGGTAGTAATGGGACAAGTAAAGGCACAAAAGATGGGTCTAGAGGAGCTGTAAATGACAACAGCAGAACCATTACCAGCACCTGCTGTCCAACAAAATGGGAGCAGTGGTTGTGATCTGAAGTTATTGAAATCAGTGTTGAGTCCGGAAGGTTGTAAAGTGGCTGATTGAAAGATGAGGTGCTGTTCCTCGAGCTTCCATTGGGCTTCATTGGAACGGTGTAGGAGGCCAAGGATAGAGAGGTCAGAGGAGTGGGATGGAGAATTAAAATGGCAAGTGACCGGAAGGTCAGGGTCATGCTTGTGGACTGAGCGGAGGCATTCAGCAAAGCGATCACCCAATCTGCGTTTAGTCTCCCCATTGTAGAGGAGTTTGCATCGTGAGCAGTTCACTACTACTCTCTGCTCTCTGTCTCTCAGCCAATTTCTTATCCACGCTGACACTGCCCCTTTAATTTTGCTAACAAGTCTATTATGTGGCACTTTATCAAATACCTTGGAGTATCTTAGCCTCTTTCAGAAAAGGTTCCGCAGAAACCGCTGGCATTCTGCATACTCAGTTCTATTGTTACTCTTCCTAAGGTCACTGCCACGTGTCTATTTTACATTAGAATAATATATAACTCAATTTACTGTGAATTTTTGAGAATGCCCAATAACTATTATACATGAAATATATGAGTTTCAGACGAACATTTTTAACTTGAAAATTTACCTGATGTACAAACACTTGCAGATCCCTTCCAGTACCATGGCTGGGAATTATCTGGTGCAGACCTAGATGAAGAAGAAGAAGATACTGAAGCAGCAGCAGAGGAAGCAGAAGAGGAAGCAGCTGAAGAAGAGGAGGAGGAGCTGGAGGAGGAAGTGGAAGAAGAAGTAAGTACACTCTAAAAATCTACATGGGGTGCATTTATTTTAATACTACAGTTGGAAACGTTCACATTTTTCATTATGTAACTTGATATATAAAATATATATTTGGGCTCTTACTAAAATACACATTCAGTTACATCAGCAGGCCATAATTTCAATTGCATCACCAGCAGAAAGCATTAATCTGCTATATAAAAAACTCATATGAAAAATAATGGTGACTGCAGTATAATGCTTTCCAGCAAAATATTCACTTCTTCCTCGTTCAGCGCAGTCCACACATTGGAGTTGTCTGCTGAGAGAGCCAATATGAAATACAGTGAAACCTATAAATTAGGGACACCTAAGGGACATACAAACATATGAACTAAGAGCATGAGTAGGCCATTTGGCCCCTCAAGCCTGCTTTGCCATTTAATAAGTTCATGGCTGATCTGATTGTGACCTCAACCCTACTTTCCCATCTACCTACTATATCCTTTGACTCCCTTGTTAATTAGGAATCTATCTAACTCAGCCTTAAAAATATTCAATGACTCTGCCTCCACCGCTCTCTAGGGAAGGGAGTTCCACAGACTCACGACCCTCTGAGAAAAAAAAATTCTCCTCATCTCCGTCTTAAATGGGAGACCCCTTATTTTTAAACTGTGGCCCCTAGTTCTAGTCTCTCCCACAAGGGGAAACATCCCCTCAGCATCTACCCCTTCTAGTCCCTTCAGGATCTTATATGTTTCAATAAAATCACCTCTCATTCTTCTAAACTCCAGTGTATACAGGCCCAACTTGCCCAATTTTTCCTCATAAGATAACCCCCTCATCCCAGGAATCAGTCGAGTGAATCTTCTCTGAACCGCCTCCAAAGCAATTATGTCCTTTCTTAAATAAAGAGACCAAAACTGCACACAGTATTCTAGATGTGATCTCACCAATGCCCTGTACAACTGCAGCAAAACATCTCTACCTTTATATTCCATTCCCCTTGCAATAAATGACAACATTCCATTTGCCTTCCTAATAATTTGCTCTACCTGCATACTGACTTTTTGTGATTCATGTACTAGGACACCTAGATCGCTCTGTACCTCAGAGTTCTGCAATCTCTCTCCATTTAAATAATATACTGCTTTTCTATTCCTCCTGCCAAAGTGGACAAGTTCACATTTTCCCACATTATACTCCATCTGCCAAATCTTTGCCCACTCACTTAACCTATCTATATCCATTTGCAGACTCCTTGGGCTCTATTTTAGCACCTGCTACCGGGTGCGTTCCTGGCGGGGGGGCTCCGAAAATCGGAGAATCCCGGCGCGGTACCGGAGCCCACCCCGAACCTGCGCACTTCCGGGTTCCCCGCTGACGCGCCGGCGTGCGCGCGCAGCCCCCGCTGGTGGGAATCCCGCAGGCAATTAAAGCCAGCGGGACGCCACTTGACAGTGTTTATTGAGGTATTTCAGGTCATTAACTGACCTGATTAAGGGATTATGTGTGATTTTAGAACAAAGTGGGACTGTTTCCCACACTGGGGGAAACACTCCCAGGTCAAATGGACGTGTTGCAGCTGTCAGCCTGTGGCAGCTGCAAAGGTCCATTTGATAGGTGGCGGGGGGGGAGACCCTCACCCATTGCAGGAGGCCACTCTGTTACTGGGGACAAAGTTTGGCCTCCACCACCCTCCTCTTGACAGTCAAAGTCACCAACCTGCACACTTACCCCGGGGTCCAGAGACATGTACCTACATTGCGGACCCCCTCAGATGTACATCTTGCGGATGGGGGCCGCCGTAGCTGCAGTCATGACCTCCTCGGAGGGCGAACAGCATCACCAGCCTCGCCATCCACGCCGTCCACCTCTGACACGTGGAGCTCCACAACAGAGTGCTGTGACACATCCACCTGCACAGCAGGAGGGAGGGCTACCGCAGAGAGAGATGCGTCGCAGAGGGCACTACCCTCGCCACAGGGTCCACAGACCGAGGCTCAGCCCCCTGGACCTCTCTGAGCAGCAGTGCACACGGAGGCTCAGAGTCACTCGACATGTAGTCGTGGACATCTGCAGCCTCTTTCATGCCGAGCTGCTCCTGGCTGGCCCGAGCACCATCTTCTTACCTGTCGCTGTCAAAGTCACCACTGCCCTCAACAACTTCTCCTCCGCATCCTTCCAGGGTGCAACCGGGCACATCGGCGATGTGCCCCAGTCGTCTGCGCAGAAGAGCCCTGCAAATACACCTACACCCACTCTGCAGTGACACAATGGGTGGCATCAGTTGTGGGTCCTCATAGTGATCCTCAGGAGCGGGCATTATTGCACAAACCAGACAGGATTCGCAAAGACATGGCAGTAGTGGTGCCAATATAATATGTAAGGTGAGTTGGTCAGAAATTCAATATAAGTAACACCCATGACGAACCCTCAGACACCCTTGTGCATCCCCTGCATGCTCACGACACGTTTGCCTTACGCTGCCTACTGCACATATGTGATGCATGCCCTGTGGCTGCAGCACAGGTAGTGGCAGGTTGAGTGAGGCTGGCCCTAAAAGAGATGCACGAGAGGATGAGTATGAGAGAGAGCCATGAGATTGCATGAGGATTGGGTTGAGTGGTAGTGGCGGGATGAGTACTAGCGAGGTGAGTAGGTGCAGGTAAGATGAGGATGAGGTTTGAGTGGATATGAGGGGTGATGTGACAGAGTTGTGTTGGCAGTGCTGAAGGAGATGTGGGGTGGGGGCAGTGATGTGGCAGACGGAGTGTAGGGGAAAGACTACGTGTACTCACTTTGGCTGACCTACTGAGGTCATTGGAGCGCCTCCTGCACTGTCTGCAGGTGGGCAATATGTTGGTTGCGCTGGTGACCTCCTCTGCCACCTCGAGCCAGGCCTTCCTGGTGGCAGAGGCAGGCCGCTTCCTCCCGCACGCCGGGAGGAGGATCTCTGTCCTCCCCCTCCTCCTCACCCCATGTATTGATACCTGGAGTGAGGCATCATAAAACTGGGAGCAGCCTTCCCCCTGGGCTGCTCCATGCTGTAATTTTTGCTATTTGTTGCAGCATCTGTCAGTGGAGGACTGCCCCTTTAAATAGAGCGCCTCCAGCTGACAGATCTTACTGCGCATGCGCAGCCCTCCCGACGCGCAGATCAGCAGTGGGGATCCCGGAGGTGCAGGTAAGTGGATCCAATTAGTGGATTGTCTGCTACGATCGCGCGGGAAACTGACTAATTTCACCGGGCACGTTACCCACCCGCCCGATAGCCCCCCCGCCGAGAACCCGCAGCCCTGCTAACATCGGGCCCCAAATGTCCTCTTCACAACTTTTTACTTTCCTACCTACCTTTGTGTCATCAGCAAATTTAGCAACCAACCATACATTCGGTCTCTTCATCCAAGTCATTGATATAGATTGTAAATAGTTGAGGCCTAAGCACTCCACTCCTTACATCTTGCCAACCTGAAAATGACCCATTTATGCCTATTCTCTGTTTCCTGCTAGCTATCCAATCCTTTATCCATGCTAATATGTTACCCCCTACCATGAGCTCTTATTTTGTGTAGTAGCCTTTGATGTGGCACCTTGTCAAAAGCCTTCTGTAAAGTACACCACATCCACAGGATCCCCATTATCCACATTGCTTGTTACTTCCTCAAAGAATTCTAATAAATTAGTCAAACACGATTTCCCTTTCACAAAGCCGTGTTGACTCTGCCTGATTGCATTGAGATTTTCTAAGTGCCCTGCTATAACCTCCTTAATAATAGATTCTAGCATTTTCCCTATGTCAGATGTTAAGCTAACTGGCCTGTAGTTTACTGCTTTCTGTTTCCCTCCTTTCTTGAATAGAGGAGTAACATTCGCTATTTTCCAATATGATGGGACCCTTCCAGAATCTAGGGAATTTTGGAAAATTAATACCAATACATCTACAATCTCTGCAGCAACTTCTTCTAAGACCCTAGAATGAAGTCTGTCAGGACCTGGGGACTTGCATTAGGCATCCTTTATTTGCAGATGTCCTTATTTTCAAAATGGTCATTATATGTACGGTAAACCAGGTGAGCCAAATATCCCGGGATTGGCTGTATCTTCTGCAGCGACCCTTTTTTTTCGCATTCACCTGGGATCGTGCCTAATTCTGGAACCCTGCCAGCAGGATGTGATTTCAGTTCATTTTCTGTTCATTGGGTTTCCCAATTCATTGCTATCCCGGGGTCCTTTTCCATTGAAGGAGGGATGTCCTGATCCTGGGATCTGCTATGTTGGCAGCCTGCACATGGCGAAGTGGCTGTTGTAGGGCCGGAGGGCCTGGGAAATCCCAGTTCTGTGAGAAGTTCCTAGAAACAAGAGGCTACCCATAAGCAGGCGAAGAGGGGAAACCGAGGGCGGAGAATAGAGAAACCATTCTCTCCATCTTTCCTCCCCGAGCCCCCAGTCTCCCTCGCCCCCTATTCACTAGTCTCACTCTCTCCCTGGACCCCCATTTCCCAGTCTCCCTCTCCCATTCCCCAGTTTTCCTCTCCCCACAACACTTGAGCCCCCCATGATTTCAGGCAACCCCCCCACCCATTCAGGCAACCCCCCCGACCCCGTGATTTCAGGCCATGCAACCGCTCCCCACTCCCGCGCAATTCCAGGCCACTCCCCCCCGATATTTCCGACCCCTCCCTCGATCTATCCATGCCCCACCCCGATGACCGACACCCACCCTCCGCGATGTCATGCAGTTAAATTCTGCAGGACGTCCGGCAAACACATACTTCCAGGTTTCCCGTCCGGAAATCCTCCCCCGTCCCTTCCTCTTTTCATGTCTCCAAGTCAAAATCCAGGCCTTGATGTTGCCCGGTGCATTTCTCAGCTTTTGTGGAATGGGGAGTTCTTTACCCAACATCCAAGCGGCAGAGAAACCTCTCTATCTCTGGGATAGAGCCATGCAAGCAGTCAATCCCAGAGATAGAGTGGTTTCTTTGCCACTATGGATGCTGGGTAAAGAAATCTCCATTACACGAAAGCTGTTTTATTTCACCCATTGCCACCTCGCACTTACCTGTATGTCTAGTGTTTCAAGTTGTAAACGGACTTGGTGCTTTCAAGGCTGTCCGCAGTTCGTAATTTGCAAGTGTCCCTTGTTTCAAGATGCAGCTTGTATATTTTACAATGTAAATTATTTGTGACTGTCAATGGATGTCCGTATTTTGCAGGTGTCTGTTTTTTGGAGGTGTCCATTTGTACAGGATTCACTGTATACACTTCTTGCTATTTTTTGTTTTGATGAGATGAGATGTTGTCAGGAGAGCAGCATGAGGAGCTTTCACTGTGACCAATAAGCACAAATAATGTCTGTTTTCAAAGCACAGATGGTCCATACTGAAAGGAATTTAAATGGAAGATGGATGGGAAAATGGGAGGGAAAGGAAAAGCTAAAGCTGCTAAAGTTTGTATTCACACTAGAGGGTTGTGACTGGGTCTTGGTTGGAGATCAAAGATGAAATGGTGGGAGACGCAGGAGGAGTTTGAGTGGTGAACCAAAAGGAGGTCAACTTCATACTTGCAGATGGAGTGGATATGTTTGGTAAAGAAGTCACCCAATCTACATTTCATCTTCCCAGTGCAGAGTCAAAACTCTGGGGTTTGCATTGAGAGCACCACACTATACTAAATTGAAGGACGTGCCTGTAATTTACTATCTCACATGGAAAGAGTGTTTAGGTTCCTGACAGTTGACAAGTGTTGCATCTGCTACGGGTGCATTGGAGTACCAAATTTATGGCAGCCGAAAATGGATTTCATGGAAGAGTAAATAAAGATATCCTGGAAGGAAGTCTCCGAAGAAAGCAGAGGAGAGGAAGGTATGCTTTGTGATAAAATCATGTTGTAGATGACGGAAATCATGGAAAATGATACGGCAAGTGTGGAGGCTAGTGGATGGAAGGTAAAGACAAGAGAGAGCCTCTAGCTGTTGTAAAAGGAGGGAGCGGGGTTAGAGCAGAGGTGTGGGAAATCTAGTCAAGCATAGACAGAGGAAACATGAGAAAAAAAGGACATTTCAGAAGCTCTGATGCAGAAAGTGAAGATACAATAGCGATGGATCCCTTAATATCCGCAGGTGTTCTCCCAATTGTCCGCCAAATTTACGCTGGACGATATGGAGAGCCCCCTGTGGAAACTCAACCTTGAGAAATTAAGAGAAAGGGATGGAGTTCTGGCAGGACAGAGCATGGGAAGAAATGTAGTGCAAGTAGTTGTGGGAATCAGTTGCCTTGTGATAGAAGTCTGTGGAAATCCAATAGGCAAAGGTGGAAAGAGTCCAGGGAGTAGTCAGGTGGACCATGTAAACAACAATAACTTACAGTTATATAAGCACTGCTCATGTGCAGGGAGATTCACTTTTCAATATGAGGAAAAGGATACAGAGAATGGGAAAGGGAAAAATTAAAACAGGATCAAGTACAAGAATAAGGAAGTCTTGCTACTATTGGTGAGACCGCACCTGGAGTACTGTGTACAGTCTTGGTCTCCTTATCTAAGGAAGGCTATACTTGCCTTGGAGGTGATGCAATGAAGACTCACTAGATTGATTCCTGAGATGAGAGGGTTGCCCTATGATGAGAGATTGAGTAGAATGGACCTATGCTTTCTAGAGTTTTGAAGAATGAGAGGTGCTCTCATTGAAACATATAAGATCCTGAGGTGGCTTGACCAGGTAGGTACTGAGAGGTTGTTTCCCCTGGCTGGTGAGTCTAGAACTAGGGGACAAAGTCTCAGGATAAGGGGTTGACTATTTAAGACTGAGATGAGAAAGAATTTCTTCACTAAGACGGTTGTGAATCTTTGGAATTCTCTACTCCAGAGGGCTGTGGATGCTCAGTCATTGAGTATATTGATAGATTTTTGGACTCTAAGGGAATCAAGGGATATGGGGATTGGGCTGGAAATTGGAGTTGAGGCCAAAGATCAGCCATGATCTTATTGAATGGCGGAGCAAGCCCGAGGGTCCGTATGGCCTACTCCTGCTCCTTATGTTCTTATTTGTTAAAAGAAAATCATGTTTCACTAACTTAATTGAGTTCTTTGATGAAGTAACGGAGAGAGTTGATGAGGGTAGTGTGGTTGATGTTGTGTATAAGGACTTTCAAAAGGCATTTGATAAAGTACCACATGATAGACTAGTCAGCAAAATTAAAGCCCATGAGATTAAAGGGACAGTGGCCATGTGGGTCCAAAATTGGCTAGGGGACAGAAAGCAGAGGGTAGTGGTGAACGGTTGTTTTTCAGTCTGGAAGGAAGTATACAGTGATGTTCCCCAGGGGTCAGTATTAGGACGACTGCGCTTTTTGATATATATTGATGTCCTGAACTTGGGTATAGAGGGTATAATTTCAAAGATTGCAGATGACACGAAACTCGGAAATGTAGTAAACAATGTTGATGATAATAACAGACTTCAGAAGGACAATAGACAGACTGGTGAAATGGGCAAACACATGGCAGATGAAATTTAATGCAGAGAAGTTTGAAATGATACATTTTGTTAGGATGAATGATGAGAGGCAATATAAATAAATGATTCAATTTTATTGGGAATGTAGGAACAGAGAGACCTGGGGTGCACATACACAAATCTATGAAGGTAGCAGGACAAGTTGAGAATGCTGCTAAAAAAGCATATGGGATCCTGGGCTTTATTATTGGAGCCATGTAGTACAAAAGCAAGGAAGTTATGCTAAACCTTTATAAAACACTGGTTAGGCCTCAGCTGGAGTAATGTGTTCAATTCTGGGCACCACACTTTAGGAAGGATGCCACGGCCTTAGAGAGGGCGCAGAAGGGATTTACTAGAAAGGTACCAGAGATGAGGGACTTCAGTTATGTGGAGAGGTTGGAGAAGCTGGGGTTGTTCTCCTTAGAACAGAGAAGGTTATTGGGAGATTCGATAGAGGTGTTCAAAATCATGAATGCTTTTGATAAAGTAAATAAGGAGAAACTGTTTCCAGTGGCAGGTGGTTCGGTAACCAGAGGACACAGATTTAGGTTATTGATAAATGAGCCTAAGGCCACATGTGGAAACAATTTTTTAACCAACGAGTTGTAATGGTCTGGAATGCACTGTCTGATAGGGTGGTGGAAGCAGATACAATAGTAACTTTCAAAAGGGAATTGGACAAATACTTGAAGGGAAAAAATTTACAGGGCTGTGGGGAAAGTTCAGGGGAATGGGATTAATTGGTTAGCTCTTTCAAAGAGCGGGCACAGGCACAATGGGCCAAATGGTCTGCTCCTGTGCTGTACCTACTATGACACTACTATGAATCGAAGGCATGGAGTTTTTTGGGGAGGTTTCTAGGGCTATGGGGAAAGTGCGTGGGAGTGGGACAAATTGGATAGCTCTTTCAAAGACCTGGCACGAACACAATGGGCCGAATGGCCTCCTTCTGTGCTGTAAGATTCTATGATTCTGAAAACAAGAAGGAAGGTGACAGGGTGGAGACAATTGGGTAGATCTCCAGAGGGCAGATACGTGCTAAATGAGTGGTTACCAATGGCACAAACTAAGTTGGAAATTGCCTCATCCTCTTGAAACATTGGCCCCAATTTGAATTCCCCCCCCCCACCCGGCAGAAACTGGATGGGAGAGCAGTTAAAATTATGTAAGTTACACCCCCTCTGATTCCAATGCATTCCTGCCATGTCCCTGCTCTTTTGAGCAGGCGAGTGGGACACCCGCAGGATGGGAGCAGGGTCCTTCTTTAAATATGCAGATCGGGTCCAATGATGCCATCCTATGCTGTTGTTGACCTTCTCATTCAGGACACCCACTGTGGCTAACTTAGCCAACCCTCTTCCCACACCACCTACCACTGTCCCGTTGGACTCGGCCAGAAGATCAACAATCAGCGTCCCTCTCTGCATTTCCCTCCTAAATCATCTGCACTCGTGAACAAGGCCTTTGCCATCCACAACCTTATTGTGGATGATTGTATTGATATTCTAGCTTTAACTGAAACTTGGCTTACGAGTGGCAACACCTTGCCTCTTACTGAAACCTCCCTACCTGGATATACTTTCTTGCAACTGCCCCAACAAACCACCGAGTTGGCAGTGTGGCCTTTACCACCAAGGCACACCTTGGTCTCTACCCCTACTCTTCTGGCTCCTTCTCCTCCTTTGAGCACCTAACCAAATTCCACACCTCTTGCCTCTCCTTTAAAATCCTTATTGTCTGTCGCCCCGCCAAACCCCACCCTGAGTTACTCCCCAAGATATTTTCCCTCCTTTCCTCAGTCTCCTGAGCAACCCCTCATCCTTGGTGATCTCAATCTCCATCTCAGTCCCCTTGCCCTCTTTCCTCTCAATTTACTGCCCTCCTGTGCTTACTGTTCCTCCATATAAACTCTCCTATCCATATTCGACTTGCACCTCCCATGGCCTTTCTACTCCCATGGTAGACTGACAAACTCCACTGACAAGCTCCAACCACTTCCTTGGATCACTCACCACTCACATCTCTAACCCCTTCCAACCCTACATCCTCCTACATCTGCCCCTGGAAAACAAATCTTCGCCCAAGTAACTTACAATTGACTTTCAAACTTCCAACTGCCTAGCCTTTGACCCTCCGTTTACCACGGTACTTCTGCAACTGTCAATCTGCCACTTGATGCCTTGACCCAGCAAAACCTTTACTCTCTCCCATCCTAGTTGTTCTCCCTGATATGGCCCCCAACTTTGCTCCCTCAAGTTCAAGTGGCGCAGACTTGAGCATATCTGGCGCACAGCTGGTTTAGACATCCATCACCAGATCTGCCTGGACCACATCAAGTGCCATTAGCCTCACTCTCATCTGTCAAAAACTCCCATTACTCCATGATTATCCTGGAGGCTTAATGAGCCAAATGGCCTCCTTCTGTGCTGTAACCATTCTATGGAGAGCAAAGATTCTTTTCTTCACTACCAACTGTCTCCTTGAACTGCTCTTCCCTTCCCTCTCCACCCTTAACCCAAGTGTGAGGAGCTCACCCTAGATATCTCTCCCATCATGCTTTCTTGGAGCTCATTTGGTCCATTGGACCTAGCCCATGTCCCCTTGACCCCATTGCTGCTAAACTGCTGAACACCCAACTTCTCATCTAGACCCTCGTGCTTGCTGATAGTGTAAATGGTTCTCTCTCCTCAGGTACTGCCCCTCTCCCTTTTAAATCTGCCGCCATCACCCTCCTCAAAAAACACACTTTTGGCCCCTCTTCCTTGCAAACTACCACCTCATCTCAAACCGCCCCAAAATCTTTGAACGTATTCTCGCCTCTGAAATCCGTGCACACCTTTCCCTTAACTCCATATTTGAATTTTTCCAATCTGGTTTCCAGCAGTGTCACAGCACTGAAACAGCCCTAATCAAATTCATATATGACATCCTGTGTAACTGTAACTGTGGTGCATTATCCCTCCTCATCTTTCTCAAACTCTCTGCAGCTTTTGACACAGTTGACCACACTGTCCTCCTCCAATGCCTCTCCTCCATTGTCCAGCTGAGTGGGACTGCCCTCACCTGCACACTTGCCTATTGAGTCGTAGCCAGATAATCTTCTGCAATGGCTTCTCTTCCCTCCCCCACACCATTACCTCTGGGTTCCCCCAAGGATCTATCGGCCTCCTTCTATTTCTCATCTGTAAGCTTCCCCATGGCTTGTCATCTACTTTTTTTGATTATGTCTCTGTGAAGTGCCTTGGCACATTAAAGGTGCTATATAAATGCACGTCGTTGTTGTTGAACATCAATTAAGTACAAACTCTTTCTCTTCATGATGACCATGAAGTTGAAAAGAAGGGCCTGTGCCTACATGGATATCACATTTGACCCTTTGCAAGCAATAGGAAGGCAACTGGCATGTTGGCCTTTATTTCAAGGGGGTTGGAGTAAAAGAATAAGGAAGTCTTACCACAATTGTACAGGGCTTTGGTGAGACCTCACCTGGAGTACTGTGTACAGTTTTGGTCTCCTTATCTAAGGAAGGATATACATGCTTTAGAGGCGGTGCAATGAAGGTTCACTAGATTAATTCCTGGGATGAGAGGGTTGTCCTTTGAGGAGAGATTGAGTAGAATGGGCCTATACTCTCTGGAGTTTAGACGAATGAGAGGTGATCTCATTGAGACACATACAAGATTCTGAGGGGGCTTGACAGGGTAGATGCTGAGAGGTTGTTTCCATTGGCTGGAGAGTTTAGAACTAGGGTGCACAGTCTCAGGATAAGGGGTTGGCCATTTAAGACTGAGATGAGGAGGAATTTCTTTACACAGAGGGTTGTGAATCTTTGGAATTCTCTACCCCAGAGGATTGTGGATGCTGAGTCGTTGAATATGGACCTGATGGCTTACATCCAAGGGTCTTAAAGGAAGTGGCTACAGAGATAGTGGATGCATTGGTTGTAATCTTCCAGAATTCACTAGATTCTGGAAAGGTCCCAGCAGATTGGAAAACCGCAAACGTAACACCCCTATTCAAGAAGGGAGTGAGGCAGAAAGCAGATAACTATCGACAAGTTAGCCTAGTATCTGTCATTGGGAAAATGCTAGAATCCATTATTAAGGAAGTAGTAGCAGGACATTTGGAGACTCATAATACAATCAAGGAGAGTCAACATGATTTTGTGAAGGGGAAATCATTGACAAATTTATTAGAGTTCTTTGAGGAAGTAACGGGCAGGGTGGATAAAGGGGAACCACTGGATGCAGTATATTTGGATTTCCAAAAGGCATTCGATAAGGTGCCACATAAAAGATTACTACACAAGAGCTCATGGTGTTGGGGGTAATATACTGGCATGGATAGAGGATTGGCTAACCAACAGAAAACAAAGAATCGGGATAAAAGGATCATTTTCAAAATGGCAATCTGTAACTAGTGGGGTGCCGCAGGGCTCAGTGCTGGGGCCTCAATTATTTACAATATATATCAATGACTTGGATGAAGGAACAGAGTATCTTGTGGCCAGATTTGCTGATGATACAAAGATAGTTGGAAAAGCAAGTTGATGAGGACAAAGGGCCCGATATTAGAAGGGAGGAGGGTTGGCAGCGGAGGATCGACTGGGCGCGTGGGTAACGCGCCCAGTGAAATCGGGGTGCTTCACACGCAATCACAGCTTGAGTGAAGGTACTTACCTTTGCTTCTGGGTTTCGCGCTGGAAAGCTGCGCAGCGGGCGGACTGCGCAGGTGCATTATAGGCTATCAGCTGGGGCAGTCCTCCACTGACTAATGCTGCAGAAAATAGGCAAAATTACAGCATGGAGCAGCCCAGGGGGAAGGCTGCTCCCAGGTTAATGATACCTCACTCCAGGTCTTATTGGATGGGGTCAGGAGGAGGGGGAGGACAGAGATCTTCTCCCCGGAGGGCGGGAGGAAGTGGCCTGCTTCTGCCACCAAGAAGGCCTGGCTCGAGGTGGCAGAGGAGGTCACCTGCACCACCAACATATCGCGCACCTGCATACAGTGCAGGAGGCGCTTCAATGACCTAAGTAGGTCAGCCGAAGTGAGTACACTTACTCATTCCCCTACACTCCATCTGCCACATCACCGCCCCCACCCCACATCTCCTTCTGCACTGCCAACACTACTCTATCACATCACTCTTCACACCCACTTAAAGCTCATCATCATCTTACCTGCACTTACTCACCTCGCCAGTACTCATCCCGCCACTACCACTCAACCCAACCCTCATACAATCTCATGGCTGTATCTCATACTCACCCTCTCATGCATCTCTTTCACGGTCAGCCTCACTCAACCTGCCACTATGCACTGCTGCTCAGAGAGGTCCAAGAAGCTGCGCCTCGGTCTGTAGACCCTGTGGCGAGGGTAGTGCCTTCTGCGATGCATCTCTTCCTGCGGTTGCCCTCCCTCCTGCTGTGCAGGTGGATGTGTCACAGCACTGTGTTGTGGAGCTCCACGTGTCAGAGGTGGACGACGTGGCCGGCGAGGCTGGGTTTTCTTTATTATTCGTTCATGGCATGTGGGCGTCGCTGGCGAGGCCGGCATTTATTGCCCATCCCTAATTGCCCTTGAGAAGGTGGTGGTGAACTGCCTTTTTGAACCCTGCAGTCCGTGTGGTGAAGGTTCTCCCACAGTGCTGTTAGGAAGGGAGTTCCAGGATTTTGACCCAGCGTCGATGAAGGAATAGCGATATATTTCCAAGTCGGGATGGTGTGTGACATGGAGGGGAACGTGCAGGTGGTGTTGTTCCCATGTACCTGCTGCTCTTGTCCTTCTAGGTGGTAGAGGGCGCGGGTTTGGGAGGAGCTGTCGAAGAAGCCTTGGCGAGTTGCTGCAGTGCACCCTGTGGATGCGGGCTGCTTTGTCCTGGATGGTGTCGAGCTTCTTGAGTGTTGTTGGAGCTGCACTCATCCAAGCAAGTGGAGAGTATTCCATCACACTCCTGACTTGTGCCTTGTAGATGGTGGAAAGGCTTTGGGGAGTCAGGAGGTGAGTCAATCGCCGCAGAACACCCAGCCTCTGACCTGTTTTGTAGCCACAGTATTTATATGGCTGATCCAGTTAAGTTTCTGGTCAATGGTGACCCCCAGGATGTCGATGGTGGGGGATTTGGCGATGGTAATGCCGTTGAATATCAAGGGGAGGTGGTTAGACTCTCTCTTGTTGGAGATGGTCATTGCCTGGCATTTGTCTGGCGCGAATGTTACTTGCCACTTATCAGCCCAAGCCTGGATGTTGTCCAGGTCTGCTGCATGCGGGCTCGGACTGCTTCATTATTTGAGGGGTTGCGAATGGAACTGAACACTGTGCAATCATCAGCGAACATCCCCATTTCTGACCTTATGATGGAGGGAAGGTCATTGATGAAGCAGCTGAAGATGGTTGGGCCTAGGACACTGCCCTGAGGAACTCCTGCAGCAATGCCCTGGGGCTGAGATGATTGGCCTCCAACAACCACTACCATCTTCCTTTGTGCTAGGTATGACTCCAGCCACTGGAGAGTTTTCCCCCTGATTCCCATTGACTTCAATTTTACTCGGGCTCCTTGGTGCCACACTCGGTCAAATGCTGCCTTGATGTCAAGGGCAGTCACTCTCACCTCACCTCTGGAATTCAGCTCTTTTGTCCATGTTTGGACCAAGGCTGTAATGAGTTCTGGAGCCGAGTGGTCATGATGGAACCCAAACTGAGCATCGGTGAGCAGGTTATTGGTGAGTAAGTGCTGCTTGATAGCACTGTCGACGACACCTTCCATCACTTTGCTGATGATTGAGAGTAGACTGATGGGGGTGTAATTGGCCGGATTAGATTTGTCCTGCTTTTTGTGGACAGGACATACCTGGGCAATTTTCCACATTGTCAGATAGATGCCAGTGTTGTAGCTGTACTGGAACAGCTGGTGATGCTGTTTGTCCTCCACGGAGGTCATGACTGCAGCTACGGCGGCCCCCATCTGGAAGATGTACGTTTGAGGGGGTCCGCAAGGTAGGTAAATGTGTCTGCACACCGGGGTGAGTGCGCAAGTTTGTGAATTTTATTGTTGGGAGGAGGGTGGTGGAGGCTAAACTTTGTCCAAAGTGACAGACTGGCCTCCTGCAATGAGTGAGGGTCTCCCCCCCCACCCCACCTGTCAAATGGACCTTTGCAGCTGCCACAGGCTGATGGCTGCAACACGTCAATTTGAACTTTGGAGTGTTTCCACCAGTACAGGAAACAGTCTCAGTTGAGATGAAAATCCCACCCCTTCTAAAATATCATGTCAATCAGGTCTGCTAATGACCTAAAGTATCAAAATAATTACCTTAAATGGCATCCCGCCGGCTCTAATTGGCGGCAGGAGTCCCGCATGCGGGGACTGCGCGCGCATCTAAGCGCGTCACTGTGGAACCTGGAAGTGGGCGGGTTGGAGCCAAGCTCCGGACCCGCCCCGGGAATCCCCGATTTTCGGAGCCCCCTCGCCACAAACCCGCCGGCTCGGGGCTCCGAAAATCGATCCCCAAAGGTTTATAATTAAGCTCAAAGTTGTGTGGATTCAGAGCAAAACTTGAGTATGGATAAGAAATTGACTGATGGGTAAAAACAACAGGTACTGTTTAAGGGGTAAACATTGCTGTTTACATCAATAATTTAGATTCAGAAATTCAATGCAAGTTGGTCAAATTTGCAATAGAAATCAAACTCAAGAGTAGAATTGAAGGGCAGCCTAGAAATCATAGAATGAGCTAAACAAAATATGTGAGTGGGTCGGTGAGTGGCTCCATTGGTGGGGCAAAAGAAGTGGGGGATGCATAAGAGGCTAAGAGATGGAGGAGAGATTGAGCAGAGATTGAGTAGAACGTGCCTATATTCTCTGGAGTTTACAAGAATGAGAAGTGATCTAATTGAGACATATAAAATTCTTAGAGGGCTTGACAGGATAGATGTTGAGAGGCTGTTTCCCCTGGCTGGAGAGTCTAGAACTAGAGTTCATAGTCTCAAGGTAAATGGTCGGCCATTTAGGACCAAGATTGAGGAAAATTTCTTCACTCAGAGGGTTATGAATCTTCAGAATTCTCTACCCCAAAGGGCTATGGATGCTCAGTCATTGAATATTAAAGACTGAGATTGATAGATTTTTGAACACTAAGGGAATCAAAGGATATGGGGATAGGGTGGGAAAGTGGAGTTAAGGTAGAAGATCAGCCTTGGTATTATTGAATGACAGTGCAGGTTTGAGGGGCCATATGTCCTACTCCTGTTCCTGTTTCTTATGTTCTTAAACAGAGTTCTCGGAGGGTTGTAGGTCTGGAAGAGGGTACAGAAGTAAGAAGGAGCGAGGCATGGAGGGATTTGAACACAAGGATGAGAATTTTAAAATCGAGGAGGCGGCGGACTGTGAGCCAATGTAGGTTAGTGAGCACAGGGGTGATAGACGGATGGGACTTGGTGCGAGTTAGGATATGGGCAGCAGAGTTTTGGAGAAGGTCAGGTTTATGGAAGATGGAAGATGGGAGGCCGACCAAGAGAGCATTGGAATATTGAGTCTGGATAAGGGTTTCAGCAGCAGAGGTGGGGATAGAGATGGCTGATGTTACAAAGGTGGAAGTAGGTGGTTTTGTGATAGAGTGGCTATGGAGTCAGAAGCTCAGCTCAGGGTCAAATAGGACACAGAGGTTGCTAACAGCCTGAGATAGTGACCAGGAAGGGGGATAGAATCGGTGGCTAGGGAATGGAGTCTGTGGCAGGGGCCGAAGACAATGGCTTTGGTCTTCTCAATGTTTAATGTTGAACTACATAGTCAAACAGTAGAATAAAATACAAGTCAGAGGAAGTTGTGATCAAATTGTACAGTGTTCCTGAAAGAACGCAACTTGAGTACTGTATTCATTTCTGCTTGTGGGGAAACAAGGGGGACATTCCAGTACAGATGGTAGTCCAGGGAAGAGCCACAAGCTTGATCTCTAGGGGTAAATTTTAACAAGAAGAGGGCCGGGGGGGAGGGGGCGGGAGAGTACGGGTTTCCCGGACGTCCTTATAATTTTGACATAAGGATGTCTTTTAATTTTTTTTTGTAGGTTTTCCGCCCGACAGGCTAGCCAGATTGACAGGCTGGCTGTCAGTCGGACGTGAGAACAGCCAGGGGGTGGGTGCCAGCAGCTAAGTCTTAAATGGGGGGGTGGAGGGAGTCCGGGTCGGGGGTCATTGGAAGTGCGTGGAGATCGGTCATCCAGGGGGAGTCATCGGGGTCGGGTCAGGGTAGGTGGGCATCGGGGGAGTCATCGGGATTGGGGGTTATCAGGGGAGTCATCGGGGTCGGGGTCAGCAGGGGGGTCGGACATCGGGGGTCGGAGATCGTGGAGGTGTCTGAGATCATGGAGGGGGTCGGAGATCATGGGGGGGGTTGGAGATCGTATCGTGGGGGGGGTCGGAGATCGTGGGGGGGTTTGGTGATTGGAAGTGGGGGGGGGGGCGGACGTGGGGAGGGGTTCGGTCGATCGTGTGTGGGATCAAGGCAGGTACGCTTGTTGGGCCTGGAGGAAACATTCTTGCTCCTCCTGGCCCACAAGCAGTGCAATAAAGGCACTTACCTGCTCTATTGGGCCTTCTCGCCTCCTCTCACATGGTGTGAAGCAGAAGGCCCAGGAATCCCAGCTCCCAGGAGTTAAAAATAAAAAACCTGTCCAAATGGAGGCCCGCAACCTCCTTAAAAGCTTTCTCTGGCCGACGAGCCTCCTTAGACCAGGTTGGTCGCCCGCCCCTCGACCCACCTCTGTTAAAACCAGAAGTGGGTGGGTTGGGGTCGGGTTTTAGTTTTAAAAAAAATTTTTACCTTCCCACCCACTCCTAACCCACCTTCTCATGCCCCCTATTGTCTAGGGTCTGTGTAATGATTAAACATTGGAGAGACTTTGGCTTTTCAGTCTTCAAAAGAGGCAGCTGAGATGTGATCTTCTAGAGGTGTATAAGGTACAGAAAAGGTTAATCTGGAACACTACTTTAAAATAAATACATTAAAATAATGGGAGTAGAACTAGGGGATACAGGTTCAAGTTAGTAAACGGTAATTTTAGGGTAGATATCAGGAGATTCTTCTTCATGTAGAGTGATCAACACTTGGAATGGATTTCTGGGTGGAGGCAAAAGCCTGGAATCATATAAGTAACAATTAGCTACAAATGTGGGGGGAGTGTAAAGTTCTTCTGGAAGAATGAATTAGGATGGGCTGAATGGCTTTCCTTATCTGTAAGTATCTTGTGATGTGGCCTTTGTTGCATTTTGCTCCATGTATTAATTGGTTTTGTTGGGTCATGCACTATTTTTGGGCTTTTGTTCCCACCAATACATTTCTTCCATTATTATTACAAACTGTTGCCTTTCATGTTGCACTTTACAAAGAGCTGAGGATGGTTATTCTGTTTGAAATTTTGAACATACAGTCCACACCACTTAAAAATTCCACGTTTAAAACAGGCAGTCGTTTATATTGGCCAAAAAGCAAAAATCCATTAACCATTTGCATTAACGCCAATTTCAAAGTTGCTGGTTATAGCGTCTTAAGTGGCCCATTTATTTCAGCTGTGTTTACTCACTATAAATATTCTGCATGGGAAGAGTCCTCGATAACATAGGCTGGACTTATCAAGAAAAACATTTTCTTTTTGTCTAACTATGTAGATTTTCTAGACTTGCAGAAAAGTGTTTGCATTGTGAAACTTTTTCAATTACTTCTTTAGCTGATATGACTTCAAAGATTTCGGACGGGAAATCTTTTTTAACGTGCAGATAGGTAAAAGACTGATTCCACGCATGCTGAGATTATCATTTACAAAACAAGAAGGTGATGTCATTTAGCAATAGGAGCATTCTGAGTGTCATTATCCATACACAAGTATTCGCTCATGGCGTTATTGTCATTATTCTACCGAACTTGCATAACTGGCTGCTTCTATAAGAATTATAGATGACTTCGTATACACTCTGCCCAAACCAATGTCATCAAGACAGGGAACTGGAAAATGTTCTCCTTAATCCATTGTAAAGATAAGGCATAATTAAGTACATAAGACATAAATTACATACTTAAAATTGGTAGAAAAAAGAGAAATGTAATATAATTGATAAAAGTGCAATGAATGTAAATGATCAAAGTGCAGTACATATTTTGAGTACTAATGCTCACCTGCCATAAAGTCTGTCAAATGTAATTGGACAATAGGCTGCTGTATTATTTAGGCACTAAAAACATCTCAGTTTCAGGAAGCATTTGTTAGAGTATTCAGAGTGTATAGCGGGCGAACTGTGTTTGCATGAACTCGCCTGCTATAAGTGTTGGGGACTGTCCTGCATAACTGAAATGAGAAGTGGAGTTTGCAAGGAACCAAAAATGTCTGCAATAACCTGAGGTGTTTTGACTACATCATCATATGTTAGGGGAGTCCTTTCTTCAAGGCAGGCTGCCACAGAGTTCTGCCCCTACTGCCCAATGACCTGCACACATCTGGATCGGGGACCCTCCTTCCCTTAGAAGTAAAAGCTACACAGCATCACACATTCGTGGTACGTCATCCTTCCAAGACACCTGTCCTTTCAGGCGCATTCTGCACTGCACACATATTAGGAAAGTGGTAACTGCTATGTTTACAAGGAACAACACTTTTATCACTTTCCTGTGGAAAGGAGGCATCAGCTAGATGGAACACACAGCTTTCAGTTCCCATGAACATAAGAACATAAGAAATGGAAGCAGGAGTAGGCCATATGGCCCCTCGAGCCTTTTCCGCCATTCAATAAGATCATGGCTGATCTTTGACCTCAATTCCACTTTCCTGCCCATTCCCCATATCCATTGATTCTCCTAGAGTCCAAAAATCTACCAAACTCAGCTTTGAACATCAGACCATAAGAAGAGATAGGAGCAGGAGTAGGCCTTTCGGCCCCTCAAGCCTGTTCCACCATTTAGTGAGATCATGGCTGATCTGATTTTTACCTCAACTCCACTTTCCCGCCTTTTCCCCATATCCTTTGACTCCCTTGCTGATCAAAAATTTGTCTAACTTGAATGTATTCAATGAATCAGCCTCCACAGCTTTTTGGGGTAAAGAGTTCCAAAGATTCACGACCCTCTGGGAGAAGAAATTCCTCCTCATTTTTGTCTTAAACAGGCGACCCCTTATTCTGAGACTATATCCCCTAGTTTTAGATTCCTCCATGAGGGGTAACATCCTCTCAGCATCTACCCTGTTGAGTCCCCTCAGAATCTTGTGTGTTTCAATAAGATATCCTCTTATTCTTCTAAACTTCAATGAATATAGACCCAACCTGTGCAATCTTTCCTCATAAGACAACCCTTCCATACCCGGAATCAACCTAGTGAACCTTCTCTGAACTGCCTCCAATGCAAGTATGTCCTTCCTTAAATAAGGGCACCAGAACTGTACACAGTACTCCAGGTGTGGTTTCACCAGCACCCTGTATAGTTGCAGCATGACCTCCCTGCTTTTATACTCCAACCCCTAGAAATAAAGGCCAATATTCCATTTGCCTTCCGGACTACTTGCTGCACCTGTATGTTGACATTTTGTGTTTCATGTACGAGGACACCCAGATCCCTCTGTACCGCAGCATTTTGTAGTATTTCTCCATTCAAATAATATTTTGCTTTTTTATTTTTCCTCCCAAAGTGGATGACTTCACATTTTCCCACATTACACTCCATCTGCCAAATTTTTGCCCTTAATGTGAAACTTTGTTAAATTCCTTTTGGAAGTCTAAATACACAACGTCATAGGGTTTAGTAAAATCAAGCTGTTACTTCCGCAAAGAGTCAAGGGGGTTGGTGAGGCAGGATCTTGCTCGTTTAAAGCCGTGTTGACTATTGTTTACTATATTGTTGTTGCACACATAATGCTCAAGTGCACTCCTGATAATTGATGCCATTATTTTAATGAGTCTGTAGTTGACCCTTTTTGAACATGTGCACTACATTTGCCTGTTTTCAATCCCTTATATTTCCCCAGTGTCCAATGACCTTCTCATAATGATTGTCATTGCCTCACAAATCTCCTCGCTAGTCTCTTTTAGCACTCTGGGATAAATACCACCCAACCCTGTGATTTATTTGTTTTAAGTCCTTTCATCATGTCTAGGACTTCCAACTCATTTATATCATAAACCTGAATTTTGTCTTGATACTCTTTTTTTTGGGAGAGGGCATTTTTGTTCATATCTTCCCTTGTGAATACTTAGAGGAAGCAATCATTCATAATAATGAGAAGTGAGTTGGAGATAGAGGCAGATGCAGAGAAAAGAAATATGATTGCGAGAAAGATTTTGGCAGATACATAGGGGGTGAAAATCTGTGGCCCTTCTGACACACTCGCCGTAAGTCAGGTGGGAGTATGGCAGAAGGGCCGAAAATTAAGTCGTGAACGCAGACTTTCTGCTAGCTCCCATTTGGGGTAGAGCAATGGATTCTTAGGATGTAAGTTTCATCATGGCTGGCCCGGGAATGCCATTGTCTCTAATTAAAAGAGGTGTACCAGCCTCTTGCCAATGCAAATAGGGCTCACCTGGTCTGATTCCAGGTCTGTCCCCCTGAAAATTTCAAAACATTGGTTGAGTCTTTTCTGCCCCCCTTATAAAGCAGTATGGAGTGTGTACTTAATGTTTCCGGGATGGAGCTGGCACTCCACTAGATTAGGCACCTTCCTTGGCTTGTATTCGCTTGAGTATAGAAGATTGAGGGGTGATCTAATCGAAGTGTTTAAAATGACAAAAGGATTCAATAGGGTAGATATAGACCAATTATTCCCTCTGGTGGGGGCATATAATCTAAAAATCAGAGCCAGGCCATTCAGGAGTGAAATTAGGAAGCACATCTTCACACAAAGGGTAGTAGAAATCAGGAACTCTCTCCCCCCACAAGGCTGTTGTTGCTAGTTCACTTGAAACTTTCAAGACTGAGATTGATAGATTTTTGTTAGTCACGGGTATCAAGTGATATGGAGCAAAGGTGGGCTAAGAGGTACAGATTAGCCATGATCTAATTGAATGGCAGACCAAGGTCAAGGGGCTGAATGGCCTACTTGTGTTTCTATGGCCCAGATTTTAACTCCACCCGCCTGGCAGAAACCGAGCTGGGGGTGGGTGGAGTTAAAATAGGGCAGCGACTTAACCACTGTGATCTCACTGCCTTCCCGCTGGGTCCTGATATTAACCTGTCTTTTGAGTAGGCAATCAGAACACCTGCAGGAAGGCAGCGGGGTCTGCTTTAAATATGCAGATCGTGTCCTGATGACGTTGGGCTCTTCCCAACAAGCAGTGCTAAAGGTTAGATGATGTGTGCTACTCTAAGGCACATTCAAATGATTGGTTCAAAATTACTTTAATAGAGGTCTTTCTTTGGCACAATTGTTGAATGCCATGCTGAATTTGGGGGGGAAAATGAAGAAATTTACCTTCAAGAAATTAACAAAAATTCCCAATTACTTTGTTAGTTGTTGAATAAATATTGGTAAACTACAAATGCTAAAGTTATTGTGTAATGTGGTGCAAAACTTAAACATTGTTTCAATTTCCTTCCAGAATGAAGAGTTGACTCAGACAAAGAACAGGCAGATGGGTGACAGTAAACATTACTGCCCTGTGGCTTTAAAAGAGAATTCAGTTCTTTTTCCAGGTGATCAAGAATGTGCTGCTAGATATCGAGAAAAATATTATTATTTTTCTAATCCGGATGCTAGAATTAAGTTTTTACAAAATCCAGAAGAATATATAAATGAAAAAGAACCTCTAACGGTAATGATCTTTGAATATTAATCATCTTCTGCAATAAGAATTGCATTAGCTAATTTAAAATTTTACCTTTGTCCCATTTTAGTAAATTTGTCCTATTTTAGTAAATTTATAATATATATTTTAAAAATTGACATTTAAAATACATATTTTTAAAAAAATGACAACTTCTATTGTCAAAATTATATTCATTTATCTTGTCTTTATTCTCCTTAATGTGATTAATGTTAACACAAAATCTGAAACAGAATGTAAGGATAATCACAAACAAAACCTTCAATAATCATTAAGGATATTTTAAAAGTTATGGGCCCAGAAATTTGGCCACATAGCACCCATTTTTTGGGCGCTCCGATTTCTAGGCCATGGAATTTCAGCATGGTATTTAGGTTGGAACGCTGTTCTTTCCTACTGGAACCTGAATCCAGAAATGACTGATCAAACGAAAATGTCCACTCTGTTGGCTATAAGGATCCTAGGCGAAGTGAGTTTGGATGGCTTCAATCCACTTGCTAGTGAACACTTGTCCAAAATGTAAAATTGCCCAACATTGTGCACTAACTTGGCCTCACTTAGAGAGCCTATAGAGGTGGCTGGTTCAGGAAATGGAAAATTTGCACGGCTACTTGCACAGTGGGGTTTAAAACACTTAAGGGGTTACTTTTTGGCTTTACTCAAAATTTAACCTGTGCTCTACTGTATGATGCCAACACTGGGTGCCAAAAGTAGTGTAAGTGTTCCATTCCTCAGCAGTAAATCTCTCAAGTTGATAATTCAAAATAGTTAGCAAAAATTAAGTTGTTGTATATGGCAAAGTACATCGCCCAAGCAATACTGAGATTCTGTGATTTGTTTTGTGTGCTATCGTTCTGTTTAATACTGTGATTTAATGCAAGCCTCAAAGTTTTGCATGTGAAAAAAATCATCTAACA
Organism: Heptranchias perlo; assembly: GCF_035084215.1. Lineage (NCBI taxonomy): Eukaryota > Metazoa > Chordata > Chondrichthyes > Hexanchiformes > Hexanchidae > Heptranchias > Heptranchias perlo. The sequence goes on along the minus strand of NC_090329.1, from coordinate 112,241,388 downwards.
AATGATTTTAGTTACCCCCACGAAAGTATGTTTTTTGTTTTCAAACAGCCACCTCCACTGAGAGTATTCATATTTGGGGCAAAAGGATCTGGTAAAACAGTCCACAGCAGGTGGTTGGCAAACAAATTGGGTATCTTCCACATTCAGTTCGTAGAACTTCTTCAGGAGCTCATTATTCCTAAAACTAAGAAAAAAATTGGGCCTGAATATGATGATGAACTAACAGAAGAGGAGCTGGCTGACATAGCAACTATCAAGGCCCTTGAAGGAGTGGAACAACCTGAAAAAACTGAGGATGAACATGAAGAAAACCAAGAGGTAGAACTTAAATAATATTACATGACAGAACGATATACATAAAAATGACAATTGGCATTTTCCCCAATGTCAATTTAAAAGTGCTCTACAGAGTCCTCTGATGGCCTAGTACATAGAGGAACCACTCAATGTATCACAAATTATCCAGCCAAGAATCTTGCAGAATCAACTTCTAGTCTGTATTGAGTTAGCAAACCCTAGTTGGGGCAGCAGTTGGTGTGCAACAGTTGACCTCAGTACTGCTTGACTAAGGAGAGCAAAAATCTCCCACTGGTGATTTCTATTCAATGATTTCCAATAAAAAAATGTGTGTGTGCGCATGGGATGAGAACAGGATCATGTTCGGCTGTGATGCTGTCCATTGAATAGCCTGTGAACACTCAGACCGGGATTCTCCTCCCAGCAGCGGTGTTTCTGTGCTGTAATTTCTATGTAATTCTATGTTCTGCTGGGACAGGACTTTTGCCTGCCCTTCTGATACTGCTGGAACACCGACCTAGTTTCCTGGGTCGGTGTTCATCTGATATAAATGGCCGATTCCCAGCAGCATTCCTACCACCAAGACAGAGCCCTTCATGAAAGCCCAGTGTACTGCAAAGGGTTAGAGACTGAGGCCTATGAAGCAAGGTAAGTGGGAGCCGGAATGGCCTCTCCCTCAATTCCCAGACCTCAGCGTCCTTATGGCCGCTTCTTGGAACCTACCACCACCATCCACATAACGGACGTAAGAAGCGGCGGTAACATCCTAGATGAGAGGAAAATTCAATGGAGATCTGGGTGCTGCTTTCCCCACTGCCATTTAAATGAAGTCCAACAGTGATCTTCGTAGGTGGACAAAAATGCAGGTCAGGAGGTGAGGTGGCAGTAGGCCTCATTGTCTGCATTTTCCTTCATTTTCCATCTCAATCCCGTTCAATTTCAGGCAGGATTATTGTGGTGAATCCTGGTCTCCCTGTCTAAGCTCAAACATAGAATGGCCACTTGGGGAATGTACTGAAGGGCATTCTGTGCCACTGGAACAATACCCCAAGAAGGATCAGTGGTGTAAGAAGAGATAAGGAAATTGGCAAAAATAAATTTGTACTGGTCACTCAGGTGATCTTGTCCCACTTGGCTGTATATTGGGCCTTGCTTAGTATGTGTCTTTAATTGTTTTCTCCTGATATCACAATAATCTTTGCTAAAAAAGGTAAAATTAATGTTCAGTAGTTTTGTTGTACTATTTAAAGTTTCCTTTTAAAGTTGTATACCTGGATATTGTATTGGTTTATCCCACATCGCATCAAAATTAATGTTATGGTTGCTGTTGTTCAATCCAGTATGCTATTTGGGCCACTTGCCATTAGCTGCTTCAGATGTAAGTTAGCATGCCATCCCTAATGTGCTAGATCAGAAATATCAGCAAATTCTGCATTGACGAGGAATTGAACGTGAAATTTTGCTGGTCAGTATGACTCAATACAACATCACAAGGGTATTTATTTACCGAATGATCAAAGGAACTATTGGCGAAAACATTGGTGCAAATGAGATGGTTATGTACCCTGGCCAAACTGGTTCAATGGCTGCCCTGGACTGCTTTTTGGCAGTTCTGGACACATTGCTGGAATGGATGATAAAATTGCTTGAGCATTGATCAGTAACTTGAATAGTCAGATCACTCACCTGGAAGTTATATCACTGACCTCAGACCAGAGGCCAAACCTGAAGTTTGGGTTGTTCTGTGACCAACATTACAGTGCCTTTTTATGCTTGCCGTCACTGGTCCTAATAAATGACAGTGACAAGAAGTATACGTATTTGATTTGCAGTGCTCCAAACTTAAACTCTTTCATAAGAACATAAGAAACAGGAGCAGGAATAGGCCATATGGCCCCTTGAGCCTGCTCTGCCATTCAGTAAAATAATTATGACAGGGCAGGAGCTGTGTTGCAGCTGCAATATGTGGGAGCTACTGGACAGTTTTGTCCAGAGCGACTACATCTGCGATAAATGTCTGCAGCTCGAGGAACTTCGGCTCCGAGTTGAGGGGCTGGAGTCCGAGCTGCAGACATTGTGAGGCATCAGGGAGGGAGAAAGTTACCTGGACACTTTGATCCAGGAGGCAGTTACGCCCCTTAGACTGTAGAATTGGCACGTGGTCAGGGACAGGAGGGTGTGACTGCGAGTGAGGCAGGTACGGGGATCCAGGAGGTGGTACTGTAGGAGCCTCAGCCTCTGCACTTGTCCAATAGATACGAGGTTCTTGCAGCCCTTGTGGACGAGTGCAGGGACTGCAGGGAGGATGAGCAACCTGGCCACGGCACCGCAGTCCAGGGGGCCATTCAAGTGGGGGGAGTAAAAAGAAATATGGTTGTAGTAGGCGACAGTATAATTAGAGGGATAGATACTGTTCTCTGCAGCCAAGAGCGAGAGTCCGGAAGGCTGTGTTGCCTACCCGGTGCCAGGGTTAAGGGCATCTCCTCAGGGCTGGAGAGAAACTTGGAGTGGGAGGGGGAAGATCCAGTTGTCGTGGTCCACATAGGTATCAACGACATAGGTAGGACTAAGAAAGAGGTTCTGCTGAGGGAGTTTGAGCAGCTAGGGACTAAATTAAAAAGCAGAACCACAAAGGTGATAATCTCTGGATTATTACCTAAGCCATGAGCAAATTGGCACAAGGTAAATCAGATCAGAGAGATGAATGCGTGGCTGAAAGATTGGTGTGGGAGAAGTGGGTTTCAATTCATGGGGCACTGGCACCAGTACTGGGGAAAGAGGGAGCTGTTCCGTTGGGACGGGCTTCACCCAAACCATGCTGGGACCAGTGTTCTGGCAAACCGAATAACTAGGGCAGTAGAGAAGGCTTTAAACTAAATCGAGGGAGGGAGGGCTCAGGTGGGGTGAAGTTTAGATTGATAAAGAGAAAAGACAAGGAAGTAGTACAGGAAAGTGATGGGGGTAATGATAAACACAGTGTGTCAGGAAGGGACAGAGCGTACAAACATAAGAGTGCACTAGCAAATGGGGCCGGGGTAGGAAAGAATGGTAAAGAGACAAAATTAAAGGTTCTTTATCTGAATGCGTGCAACATTCGTAATAAGATAGATGAATTGACGGCACAAATAGAAACAAATGGGTGTGATCTCATGGCCATTACAGAGATGTGGTTGCAAGGTGACCAAGGTTGGGAACTAAATATTCAGGGTTATTTAACATTTTGGAAGGATAGGAAAAAAGGTAAAGGTGGTGGGGTAGCCCTGTTAATAAAGAATGAAATTGGTATAATAGTGAGAAATGATCTTGGCTCAGAAGACCAAGATGTCGAATCAATTTGGATGGAGGTAAGAAATAGCAAGGGAAAGAAATCACTAGTGGGAATAGTATATAGGCCCCCTAACGGTAGCTACACTGTAGGGCAAAATATTAATCAGGAAATAAGGGGGGCTTGTAAAAAAGTAATGCAATAATCATGGGCGATTTTAACTTTCACATAGATTGGACAAATCAAATTGGCAAAAATAGCCCTGAGGAGGAGTTCATAGAGTGTATTAGGGACTGTTCCTTAGACCAATACGTCAGGGAACAGGCCATTTTGGATCTGGTAATGGGTAACGAAACAGGATTAATTAATGATCTCAAAGTAAAGGATCCCTTGGGAAGCAGTAATCATAACATGATAGAATTTCACATCCAGTTTGAGAGCGAGGATCTTGGGTCTGAAACTACTGTATTAAACTTAAATAAGGGCAGTTATAAAGGAATGAGGGTGGAATTGGCTAAAGTGGACTGGGTAAACAGATTAGATGGTATGATGGTGGATAAGCAGTGGCAAACATTTAAAAAGATATTTTATGACTCGCAACAAAAATATATCCCTGTGAGGAGGAAAGACTCCACAAAAAGGGTGAACCAACCATGGCTAACTAAGGAAGTAAAGGATAGTATCAGGTTAAAAGAAAAAGCATACAACATGGCAAAGATTACTGGTAAGCTCGAAGATTGGGAAAACTTTAAAAACCAGCAAAAGCTGACTAAAAGAATAATAGAGGGAGAAAATAAATTATGAGAGTAAACTAGCAAGAAATATAAAAGCTGACAGTAAAAGCTTCTACAAGTATATAAAAAGGAAGAGAGTAGCTAAAGTAAACATTGGTCCTTCAGAGGATGAGACTGGGGAAATAATAATGGAAAACAAGGAAATGGCAGAGGAATTGAGCAGATATTTTGTATCTATCTTCACAGTAGAAGATACTAATAATATACCAATAATAGTAGTAAATCAAGGGGCAAAGGGGAGGGAGGAACTAAAAACAATCACTATCACCGGGACCAATGTCCTCGCGGGGGTATTTGCTAATGCTGATGGGGAAGGTTTAAAATAGAGTGGCAGGGGGATGGGAACCTGACCGGGGAGTCAAAAGGGAATAAAGTTGAGAGCAGCAAGAGAGGAGAAGACCCAGGGGAAATTTACAATACAAATAGTACAAACAGTTGTTCAAGTGGGTACGGTAGCACAGTGGTTATGTTACTGGACAAGTAATCCAGAGGCCTGGACGAAAATCCAGAGTCATGAGTTCAAATCCCGCCATGGCAGCTGACGAATTTAAATTCAATTAATTAAATTCAATTAATTAAATAAAAATCTGGAATTAAAATACTAGTATCAGTAATGATGGCCATGAAACTACCGGATTGTCGTAAAAACCCATCTGGTTCACTAATGTCCTTTAGGGAAGGAAACCTGCCATCCTTACCCAGTCTGGCCTATATGTGACTCCAGACCCACAGCAATGTGGTTGATTCTTAATTGCCCTCTGAAATGGCCGAGCAAGCCACTCAGTTGTAAAAATCTCGCTACGAAAAGTCATAATAAGAATAAAACGGGACGGACCACCCGGCATCGGACCATGAGGCACCGGACACGACAACGGCAAAACACCAAGCCCAGTCGACCCTGCAAGGTCCTCCGCACTAACATCTGGGGACTTGTGCCAAAATTGGGAGAGCTGTCCCACAGACTAGTCAAGCAACAGCCTGACATAGCCATACTCACAGAATCATACCTTTCAGCCAACGTCCCAGACTCTTCCATCACCATCCCTGGGTATGTCCTGTCCCACCGGCAGGACAGACCCACCAGAGGTGGCGGTACAGTGATATACAGTCAGGAGGGAGTAGCCCTGGGAGTCCTCAATATTGACTCTGGACCCCATGAAATCTCATGGCATCAGGTCAAACATGGGCAAGGAAACCTCCTGCTGATTACCACCTACCGTCCTCGCTCAGCTGATGAATCAGTCCTCCTCCATGTTGAGCACCACTTGGAGGAAGCACTGAGGGTAGCAAGGGCACAAAATGTACTCTGGGTGGGGGACTTCAATGTCCATCACCAAGAGTGGCTCGGTAGCACCACTACTGACCGAGCTGGCCGAGTCCTGAAGGACATAGCTGCTAGACTGGGCCTGCGGCAGGTGGTGAGCGAACCAACACAAGGGAAAAACTTACTTGACCTCGTCCTCACCAATCTACCTGTCGCAAATGCATCTGTCCATGACAGTATTGGTAGGAGTGACCACCGCACAGTCCTCGTGGAGATGAAGTCCTGTCTTCGCACTGAGGACACCATCCAACGTGTTGTGTGGCACTACCACCGTGCTAAATGGGATAGATTCAGAACAGATCCAGCAGCTCAAAACTGGGCATCCATGAGGCGCTGTGGGCCATCAGCAGGAGCAGAATTGTATTCCAGCACAATCTGTAACCTCATGGCCCGGCATATTCCTCACTCTACCATTACCAACAAGCCAGGGGATCAACCCTGGTTCAATGAGGAGTGTAGAAGAGCATGCCAGGAGCAGCACCAGGCGTACCTAAAAATGAGGTGCCAACCTGGTGAAGCTACAACTCAGGACTACATGCATGCTAAACAGCGGAAGCAACATGCTATAGACAGAGCTAAGCAATTCCACAACCAACAAATCAGATCAAAGCTCTGCAGTCCTGCCACATCCAGTCGTGAATGGTGGTGGACAATTTAACAACTAACGGGAGGAGGAAGCTCTGCAAACATCCCCATCCTCAATGATGGCGGAGTCCAGCACGTGAGTGCAAAAGACAAGGCTGAAGCGTTTGCAACCATCTTCAGCCAGAAGTGCCGAGTGGATGATCCATCTCAGCCTCCTCCCGATATCTCCACCATCATGGAAGCCAGTCTTCGGCCAATTCGATTCACTCCACATGATATCAAGAGACGGCTGAGTGCACTGGATACAGCAAAGGCGATGGGCCCCGACAACATCCCAGCTGTAGTGCTGAAGACTTGTGCTCCAGAACTAGCTGCGCCTCCAGCCAAGCTGTTCCAGTACAGCTACAACACTGGCATCCACCCGACAATGTGGAAAATTGCCCAGGTATGTCCTGTCCACAAAAAGCAGGACAAATCCAATCCGGCCAATTACCGCCCCATCAGTCTACTCTCAATCATCAGCAAAGTGATGGAAGGTGTCGTCGACAGTGCTATCAAGTGGCACTTACTCACCAATAACCTGCTCACCGATGCTCAGTTTGGGTTCCGCCAGGACCACTCGGCTCCAGACCTCATTACAGCCTTGGCCCAAACATGGACAAAAGAGCTGAATTCCAGAGGTGAGGTGAGAGTGACTGCCCTTGACATCAAGGCAGCATTTGACCGAGTGTGGCACCAAGGAGCCCTAGTAAAATTGAAGTCAATGGGAATCAGGGGGAAAACTCTCCAGTGGCTGGAGTCACACCTAGCACAAAGGAAGATGGTAGTGGTTGTTGGAGGCCAATCATCTCAGCCCCAGGGCATTGCTGCAGGAGTTCCTCAGGGCAGTGTCCGAGGCCCAACCATCTTCAGCTGCTTCATCAATGACCTTCCCTCCATCATAAGGTCAGAAATGGGGATGTTCACTGATGACTGCACAGTGTTCAGTTCCATTTGCAACCCCTCAGATAATGAAGCAGTCCGAGCCTGCATGCAGCAAGACCTGGACAACATCCAGGCTTGGGCTCATAAGTGGCAAGTAACATTCGCGCCAGATAAGTGCCAGGCAATGACCATCTCCAACAAGAGAGAGTCTAACCACCTCCCCTTGACATTCAACGGCATTACCATCGCCGAATCCCCCACCATCAACATCCTGGGGGTCACCATTGACCAGAAACTTAACTGGACCAGCCATATAAATACTGTGGCTACGAGAGCAGGTCAGAGGCTGGGTATTCTGCGGCGAATGACTCACCTCCCGACACCCCAAAGCCTTTCCACCATCTACAAGGCACAAGTCAGGAGTGTGATGGAATACTCTCCACTTGCCTGGATGAGTGCAGCTCCAACAACACTCAAGAAGCTCGACACCATCCAAGATAAAGCAGCCCGCTTGATGGGCACCCCATCCACCACCCTAAACATTCACTCCCTTCACCGGCGCACTGTGGCTGCAGTGTGCACCATCCACAGGACGCACTGCAGCAACTCGCCGAGGCTTTTTCGACAGCACCTCCCAAACCCGCGACCTCTACCACCTAGAAGGACAAGATGTGGAGATGCCGGTGATGGACTGGGGTTGACAATTGTAAACAATTTTACAACACCAAGTTATAGTCCAGCAATTTTATTTTAAATTCACAAGCTTTCGGAGGCTTCCCCCTTCGTCAGGTGAACGATGTGAAATGAAATCCTCGAAATGAAATCGCATTTATAATTCACAGAACAATGCTTGGTGAGTACAGACAGTTTTTTCAACTGCCCGTTGCCAAGGCAATCAGTGTTTTTGTTTTGTTTGTTGTTTTTTTTTGGTGATTTGTATATTCTGTGAGACCTGGCAGGTAACACCTGTCTGTCTGCACACTGATTGCCTTGGCAACGGGCAGTTGAAAAAACTGTCTGTACTCACCAAGCATTGTTCTGTGAATTATAAATGCGATTTCATTTCGAGGATTTCATTTCACATCGTTCACCTGACGAAGGGGGAAGCCTCCGAAAGCTTGTGAATTTAAAATAAAATTGCTGGACTATAACTTGGTGTTGTAAAATTGTTTACAATAGAAGGACAAGGGCAGCAGGCGCATGGGAACAACACCACCTGCAGGTTCCCCACCAAGTCACACACCATCCCGACTTGGAAATATATCGCCGTTCCTTCATTGTCGCTGGGTCAAAAACCTGGAACTCCCTTCCTAACAGCACTGTGGGAGAACTGTCATCACACGGACTGCAGCGGTTCAAGAAGGCGGCTCACCACCACCTTCTCGAGGGCAATTAGGGATGGGCAATAAATGCCGGCCTTGCCCGCGACGCCCACATCCCGTGAACGAATAATAAAAAAAAAAGGCTATGGGCCCCGACAACATCCCAGCTGTAGTGCTGAAGACTTGTACTCCAGAACTAGCTGCGCCTCGAGCCAAGCTGTTCCAGTACAGCTACAACACTGGCATCTACACGAGAATGTGGAAAATTGCCCACTTATGTCCTGTCCACAAAAAGCTGGACAAATCCAATCCGGCCAATTACCGCCCCATCAGTCTACTCTCAATCATCAGCAAAGTGATGGAAGGTGTCATCGACAGTGCTATCAAGCGGCACTTACTCACCAATAACCTGCTCACCGATGCTCAGTTTGGGTTCCGCCAGGACCACTCGGCTCCAGACCTCATTACAGCGTTGGTCCAAACATGGACAAAAGAGCTGAATTCCAGAGGTGAGGTGAGAGTGACTGCCCTTGACATCAAGGCAGCATTTGACCGAGTGTGGCACCAAGGAGCCCTTGTAAAATTGAAATCAATGGGAATCAGGGGGAAAACTCTCCAGTGGCTGGAGTCATACCTAGCACAAAGGAAGATGGTAGTGGTTGTTGGAGGCCAATCATCTCAGCCCCAGGACATTGCTGCAGGAGTTCCTCAGGGCAGTGTCTGAGGCCCAACCATCTTCAGCTGCTTCATCAATGACCTTCCCTCCATCATAAGGTCAGAAATGGGGATGTTCGCTGATGACTGCACAGTGTTCAGTTCCATTCGCAACCCCTCAAATAATGAAGCAGTCCGAGCCCGCATGCAGCAAGACCTGGACAACATCCAGGCTTGGGCTGATAAGTGGCAAGTAACATTCGTGCCAGATAAGTGCCAGGCAATGACCATCTCCAACAAGAGAGAGTCTAACCACCTCCCCTTGATATTCAACGGCATTACCATCCCCGAATCCCCCACCATCAACATCCTGGGGGTCACCATTGTCCAGAAACTTAACTGGACCAGCCATATAAATACTGTGGCTACGAGAGCAGGTCAGAGGCTGGGTATTCTGCGGCGAGTGACTCACCTCCTGACTCCCCAAAGCCTTTCCACCATCTGCAAGGCACAAGTCAGGAGTGTGATGGAATACTCTCCACTTGCTTGGATGAGTGCAGCTCCAACAACACCCAAGAAGCTCGACACCATCCAAGATAAAGCAGCCCGCTTGATTGGCACCCCATCCACCACACTAAACATTCACTCCCTTCACCACCGGCGCACTGTGGCTGCAGTGTGTACCATCCACAGGATGCACTGCAGCAACTCGCCAAGGCTTCCGCGACGTCTACCACCTAGAAGGACAAGAGCAGCAGGCACATGGGAACAACACCACCTGCACGTTCCCCTCCAAGTCACACACCATCCTGACTTGGAAATATATCGCCGTTCCTTCATTGTCGCTGGGTCAAAATCCTGGAACTCCCTTCCTAACAGCACTGTGGGAGAACCGTCACCACACGGACTGCAGCGGTTCAAGAAGGTGGCTCACCACCACCTTCTCGAGGGCAATTAGGGATGGGCAATCAATGCTGGCCTCGCCAGCGACGCCCACATCCCGTGAACGAATAAAAAAAATGAACAAGTGAAAGGGAAAAGCATAGAGCAGCAGAAAAAAAGTGTACTTTAGACACTACAGATCAAGTGAAAACTGGAAGGTGTAAGGCGATTAACCCAGCATCAAAGCTGAAGGTCAGGCTAGGGTATGTGGCCCAACTAAGAGTTCTATATACAAATGCACTGAGTTTAAGGAATACATTAAATGAACGACAGGTTCAAATTCAAATTGGAGGGTATGACATGATAGCTATTATTGAGACATGGCTGCAGGATGGTCAGGATTGGGAACTAAATATTCCAGGTTATAAGGTCTAGAGGAGAGACAGGGAAAATGGAAGAGGGGAAGGAGTAGCCTTAATGATTAGAGATGAAATCACTTCAATGATAAAAGAGGATATAACGAGAGGTAAGCAGCCAACAGAGACCTTATGGGTTGAATTGAGAAATAGGAAAGGATCTAAGACTATAGTGGGAATTGTGTATAGGACCCCTGGCAGCAGCTCTGAAGTGCTAGATTGTATAAATGCAGAGATTAGACAAGCGTGTAAGAAAGGCATAGTGGTCTTAATGGGGGACTTTAACCTTCACATAGATTGGGAAAAGCAGACTAGCAACTATCAGAAAGGTAGTGAATTTCTTGAGTGTGTCCGGGATAGTTTTCGACAGCAGTATGTCCTAGAGGCATCAAGGGGGCAAGCCATACCAGATTTAGTAATGAGTAATGAACCAGATTTAGTTAACAGCTTAACTGTGCGCGAACATCTATCCAATAGCGATCATAACATGATCGAGTTCAGTGTAGTGTTTGAAAGGGAAAAAAGTGAGTCAGCTGCTAAGATTCTAGACTTGGGTAAGGCCGACTTCAATAGGATGAGACAGAGACTGTCCACAGTAAACTGGGCAAATCTGTTAATGGGTAAAACGACTGATGATCAGTGGGAAATGTTTAAAGAAATATTTAATGTGATACAGCATCGGTTTATACCCCTGAGGGGCAAGAACTCCACTTGCCAAAAAAAACAGCCATGGACAACTAAAGAGGTAAGGGACAGTATAAGACATAAGGAAAGGGCATACAAAAAGGCAAAAAATGGCACAGATCCTGGCGAATGGGAAAGATACAAAGATCAACAAAGGGTCACAAAACAAATAGTAAGAGCTACAAAAAGAGAGTATGGAAAGAAACTTGCAAGGGATATCAAAACCAATACGAAGAACTTTTATAGTTATATTAGGAAAAAGAGGGTGGTCAGGAGCAGTGTTGGCCCCTTAAAAACTGAAAGTGGGGATATTGCCATTGACAATAGGGAAATGGCGGACATGTTGAACGATTACTTTGCTTCAGTATTTAAAATAGAAAAAGAGGATAGCATGCCGGAAATCTCAAGAAAACTAATATTGAATCGGGGACAGGGACTCGATAAAATTAATATAAGTAAAGCAGCAGTAATGAAGAAAATAATAGCACTAAAGAGTGACAAATCCCCAGGACCAGATGCTTTCCATCCCAGGGTTTTAAAGGAATTGGGTGAGCACATTGCAGATGCCCTAACTATAATTTTTCAAAGTTCTCTCGATTCAGGAACTGTCCCTCTAGATTGGAAAATTGCACGTCACTCCGCTTTTTAAGAAAGGAGAGAGAGGGAAACCAGGGAATTATAGACCAGTTAGCCTAACATCTGTTGTGGGGAAAATGCTGGAGTCTATAATTAAGGATAGGGTGACTGAACACCTCGAGAATTTTCAGTTAGTCAGAGAGAGCCAGCGTGGATTTGCGAAAGTTAGGTCGTGCCTGACAAACCTGATTGAATTTTTTGAAGAGGTGACTAAAGTAGTGGACAGGGGAATGTCAATGGATGTTCTTTATATGGACTTCCAGAAGGCATTTGATAAGGTCCCACATAAGAGACTGTTAGCTAAGATAGAAGCCCATGGAATCGAGGGAAAAGTACGGACTTGGTTAGGAAGTTGGCTGAGCGAAAGGCGACAAAGAGTAGGGATAATGGGTAGGTACTCACATTGGCAGGATGTGACTAGTGGAGTCCCGCAGGGATCTATCTTGGGGCCTCACTTATTCACAATATTTATTAACGACTTAGATGAAGGCATAGAAAGTCTCATATCTAAGTTTGCCGATGACACAAAGATTGGTGGCATTGTAAGCAGTGTAGATGAAAACATAAAATTACAAAGCGATATTGATAGATTAGGCGAATGGGCAAAACTGTGGCAAATGGAATTCAATGTAGACAAATGTGAGGTCATCCACTTTAGATCAAAAAAGGATAGAACAGGGTACTTTCTAAATGGTAAAAAGTTAAAAACAGTGGATGTCCAAAGGGACCTCGGGGTTCAGATACATAGATCATTAAAGTGTCATGAACAGGTGCAGAAAATAATCAATAAGGCTAATGGAATGCTGGCCGTTATATCTAGAGGACTAGAGTATAAGGGGGCAGAAGTTATGCTGCAGCTATACAAAACCCTGGTTAGACCGCACCTGGAGTGCTGTGAGTAGCTCTGGGCACCGCACCTTCGGAAGGACAATATTGGCCTTGGAGGGAGTGCAGCGTAGGTTTACTAAAATGATAGCCGGACTTCAAGGGTTAAGTTACGAGGAGAGATTACACAAATTGGGGTTGTATTCTCTCGAGTTTTGAAGGTTAAGGGGTGATCTGATCGAAGTTTATAAGATATTAAGGGGAACCGATAGGGTGGATAGAGTGAAACTATTTCCGCTGGTTGGGGATTCTAAGAAGTCGGGGGCACAGTCTAAAAATTAGAGCCAGACCTTTCAGGAGCGAGATTAGAAAACATTTCTACGCACAAAGGGTGGTAGAAGTTTGGAACTCTCTTCCGCAAACGGCAATTGATACTAGCTCAATTGCTAAATTTAAATCTGAGATAGATAGCTTTTTGGCAATCAAAGGTATTAAGGGATATGGGCCAAAGGCGGGTATATGGAGTTAGATCACAGATCAGCCATGATCTTATCAAATGGCGGAGCAGGCACGAGGGGCTGGATGGCCTACACCTGTTCCTATGTTCCTACTATCACTAGAGAAAAAGTACTAGGTAAACTAATGGGTCTAAAGGCTGACAAGTCCCCTGGACCTGATGACTTGCATCTGAGGGTCTTAAAGGAAGTGGCTACAAAGATAGTGGATGCATTGGTTGTAATCTTTCAGAATTCACTAGATTCTGGAAAGGTCCCAGCGGATTGGAAAACCGCAAACGTAACACCCTTATTCAAGAAGGGAGTGAGACAGAAAGCAGGTAACTATCGACCAGTTAGCCTAACATCTGTCATTGAGAAAATGCTAGAATCCATTATTAAGGAAGTAGTAGCAGGACATTTGGGGACTCACAATCAAGGAGAGTCAACATTGGTTTTATGAAAAGGAAATCGTGTCTGACAAATTTATTAGAGTTCTTCGAGGAAGTAATGGGCAGGGTGGATAAAGGGGAACCATTGGATGCAGTATATTTGGATTTCCAAAAGGCATTCAATAAGGTGCCACATAAAAGATTACTGCACAAGAGCTCATGGTGTTGGGGGTAATATACTGGCATGGATAGAGGATTGGCTAACTAACAGAAAACAAAGAATCGGGATAAAAGGGTCATTTTCAAAATGGCAATCTGTAACTAGTGGGGTACTGCAGGGCTCAGTGTTGGGGCCTCAATTATTTACAATATATATCAATGACTTGGATGAAGGAACAGAGTGTCTTGTGGCCAAATTTGCTGATGATACAAAGATAGGTGGAAAAGCCAGTTGCGATGAGGACACAAAGGGCTCGATTTTAGGGTCGGGTTACCTGCGGGTTTCCAGCGGGGGGGCCCCGAAAATCCCGATCTCCGATCACGTGACCGGATTCGGACGAAATCCCGGCCACTTCCGGGTACCGCGCTGACGTGCGGGGCTGCGCGCGAAAGCCCCGCTGGTGGGAATCCCGCAGGCAATTAAAGCCAGCGGGGTTCCACTTGAGAGCACTTAACTTGCTCGTTGTGGTCAGTTAATGAGCTGAAGCAGCTGTCAAAAGAGGAAGTGTGGGATTTTAGGTTCAACGCAGTCAGTTTCCCACACTGGGGGAAACAGTACCCTTCAAACCAGGCGTGTTGCAGCCAGCAGCCTGTGGCAGGTGCCAAGGTGCGCTCCACGGGGGAGAGCCCTCACCCACGCAGGAGGCCACCGCGTCACATAGGGCAACCCCTGCCCTCCACCAACCCCCGCCAAGCCAGAGGACAGACCGACACTAAAACCGCAGCCCCAGTCCGAGGACCCACCCACCTACCCTGCACAACCCCTCACACCAACACCTGCCAGATGGGTGGTGCGTTGACATCGTCGGAGGACGAACAGGATGACCAGCCCCAGCAGCCTCGCAGTCCACGCCGTCTGCCTCGGAGAGGTGGGGCCCCCCAACACGGTGCTGCGGCACACCCACCTGCACAGCAGGAGGGAGGGCAACCGCAGAGAGAGATGCGTCGCAGGAGGCACTACCCTCCGCACAGGGTGTACAGAGCGAGGCTCAGCTTCATGGACCTCTCCGAGGAGCAGTGCATACGGAGGCTCAGAGTCAATCGCCAGGTAGTCGCCGACATCTGCAGCCTCCTTAACGACGAGCTGCTCCCTGATGGACCAAGCAGCATCTTCTTACCTGTCGCCGTCAAAGTCACCACTGCCCTCAACTTCTTCGCATCCGGTTCCTTCCAGGGTGCCACCGGGGACATCACCGGGGTCTGTCAGTCCTCTGCACACAAGTGCATAAGGCAGGTCACCGATGGGTTGTTCCGCAGGGCCTCCCACTACATCAACTTCGCCATGGACGAGCGCAGCCAGATGGAGAGGGCGGTTGGATTCCATGCCATGGCCGGCTTCCCACGGGTGCAGGGTGTAATCGACTGCACCCACATCGCAATACGGGCACCTCCGCATGAGCCAGGGCTGTTCATCAACAGGAAGGGGTATCACTCCATGAACGCCCAGCTCATCTGTGACCACCGCCAGAGATTCCTACACGTGTGCGCCAGATACCCCGGCAGCTGCCACGATGCCTTCGTCCTCAGGGAGTCCGCCGTCCCGCCCATCCTGCAGGCACCCAACGCCGGCAACGGCTGGCTCCTCGGCGACAAGGGGTATCCCCTCCACACGTGGCTCATGACACCTCTGAGGAACCCCATCACCGAGCCGGAGCGTCGGTACAATGACAGCCACACTGCTACCAGGTCTACAATTGAGCAGACCATAGGGCTTCTCAAGATGCGCTTCAGGTGCCTTGATCGTTCTGGGGGAGCGCTCCAATACACACCATTCAGAGTGGGACGAATCATAGTTGTCTGCTGTGCCCTGCACAACATGGCCCAACAGAGAGGGGTGCCGCTGGAGGAGGCCCCATCCACACCCGCCACCCACATTGAGGAAGGCGAGGGCGAGGAGGAGGAGGAGGAGGAGGAGGCGGACGCGCTAGAGGATGTTGGACGACCCATGCGCCGAGCCGCGACTCACCGGGATGGTCGCCGGGCCAGGGACGCACTCATACGTCAACGGTTCTCCTAGAGTCAGACACTGCGAGGCGCTCGCATCTCCTCACCTGCACATGCGAGCGGCCATACCAGCCCCCTCCACTGAAGAGTGCTGCCAGTAATCCTGCACCCACAGCAGTGTGCCCAATGGGTGGCAGCAGGTGTTCGCCGTCATGATGGCCTCCACGGAACGCAACTATTGCACAAGCCACGGAAGAATGGACGAGAGGTGCCAGGAGTGGTGAGAATAGACTATTTAATATCTGGAATGTGACATTATATAAGAAACAAAGTACAAAATAATAAACACCCTGGTGTATTCCCTTTGTGATTATAAGGCCTTTGCAATTCTTCTCCGGGAACCCCTACGTGGTGCTACCCCTGTGGCTCCAGCAGAGGTAGTGGCAGGTTGCTCGTCTTCTTGCCTTGACCGGGTAGATGCTTTTGGCGGACAGCCCCTGGGTTTCGGTGCCCGTGAGGGCACCTCCACAGACTGCTCCTCCTGCACCGGGGCAGGGGCAGACTCGGCCACCTGGAGAGGAGGCACCATTGCGGGTACTGGTTGAGAGGTGGGCGACGGGTGGGACGTGGGGACGCCTTGAGAGGCGTCCCCGCTTCCATGTCCCCGGTCACCATCATCCCTCTCTTGGCCTCGGCCCACATCACCCCTTCCACCCTGCTGGACGGCAGTTTGGATGGCATGTGTGAGGCCTTGCAAGGCCACCCCTAGTGTATCCCTCAGCCTGTTGGTGGCGTCGGAATGTTGCTCACCCTGAATCCGTACAGACGTTGTCAGGGCCTGCAAGGACTCGAAGTGGAGCTGTGCGTGACGCTCGAGGGAGGCCAGCCTGTCCTCCACCGCAGACAGTCCCGCACCTACCCGCGACACTGTGTCGCCGGTACCCTCCTGTGCCTGCGCCACCAATGCCCACATGCAGGAGGTGGACTCCTCCATCGCCTGCGCTATTGTGGACAATGCGCGCGGCACCTCTGCCAGTACCTCAGCAATTAGCTGGTGGCCCTCGACGACTCTCCTTTTCACTGGTGGCCCCCTGGGTTCAGCATCTGGGTCCGGCTGAGCAGAGCCTGGAGATGAGTGCTCCCTCCGTCGCGGACCCTCCGCGGCTGCCCCTGCCACCAGGGTCTGCTCATGCTCACTCGTGCGCAGTGACTCACCAAGTGCTACCCCAACTAGTTGGCGAGGGGGACCCACCGAGGTGCGTGTCTCTGCGCTGGTGGATGGTTGGCTCTGATGTGACGATGCACCCTCAGAGACCGCCATGTCCTCTGAGGAATCGCCCTCCACGCTCGCTTGACCCAAAGACGGACCTGCAAGAGAACAGAGGGCACTTTGAGGCATGTGGACCAAATTGACAGTGCGCCTGATGGCAGGTGATGAGACGGTAACTCGCGATCATGGGTGTTGAGTGTCAGCTTTCCCTTACCGGCTGTTTCAGCAGCGACACACTCGCCATCGGCCACCGACAGGCAATGTCGCGTGCGGGCGAGGTCGAGCGCCTCCACCTCTGCGTCGGTGAGCTCCACCACTTGCGGCGGCCCACCTTCGGTGCGTGCCCTTCCCCTATTGTTCTTGCTTCTCTTCTCCTGTGAAGGCAAAACACAGATGTGTGAGTGGGTGCGTCTTGCATCGTGAGACGCATCGAGCATTGGTGTGGTTGGGTTGAGCGTGGCGCGGAACGGATGGGAGGAAGCGTGGGCCACGTGCCCATCCCATTGCATGGGGATTGGGGTGTGTGGTAGTGTTCGGGTGGGGTCAGGGACGGTGGGTACTTGCGTGCACGGCGAGGATGGTGAATGAGTGGCTGTGAGGATTGCTGATGGAGCGCAGTGGTGGCTGTGCAGGAGGCGGTTGTGATCTGCTTGGCGTGATGGTGGGGACGGGATGTGGGAGGGTGCGTTGGTGTACTCACCTTGCCAGACCTAATCAGGTCATTGAAGCGCTTGCGGCACTGCTCCCAAGTCCTTGGGGTGTTGCCCCTGCTGCTCACCTTCGCCGCCACCTCTGCCCATGCCTTCCTGGTTGCGGCGGCAGGGAACTTGCGCCCATCTTCTGGGAAGAGTGTTTCCCTCCTCCTCCTCACGCCCTCCAGCATCAGCTGCAGTGCCAGATCTGAAAAACGGGGCGCAGCCTTTCCCCTTTGTTGAGCCATTCTCCCAGACCTCTTGCTTGCAGCAGGAGGGGCTTTGGGAGACTGCCCCTTTAACTGGAGCTCCTACATCGCGTCGACGGTACTGCGCATGCGCAGCCGGCCGGCACGCAGCTGGGGAGCGCAGAACCCGGAAGCAGGGCTTAATGGGTCCAATTATCCCGCGATCGCGTGGGGGACGCACACAATTAGCCGTCCGCGTTTTCGACGCTCCCGGAGGACCACCCGCTGGGAACCCGCAGGCCTGCTAAATTCGAGCCCAAAGTGTCTGCAAAGGGATATTGACAGGTTAAGCGAATGGGCAAAAATTTGACAGATGGAATATAATGTGGGAAAATGTGAAGTCATCCACTTTGGGAGGAAAAATAAAAAAGCAAAATATTATTTGAATACTACAAAATGCGCTACAGAGGGATCTGGGTGTCCTCGTACTGAAACACAAAAAGTCAACATACAGGTGCAGCAGGTAATCCGGAAGGCAAACGGAATATTGGCCTTTATTTCTAGGGGGATGGAGTATAAAAGCAGGGAAGTCATGCTACAACTGTACAGGGTGCTCGTGAGACCACACCTGGAGTACTGCGTACAATTCTGGTGCCCTTATTTAAGGAAGGACATACTTGCATTGGAGGCAGTTCAGAGAAGGTTCACTAGGTTGATTCCGGATATGGAAGGGTTGTCTTATGAGGAAAGATTGAACAGGTTAGGTCTATACTCATAGGAGTTTAGAAGAATGAGAGGAGACCTTATTGAAACATACAAGATTCTGAGAGGACTCGATAGGGTAGATGCTGAGAGGATGTTACCCCTCATGGGGGAATCTAAAACTAGGGGGCATAGTCTCAGAACAAGGAGTCACCCGTTTAAGAGGGAAATGAGGAGGAATTTCTTCTTCCAGAGGGTCATGAATCTTTGGAATTCTTTACCCCAAAAAGCTGTGGAGGCTGAGTCATTCAATACATTCAGGGCTGGGGAAAAGGTGGGAAAGTGGAGTTGAGGTAAAAATCAGATCAGCCATGAACTCACTGAATGGCAGAGCAGGCTCGAGGGGCCACATGGCCTACTCCTGCTCCTATCTATTATGGTCTTAATAAGATCTGATTTCGTACGGTCAGGATTGGGGCTGTTCACTAACAATAACACAGTGATCATAATGTCATCAAGTTTAGAATCATTATGGAAAAGGACAACGAACAATCAAGCGTGAAAATACTTAACTGGAGGAGGGCTAATTTCAGTGAGTTAAGAAAGGATCTCGCCGAGGTGGATTGGTATCAAAAATTGTTCGGCAAAACAGTAATTGAACAATGGGAAGCCTCAGAGAGGAGATGGTTCGGTTACAGAGTAGACACATTCCCATGAGGGGAAAGGAAAGGCATCGAAAGCTAGAGCTCCCTTGATGACTAAAGATATAGTAATTAAAATGAAACAGAAAAAGGAGGCTTATGACAAGTGTAAAGTTCATAATACAGTAGAGAACCAAGCTGAATACAGAAAGTACAAAGGAGATCTAAAGCAAGGGAATAAGAGGGGCAAAAAGAGAGTATGAGAAAAGATTAGTGGTTAACATAAAAGGGAACCCAAAAGTCTTTTAGAAACATATAAATAGTAAACGGGTAGTCAAAGGAAGGGTGGGGCTGATTAGGGACCAAAAAGGAGATCTTCCTGTGGAGTCAGAGGGCATGGCTGAGATACTAAATGAGTATTTTGCATCTGTCTTTACTAGAGAAAAGGATGCTACCAATGTAGCAGCAAAAGAGGAGGTAGTAGAAATATTGGATAGGGTAACATAGATAAAGAGGAGGCACTTAAAAGGTTGCCAGTACTCAAAGTAGAAAAGTCACCCGATCCGGATGGGATGCATCCTAGGTTACTGAGGGAAGTACAGGTGGAAATTGTGGAAGCTCTGATCTTCCAATCCTCCTTAGATATGGGGGTGGTGCCAGAGGATTGGAGGATTGAAAATGTTACACCCCTGTTCAAAAAAAGGGAGAGGGATGAATCCGGCAATTACAGGCCAATCAGCCTAATGTCAGTGGTGGGGAAATGTTTAGAAACAATAATCTGGGACAAAATTAATTGGCACTTGGAAAAGTATAGGCCAATAAATGAAAGTCAGCACGGATTTGTTAAAGGAAAATCGTGTTTGAATAACTTGATTGAGTTCTTTGATGAAGTAATGGAGAGGGTTGATGAGGGTAATGCAGTTGATGTTTTGTATATGGACTTTCAAAAGGCGTTTGATAAAGTATCACATATTGGACTTGTTAGCAAAATTAAAGCCCATGGGATTAAAGGGTCAGTGGCAGCATGATACAAAATTGGCTAAGGGACAGAAAGCAGAGAGTAGTGGTGAATGGATGTTTTTCGGACTGGAGGGAAGTATACATACAGTGGTGTTCCTCAGGGGTCAATATTAGGACCACTGCTCTTTTTGATATTTATTAATGACCTGGATTTGGGTATACAGGGCATAATTCCAAAGTTTCCAGATGACACGAAACTCACAAATGCAGTAAACAATGAGGAGGATAGTAACAGACTTCAGGAGGACATAGACAGACTGGTGAAATGGGCAGACGCATGGCAGATGAAATTTACCGCAGAGAAGTGTGAAGTGATACATTTTGGTAGGAAGAATGAGAAAATGCAACATAAACTAGATGGTACAATTTTAAATGGGGTGCAAGAACAGAGAGACCTGGGGGTGTATGTACACAAATCTTTGAAGGTGGCAGGACAAGTTGAGAAGGCTGTTAAAAAAGCATATGGGATCCTTGGCTTTATTAATAGAGGCATAGAGTACAAAAGCAAGGACGTGACGGTAAACCTTTATAAAACACTGGATGTGTTCATCTGGAATTGTGTTCAATTCTTGACATGGCACTTTAGGAAGGATGCAAAGGCCCTAGAGAGGGTGCAGAAGAGATTTATTAGAATGAGGATGAGGAACTTCAGTTATGTGGAGAGACTGGAGAAGCTGAGGTTGTTCTCCTTAGAGTAGAGAAGGTTAAGAGAAGATTTGATAGAGGTGTTCAAAATCATGAACAGTTTTTATAGACTAAATGAAGAGAAACTGTTTCCTGTGGCAGGAGGTTTAGTAACCGGAGGACACCAATTGGCAAAAAAGCCAGTGAGGCGATGAGGAGAATTTTTTTTACTGACTGAGTTATTATGATCTGGAATGCATTGCCTGAAAGGGTGTTGGAAGCAGATTCAATAATAACTTTCTAAAGGGAATTGGATCTCTACTTATAAAGGGAAAATTTGCAGGGTTATGGAGAAAGAGCAGGGGAGTGGGACTAATTGGTAGCTCTGTCAGAGAGCCGGCACAGGCATGATGGGCCGAATGGCCTCCTTCTGTCGGTAAGATTCGATGATATTCAGCCTTGTTAGTGTAGCTTGCTTAATGATTTGTTTAATGAATGCTCGCTTTCAGCGACTGGTGTACAAGGACACCCAGGTCTCGTTGCACCTCCCCTTTTCCCAATCTATCACCATTCAGATAATAATCTGCTTTTCTGTTTTTACAACCAAAGTGGATAACCTCACATTTATCCACGTTATACTGCATCTGCCATGTTCTTGCCCATTCACCCAACTTGTCTAAATCACATTGGAGCCTCTTTGCATCCTCCTCACAGCTCACATTCCACCCCAGCTTTGTGTCGTCTGCAAACTTGGAAATGTTACATTTAGTTCCCTCATCCAAATCATTGATATACATTGTGAATAGCTGGGGCCCAAGCACTGATCCCTGCGTTACCCCACTAGTCACTGCCTGCCACCCGGAAAAAGACCCATTTATTCGTACTCTCTGTTTCCTGTCTGTCAACCAATTCTCAATCCATGCCAGTATATTCCCCCAATCCCATGTGCTTTAATTTTATACACTAATCTCTTGTGTGGGACCTTATCAAAAGCCTTCTGAAAATCCAAGTACACCACATCCACTGGTTCTCCCCTATCTATTCTACTAGTTAAATCCTTAAAAAACTCCAGGAGATTTGTTAAGCATAATTTCCCTTTCATAAACCCATGCTGACTTTCTCCAATCCCATTAATGCCTTCCAAGTGTTCTGTTATCACATCCTTTATAATTGATTCCAGCATTTTCCCCACTACTGATGTTCGGCTAACTGGTCTGTAATTCCCTGTTTTTTCTGTCCCTCCTTTTTGAAATAGTGGGGTTACATTTGCCACCCTCCAATCTGTAGGAACTGTTCCAGAGTCTATAGAATTTTGGAAGATGATCATCAATACATCCACTATTTCCAGGACCACTTTCTTTAGTACTCTGGGATGTAGATTATCAGGCCGTGGGGATTTGTCAGCCTTTAGCCCCATTAATTTCCTTAGCATGTTTTTTTACTAATACTGGTTTCCTTCAGTTCCTCCCTCTCACTTGACCCTTGGTTCCCTAACATTTCTGGGAGGTCATTTGTGTTTTCCTTTGTGAAGACAGACCCAAAGTATGTGTTTAATTGTTCTGCCATTTCTTTGTTCCCCATTATAATTTGCCCCATTTCTGACTGTAAGGGACCCACATTTGTCTTCACTAATCTTTTTCTCTTGACATATTTATAGAAGCTTTTACAGTCAGTTTTTATGTTCCCTGCTAGTTTACTCTCATACTCTATTTTTCCCCTCTTAATCAATCTCTTTGTCCTCTGCTGAATTCTAAACTGCTCCCAATCCTCAGTCTTGCCGCTTTTTCTGGCAATTTTATATGTCTCCTCTTTGGATCTAATACTATCCCTAATTTCTTTTGTAAGCCACGGTTGAGCTAACTTTCCTGTTTTATTTTTGCGCCAGACAGGAATGAATAATTGTTGTAATTCCTGCACATGTTCTTTAAATATTAGCCATTGCCTATCCACTGTCATCCTTTTAGTAAAGTTTCCCAATCTATCATAGCCAACTTGCACCTCATACTTTCATAATTTCCTTTATTTAGATTCAGGACCCTAGTTTCAGATTCAACTACTTCACTCTCCATCTTAATGAGGAATTCTATCATGTTGTGGTCACTCTTCCCTAAGGGACCCCGCACAACAAGATTGTTAATTAATCCTTCCTCGTTGCACAATACCCAGTCAAGGATCGCCTGTTCTCTAGTTAGTTCCTCAACATATTGGTCTAGAAAACCACTACGTCCACACTCCAGGAGTACCTCCCCCACAGTATTATTGCTAATTTGGTTTGACCAATCTATATGTAGATTAAAGTCACCCATGATTATAGTTGTACCCTTCTTGCATGCGTCTCTAATTTCCTGTTTAATGCCCTCCCCTACATCACCACTACTGTTTGGGGGCCTATAGACAACCCCCACCAATGTTTTCTGCCCCTTGGTGTTTCTTAGTTCCACCCATACAGATTCCACATCGTGATTTTTCCGAGCCAATATCCTTCCTCACTATTGCATGGATTTCCTCCTTTACTAACAACGCTACCCCACCCTCTTTCCCTTTTTGCCTGTCCTTCCTAAATATTGAATACCTCTGGATGTTCAATTCCCATCCTTGGTCACCCTGCAGCCATGTCTCCATAATCACAACTATATCATAACCCTGGTAATCTTGACCCTGGTAGGAACACAGACACAGATTGTAGCATGTTTAGCTTAAATATCACCAGCAGACTGGATGCTTGTAGTCTCTGTCCAGTCAACCGAAGCAAGAGGGATGTGATTGTGACTTGTCCTCCAAATTTCCTTTGCTCCATGTTGAAAAGCAATTGATGACCACTCGGATTGATGTCTGCATTTTTACCCTAATGGTATGACAAAGCTTTTGGTCTGTGGGAAATTTTGGAGACTATGAGACCATAAGAGATCGGAGCAGGAGTAGGCCATTCGGCTGCTCGAGCCTGCTCCGCGATTCAATGAGATCATGGCTGATCTGATTTTTACCTCAACTCCACTTTCCCACCTTTTCACCATATCCTTTGACTCCCTTGCTGATCAAAAATTTGTCTAACTCAGCCTTGAATGTATTCAATGACTCAGCCTCTACAGCTTTTTGGGGTAAAGAATTCCAAAGATTCACGACCCTCTGGGAGAAGAAATTCCACCTCATATTCATCTTAAACAGGCGACCCTTTATTCTGAGACTATGCCCTCTAGTTTTAGATTCCCCCATGAGGGGTAACATCCTCTCAGCATCTACCCTATCGAGTCCCCTCAGAATCTTGTATGTTTCAATAAGATCTCCTCTCATTCTTCTAAACACCAATGAGTATAGACTCAACCTGTTCAATCTTTCCTCATAAGTCAACCCTTCCATACCCGGAATCAACCTAGTGAACCTTCTCTGAACTGCCTCCAATGCAAGTATGTCCTTCCTTAATTAAGGGCACCAGAACTGTACGCAGTACTCAAGGTGTGGTCTCACCAGCACCCTGTACAGTTGTAGCATGACTTCCCTGCTTTTATACTCCATCCCCCTAGAAATAAAGGCCAATATTCCGTTTGCCTTCCGGATTACCTGTTGACTTTTTGTGTTTCATGTACGAGGACACCCAGATCCCTCTGTACCGCAGCATTTTGTAGTATTTCTCCATTCAAATAATATTTTGCTTTTTTATTTTTCCTCCCAAAGTGGATGACTTCACATTTTCCCACATTACATTCTATCTGCCAAATTTTTGCCCATTCACTTAACCCGTCAATATCCCTTTGCAGACACTGTATCCTCATCGCAACTTACTTTTCCACCTATCTTTGTATCATCAGCAAATTTGGCCAAAAGACACTCTGTTCCTTCATCTAAGTCATTGATATATATTGTAAATAGTTGAGGCCCCAGCACTGAGCCCTGTGGCACCCCACTAGTTACAGATTGCCATTTGAAAATGACCCTTTTATCCCGACTCTTTGTTTTCTGTTAGTTAGCCAATCCTCTATCCATGCCAGTATATTACCCCCAACACCATAAGCTCTTATCTTGTGCAGTAATCTTTTATGTGGCACCTTATCGAATGCCTTTCCGAAATCCAAATATACTGCATGGAGTGAGCTTGTATGCTATCACTCTGTAATGCATTGAACATCTTGCTGTTGTTCCTTTTTAGAATTCAGAATAAAGCTTATCATTGGCTTATTAGACCAGAAATTCATCAAATTTAATAGTGCTACTGTTCACAAAACTTTTGTATTTTTTCAGGAGGAAGAAGAAGTGACGTTTACTGCTGAAGAGGAGGCCATCAAATTATATCTGACTGAAGATGAACCATTACCACCAGAGGTGCTTGATAATCTCCTTCTAAAGTGGTGGAATGAAGAACCTTTCAAGTGAGTTTACTTTATTTCAAATATAAGAGCTTAATTGTGTCAGTGAACTTCATATCTAGTTTTCTTAATTTTAGTAATTCTAAATGCTATCTTTGAATTTAAAAGACATATAAAAACACGCTATATCTCCTAGTCAGAGTACAGATACATCTCGTGGCATAAACAACATACAATGGAACAGCCTAGAAATGAAATTCCAGTTGTTTGCAGAGCAATTTCCAGTGATAAAAGAACAGTGAGGTGTGTCTTGAAGACTGGACCCAAGAAACTGATGGAGGGAGTGAAAGATGAATATGAAAAAGTGCAAAGTTCAACAGGTGTGGAGCAAGATAAATGCAGTGTCTCATACCACTAGAACTAGGAAGACATCCAGAAGATATGTGACTTGGAGAACTCAACTGAGAATTCTCATGGCAACTAGGTATGGGCAATAAATGCATCTTGCCAACATTGCCCTCATTCCAAGAACAAATTTTTAAAGAGTACTTCATATTAATTTTAGTGATAGGAACTCACCATATATATAGTTGAAAGGAGCCTACCATATATACAGATGAAAGGTTTTGCAAACTCAGAACAGTATCACTCTAAACACTTCCTCTCACAAAATAGGAACATAAGAAATAGGACTCCGCCATTCAATAAGATCGCGGCTGATCTTTGACTTCAACTCCACATTTTTTTAATTACTCGTTCATGGGATGTGGACGTCGATGGCGAGGCCAGCATTTATTGCCCATCCCTAATTGCCCTTGAGAAGGTGGTGGTGAGCCGCCATCTTGAACTGCTGCAGTCCGTCTGGTGAAGGTTCTCCCACAGTGCTGTTGGGTGGGGAGTTCCAGGATTTTGACCCAGTGACAATGAAGGAACGGCGATATATTTCCAAGTCGGGATGATGTGTGACTTGGAGGGGAACGTGCAGGTGGTGTTGTTCCCATGTGCCTGCTGCCCTTGTCCTTCTAGGCGGTAGAGGTCGCGGGTTTGGGAGGTGCTGTCGAAGAAGCCTTGTCGAGTTGCTGCAGTGCATCCTGTGGGTGGTACACACTGCAGCCACAGTGCGCCGGTGGTGAAGGGAGTGAATGTTTAGTGTGGTGGCTGGGGTGCCAATCAAGCGGGCTGCTTTGTCCTGGATGGTGTCGAGCTTCTTGAGTGTTGTTAGAGTTGCACTCATCCAGGCAAGTGGAGAGTATTCCATCACACTCCTGACTTGTGCCTTGTAGATGGTCCACTTTCCCGCCCGATCTCCCATCCCTTGATTCACCTATTGATCTCAGTCTTGAATATACTCAACGACTCAGCATCCACAGCCCTCTGGGGTAGAGAATTCCAAAGATTCACAACCCTCTGAGTGAAGAAATTTCTCCTCATCTCAGTCCTAAATGGCCATCTCATTCCTAAATATTTCAGGCTTATTGTTCAAGTGCAGTGGCAACATTGGATCATCAATTAAATGGAGAACTGATATTACAGTTAATTATCTGTACAAGATACATACATTAGGAGTTGTCCAAGAACAGGTAGATGATTCTTGTTATATTTTTGGGTTTTTGCATTAGATACTATCTTAGTGTTCACTGTCACTGAGCACTCCCGTAAGCAGACCGTGCATCCGTTACAAACCTGAGTGTACCTTTTCCTGCTCAATATCTAGATAAATGTAGTGAAACCCATGGACCAAACAGACAATGTATGTCACTACACCCTGTCTTACTGGATTAAGTCACATGCCGCCACATGATCTCCTCAACATAAACTATATCATGATGTGGAGATGCCGGTGATGGACTGGGGTTGACAAATGTAAAGAATCTTACAACACCAGGTTATAGTCCAACAATTTTATTTGAAAATCACAAGCTTTCGGAGACTTTCTCCTTCATAAGGTGAATGTGGGAATCCTTGAACGTTTCGCATTTATATTCAGAGAACAATACCTGGTGATTACAGATAATCTTTCCAACTGCCCGTTGTCAAGGCAATCAAAGTGTTCAGACAGAGAGGTGTTACCTATAGGACCACCGAATATACAAACGGCCAGAACACAAAACAGAGAGAGAGAGGGAGAAACATCTGAAAGGAAGAGAAAGACAGAGAATGACCTGTTGTATTAAAAACAGATAACTTTTATTCGCTGGTGGGGTTACGTGTAGCGTGACATGAACCCAAGATCCCGGTTGAGGCCGTCTTCATGGGTGCGGAACTTGGCTATCAATTTCTGCTCGACGATTTTGCGTTGTCGTGTGTCTCGAAGGCCGCCTTGGAGAACGCTTACCCGAAGATCGGTGGCTGAATGTCCTTGACTGCTGAAGTGTTCCCCGACTGGGAGGGAACCCTCCTGTCTGGCGATTGTTGCACGGTGTCGGTTCATCCGTTGTCGCAGTGTCTGCATGGTCTCGCCAATGTACCATGCTCCGGGGCATCCTTTCCTGCAACGTATAAGGTAGACAACATTGGCCGAGTCACAGGAGTATGAACCATGTACCTGGTGGGTGGTGTCCTCTCGTGAGATCGTGGTATCTGTGTCGATGATCTGGCATGTCTTGCAGAGGTTGCCGTGGCAGGGTTGTGTGGTGTCGTGGACGCTGTTCTCCTGAAAGCTGGGTAATTTGCTGTGAACGATGGTCTGTTTGAGGTTGGGTGGCTGTTTGAAGGCGAGTAGTGGAGGCATGGGGATGGCCTTAGCGAGGTGTTCGTCGTCATCGATGACATGTTGAAGGCTGCGGAGAACGTGGCGTAGTTTCTCCGCTCCGGGGAAGTACTGGACGACGAAGGGTACTCTGTTGGTTGCGTCCCGTGATTGTCTTCTGAGGGGGTCTATGCGATTTTTCGCTGTGGCCCATCGGAACTGTCGATCGACGAGTCGAGCGTCATATCCCGTTGTTACAAGGGCGTCTTTCAGCGTCTGTAGGTGTCCATCGCGTTCCTCCTCGTCTGAGCAGATCCTGTGTATTCGCAGGGCCTGTCCATAGGGGATGGCCTCTTTGACGTGGTTAGGGTGGAAGCTGGAAAAGTGGAGCATCGTGAGGTTGTCTGTGGGCTTGCGGTAGAGTGAGGTGCTGAGGTGCCCATCTTTGATGGAGATCCGTGTGTCCAAGAAAGAAACCGATTCTGAGGAATAGTCCATGGTGAGCTTGATGGTGGGATGGAACTTGTTGATGTTATCGTGTAGTCTCTTCAGTGATTCTTCGCCGTGGGTCCATAGGAAGAAAATGTCGTCGATGTATCTGGTGTATAGCGTTGGTTGGAGGTCCTGTGCAGTGAAGAAGTCCTGCTCGAACTTGTGCATGAAAATGTTGGCGTATTGGGGTGCGAATTTGGTCCCCATGGCTGTTCCGTGTGTTTGGGTAAAGAACTGGTTATCGAAGGTGAAGACATTGTGATCCAGGATGAAGCGGATGAGTTGTAGGATGGCGTCTGGAGATTGGCTGTTGTTGGTGTTGAGTAATGATGCTGTTGCAGCGATGCCGTCATCGTGGGGGATACTGGTGTAGAGTGCCGAGACGTCCATCGTGGTGAGAAGTGTTCCTGGTTCAACTGGTCCGTGGGTACTGAGTTTTTGTAGGAAGTCTGTAGTGTCGCGACAGAAGCTGGGGGTTCCCTGTATGATGGGTTTCAGGATGCCCTCGATGTATCCAGAGAGGTTCTCACACAGGGTTCCGTTGCCTGATACGATAGGATGTCCAGGTGTGTTGGCTTTGTGTATCTTTGGGAGGCAGTAGAAGTCTCCCACGCGGGGAGTACGTGGGATGAGAGCATGTACGCTGCTTTGAAGGTCTGGATCGAAGGTCTTGATCAGTTTGTTGAGCTGGTGGGTGTGTTCTTTGGTCAGATCTGCGGGTAACCGTCTGTAGTGTTCCTGGTTGTCCAGTTGTCGGTATGCTTCTTTGCAATAGTCCGTTCTGTTCAGTATGACGATGGCTCCTCCTTTGTCCGCTGGTTTGATGACGATGTTGCGGTTGGTCTTGAGAGCGTTGATGGCGTTGCGTTGTGCTCGGGTGACATTCTGGACTGTCTTGTGAGTGTGGCTGATGAATCTGGCATTGACGCATTTCCTGACAGCTTGAGCATACATGTCAAGCTTAGGGCAGCGACCGTCCGGAGGAGTCCAGTTTGACTCTTTCTTCTTCGGTTGCTGTACCGGTACAGGACCCACAAGCTTACCTGCCACAATCAAACCCCCGCGATTGGTCGACACCCCCCCACCCGATGGGAGAAGCCCCCCCCCACCAATGACCGACCTGCCAACCTCCAACTCCTCTGCCAACCTAGGATCTTCTGCCCTGCCGATCACTTCCTGGACAGACCTATCAGAAATGGGCAACAATTGGGACTGACTGTAGGAGTCCTTAATGTTGACTCCGGACTCAATGAAATTTCATGGCTTCAGGTGAAACAAAGCCAAGGAATTTTTCTCCTCACCAGAACTAGCCATCTGTCCCTCCACTGATAAATAAATACGCCTCCTTGTTGAATATCACTTAAATGAAGCACTGAGGAAAGCAAGGGCATAAAATATACTCAGGGTGGGGGACTTCATTGTCCACCACAAAGAGTGGCTCCGTAGTAGCACCACTCACTAAGTTGGCTGAGTCCTGAGAGACATAAGGCGTAAATTTAATCCTATCCACCCGGTAGAAACTGCCCATTCCTACTGTCTTCTGTTTTAACCTGCTCTTCTCATGCAGGCCTAAAATTGGCAGGTTCTCTCTTTAAATATGCACGAGTCCAATGACATAATTGAGCTCGACTGCAATTTTAACTCGTGGCCTGAGCAGGGAAGCCATTGTGGCTTTCCCGCCAGGTGAAGCTAGCAGGAAGAGCAGCAAGAGCCCAAAGAGGCATAGCTTTTTTTTCATTCCAGACCCCACAAGGAAAGTTTAGGCCTCCCTTTCCCGCTTCCCGATTGCTCCTGAGACACTCCTGAAACCCTGCAGTCCTGGCCGGCGGCCCGCTGCTGCCCAAATTTACACTCAAGCTCACCGGCCAGCTGCCGCTTCCCGCCAGTTTAGGGTGGGCAATTGACATGGGGAATGCAGATGATGCCCAGGGGTTAAAATCTTCCAGGCCTCCTGCTGCCGAGGTCAGGGAGCATTGGTACTCGGCTCACCTGCACTCGCCCTCTTCCCACTCCAGGTTAAAGTCGGTCCTATAGTTTGCCAATTGGGCCTGTGTCAGGTAGTGAGGGAACCAACACAAGGGAATAATCTACTTGACCTCATCCTGACAAATCTACATGCCACAGACATATCTGTCCACAATAGCATTGTTAGGAGTACCCACTGCATAGTCCTTGTGAAAACAAAGTTCATTTCCACAGTGAATGTAGTGTGGTTACCACCTTGCTAATTGGGACAAACTAAGGACAGCAGCCCAAAACTGGGCCATCAGCAGCAGTAGAATTGTATACCACCATAATTTGTAATGTCTTGACCTTCCTTACTCCTCCATCACCATCAAGCCGGAAAACCAATGCTGTTTGAATGGGGAGTGCATAAGGGTGTGCCTGGAGTAACATCAGGCATACCTTAGAATGAGGTATGAGTCTCTTGATGCTAACACATAGGGCTGCCTCCTGGCTGAACACCAAAAGCAGCTTGCTATAGACAGAACTAAGAAGTCCCATAAGCAACAGATCAGAGCAAAACTCTGTAGCCCTACCACAATGTCAAGAATGATGGTGTGTTAGCAGCAACTAACAGGAGGAGGAGACTCCATGAACAACCTCATCCTCAAACATGGCAGAACCCAGCACGAGAAGCTGGAATGAAGTGTTTGCAAATTACTTCAGCCAAAAGTGCTAAGTGGATGATCCTACTTGGCCTCCTCCTGAGGTCCCCATCATCATAGATAGCAATTTCTATCCAATTCAATTAATTCTTTATGACATTAGTAACATGCTGATTACATTGAACACAGCAAAGACTATGGACACTGTCAACATTGTGGTTGTAGTGCTGAAGACCTGTGTACCAGAACTAGCCTTCCTCCTAGTTAAGATGGTTCCAGTGTAGCTATGATGCTGTCATCTACTCGACAATGTGGAAGTGTCCAGTCCTAGCCACCAAAAACAGAATAAATCTAACATCACCAATTAGCGCACAATCAGCCTCCTCTCACTCATCAGTAAAGTGATGGAAGGAATCATCACTAGTGTCATAAAATGGCAGGTACTTACCAATAACCTGCTCATTAATGCTCAGTTTGGGTTCCACCAAACCCACTTGCTTTCAGACCATCACAGCCTTCACCTAGACATGGACACAAGAGCTGGATGCCAGAGAAGAGTTGAGAGTAGCCAGCCCTCAACATGGAAGCAGCATTTCGCTGAATACAGCACCAAGGAGCCCTAGCAAAACCGAGGTCAAAGGGGGTTATGAGGCAACCCTTTCAGTGGCTTGAATTATATCTGACACAGGAAGATGGAAAGATGGAGCCCAATCGACTCAGCCCAAGTTATCGCTGATGGAGTTACTCTGGGCAGCATCCTTGGTCCAATCTTCAGCTGCTTCATCAATGCTTCCTTCCATCCTTAAGGTCAGGAGCAAGGCTGTTGGCTGACAATTCCACAGTGTTCATCCCAATTCAAAACTCCTCCCTGGAACCATTCGAGTAAATCTTTTCTGCACCCTTTCTAAGGCCTTCACATCCGTCCTAAAGTGCGGTGCCCAGAATTGGACACAATAGTCCAGTTGTGGCCGAACCAGTATTTTATAAAGGTTCATCATAACTTCCTTGCTTTTGTACTTTATGCCTCTATTTATAAAGCCCAGAATCCCGTATGCTTTTTTAACCACTTTCTCAACCTACCCTGCCACCTTCAACGATTTGTGCACATATAACCCCAGATCTCTGTTCCTGCATCCCTTTTAGAATTGTACCCTTTTTATATAGTTTATATTGCCTCCCCTCATTCTTCCTATCAAAATGCATCACTTCGCTCATCTCTGCATTAAATTTCATCTGCCACGTGTCCGCCCATTCCACCAGCCTGTCTATATCCTCTTGAAGTCTATCACTATCCTCTTCACTGTTCACTACGCTTCCAAGTTCGGTGTCATCTGTGAATTTTGAAATTGTACCCTGTACATTCAAGTCCAAGTCATTAATATATATCAAGAAAAGCAGTGGGCCTAGTATCGACCCCTGGGGAACACCACTGTACACCTTCCTCCAGTCCGAAAAACAACCGTTCACCACTACTCTCTGTTTTCTGCCACTTAGCCAATTTCGTATCCGTGCTGCCACTGCCCCTTTTATTCCATGGGCTTTAACTTTGATGACAAGCCTATTATGTGGCACTTTATCAAATGCCTTTTGCAAGTCCATATACATTGCATCAACCGCATTGCCCTCATCAACCCTTTCTGTTACAAAAAACTCATTGGGAAATTAGATTAAAAGATATGATGCTAGATAAGCAATGGCGAATATTTAAAGAAATAATTCATAATTTCCAACGAATATACATTCCCTTGAGGAATAAAAACTCCACAGGAAAAGTGATACAACCGTAGCTAACTAGAGAAGTTAAGGATAGTATTAGATTAAAAGAAAAGGTTTACAATGTTGCCAAAAAGACTGGTAAGCCTGACAATTGGGAGGGTTTTAGAAATCAGCAAAGGATAACCAAGAAATTGATAAAGAGAGAGAGAATTGAATATGAGAGTAAACTAGCAAGAAATATAAAAGCAGATTGTAAGAGCTTCTACGAGTATATAAAAAGGAAGAGATAAGAGAAAGTAAACGTGGGTCCCTTAGAGGCAAAATCAGGAGAAATTATAATGGGGATTAAGGAAATAGCAGAGATGTTAAACAATTATTTTATATCTGTCTTCACAGTAGAAAACACAAAAAACATACCTGAAATAGTGGGGAACCAAGGGCTCAATTTTACCACCCGCTATCGGGTGCGTTTCCCGCGGGGGGGCTCTGAAAATCGGAGAATCCCGGCGCGGTAGCGGAGCCCGCCCCAAACCCGCGCACTTCCGGGTTCCCCGCTGACGCGCCGGTGTGCGCGCGCAGCCCCCGCTGGTGGGAATCCCGCAGGCAATTAAAGCCAGCGGGATGCCACTTGACAATATTTAGTTAGGTATTTCAGGTCATTAACTGACCTGATTAAGGGACTATGTGGGATTTTAGAACAAAATGGGACTGTTTCCCACACTGGGGGAAACACTCCCAGCTCGAATGGACGTGTTGCAGCCGTCAGCCTGTGGCAGCTGCAAAGGTCCATTTGACAGGTGGGGGGGGGGGAAATCCTCACCCATTGCAGGAGGCCGCTCCGTCACTTGGGACAAAGTTTGGCCCCCACCACCCTCCTCCTGACAGTCAAAGTCACCAACCTGCACACGTACCCCGGGGTCCGGAGACATGTACCTACCTTGCGGACCCCCTCCGATGTACATCGTGCGGATGGGGGCCACCGTAGCTGCAGTCATGACCTCCTCGGAGGGCGACCAGCATCACCAGCCTCGCCATCCACGCCGTCCACCTCTGACACGTGGAGCTCCACAACAGAGTGCTGTGACACATCCACCTGTACAGCAGGAGTTAGGGCTACCGCAGAGAGAGATGCGTCGCAGAGGGCACTACCCTCGCCACAGGGTCCACAGACCGAGGCTCAGCCTCCTGGACCTCTCTGAGCAGCAGTGCACACGGAGGCTCAGAGTCACTCGACTTGTAGCCGTGGACATCTGCAGCCTCTTTCATGCCGAGCTGCTCCTGGCTGGCCCGAGCACCATCTTCTTACCTGTCGCTGTCAAAGTCACCACTGCCCTCCACAACTTCTCCTCCGCAGCCTGCCAGGCTGCAACCGGGGACATCCCCGATGTGTCTCAGTCGTCTGCGCAGAAGAGCCCTGCAAATACACCTACACCCACTCTGCAGTGACACAATGGGTGGCATCAGTGGTGGGTCCTCATAGTGATACCCAGGAGCGGGCATTATTGCACAAACCAGACAGGATTCGCGGAGACATGGCAGTAGTGGTGCCAATATAATGTGTGATGTGAGTTGTTCTTAAATTCAATATAAGTAACACCCATGACAAACCCTCAAACACCCTTGTGCATCCCCTTCATGCTCACGACACGTTTGCCTGCGTACGCTGCGTACTGCACATATGTGATGCATGCCCTGTGGCTGCAGCACAGGTTGTGGCAGGTTGAGTGAGGCTGGCCGTGAGAGCGATGCACGAGAGGGTGAGTATGGGATAGAGCCATGAGATTGTATGAGGATTGGGTTGCGTGGTAGTGGCGGGGTGAGTACTGGCGAGGTGAGTAGGTGCAGGTAAGATGAGGATGTGGTTTGAGTGGGTATGAGGGGTGATGTGACAGAGTAGTGTTGGCAGTGCCGAAGGAGATGTGGGGTGGGGGCAGTGCTGTGGCAGACGGAGTGCAGGGGAAAGACTACGTGTACTCACTGTGGCTGACCTACTGAGGTCATTGGAGCGCCTCCTGCAATGTCTGCAGGTGGGCGATACGTTGGTGGCGCAGGTGACCCCCTCTGCCACCTCGAGCCAGGCCTTCCTGGTGGCAGAGGCGGGCCGCCTCCTCCCGCCCGCCGGGTGGAAGATCTCTGTCCTCCCCCTCCTCCTCACCCCATGTATTGATACCTGGGGTGAGGCATCATTAAACTGGGAGCAGCCTTCCCCCTGGGCTGCTCCATGCAGTCATCTTTGCTATTGATTGCAGCATCTGTCAGTGGAGGACTGCCCCTTTAAATAGAGCTCCTCCAGCTGACAGATCTTACTGTGCATGCGCAGCCCGCCCGACGCGCAGATCAGAAGCGGGGAACCCGGAGGAGCAGGTAAGTGGCTCCAATTAGTGATTTGCCTGCTACGATCGCGCGGGAAACCCACCAATTTCACCGGGCGCATTACCCACGCGCTCGATAGCCCACCCGCCGAGAACCCGCAGCCCTGCTAACATAGGGCCCCAAGTGTCAAATGAGAGGGAGGAATTTAAAGTAATTAAGATTAGTAAAGAAAAACTTTTAGAAAAATTAATGCGACTAAAAGCCGACAAATCCCTTGGACCTGATGGCCTACATCCTAGGATTTTAAAAGGGCTGTTTGCAGAGATAGTGGATGCATTGGTTTTGATCTTCCAGAATGCACTAGATTCTGGAACGGTCCCTGTGGATTGGAAGGTAGCAAATGTAACCCCACTATTCAAGAAAGGAGGGACAGAGAAAAGAGGGAACGACAGGCCAGTTAGCCTGACATCAGAAGTAGGGAAATGCTAGAATTTATTATTAAGGACGTAGTAACAGGGCACTTAGAAAATAATAATATGATGAGGCAGGGTCAACACGGTTTTATGAAAGGGAAATGTTTTTGAGGGTGTAACTAGAAGAGTAGATAAGGGGGAATCAGTAGATGTGGTATGTTTGGATTTTCAAAAGGAATTCGATAAGGTGCCACATAAGAGGTTGTTACGCAACAGAAGGGCTCATGGGATTGGGGGTAAGATATTAGCATGGATTAAGGATTGGTTAACGGACAGATAAACTGCATTTATTTCAATGCAAGAAGTCTGATGGGCAAGGCAGATGAACTCAGGGCATGGATGGGTACATGGGACTGGGATGTTATAGCTATTACTGAAACATGGCTAAGGGAGGGGCAGGACTGGCAACTCAATGTTCCAGGGTACAGATGCTATAGGAAAGATAGAACAGGAGGTAAGAGAGGAGGGGGAGTTGCGTTCTTGATTAGGGAGAACATCACGGCAGTAGTGAGAGAGGATATATCCGAGGGTTCGCCCACTGAGTCTATATGGGTAGAACTGAAAAATAAGAAGGGAGAGATCACTTTGATAGGATTGTACTACAGACCCCCAAATAGTCAACGGGAAATTGAGGAGCAAATATGTAAGGAGATTACAGACAGCTGCAAGAAAAATAGGGTGGTAATAGTAGGGGACTTTAACTTTCCCAACATTGACTGGGACAGCCATAGCATTAGGGGCTTGGATGGAGAGAAATTTGTTGAGTGTATTCAGGAGGAATTTCTCATTCAGTATGTGGATGGCCCGACGAGAGAGGGGGCAAAACTTGACCTCCTCTTGGGAAATAAGGAAGGGCAGGTGACAGAAGTGTTAGTGAGGGATCACTTTGGGACCAGTGATCATAATTCCATTAGCTTCAAGATAGCTATGGAGAATGATAGGTCTGGCCCAAAAGTTAAAATTCTAAATTGGGGAAAGGCCAATTTTGATGGTATTAGACAGGAACTTTCAGAAGTTGATTGGGAGAGTCTGTTGGCAGGCAAAGGGACGTCTGGTAAGTGGGAGGCCTTCAAAAGTGTGTTAACCAGGGTTCAGGGTAAGCACATTCCTTATAAAGTGAAGGGCAAGGCTGGTAGAAGTAGGGAACCTTGGATGACTCGGGCGATTGAGGCTCTAGTCAGAAAGAAGAAGGAGGCATATGACATGCATAGGCAGCTGGGATCAAGTGGATCCCTTGAAGAGTATAGAGATTGCCGGAGTAGAGTTGAGAGAGAAATCAGGAGGGCAAAAAGGGGACATGAGATTGCTTTGGCAGATAAGGCAAAGGTAAATCCAAAGAGCTTCTACAAATACATAAAGGGCAAAAGGGTAACTAGGGAGAGAGTAGGGCCTCTTAAGGATTAACAAGGTCATCTATGTGCGGAACCACAAGAGATGGGTGAGATCCTAAATGAATATTTCGCATCGGTATTTACGGTTGAGAAAGGCATGGATGTTAGGGAACTTGTGGAAATAAATAGTGATGTCTTGAGGAGTGTACACATTACAGAGAGGGAGGTGCTGGAAGTCTTAACGCGCATCAAGGTAGATAAATCTCCGGGACCTGATGAAATGTATCCCAGGACGTTATGGGAGGTCAGGGAGGAAATTGCGGGTCCCCTAGCAGAGATATTTGAATCATCGACAGCTACAGGTGAGGTGCCTGAAGATTGGAGGATAGCAAATGTTGTGCCTTTGTTTAAGAAGGGCGGCAGGGAAAAGCCTGGGAATTACAGACCGGTGAGCCTGACATCTGTAGTGGGTAAGTTGTTGGAGGGTATTCTGAGTGACAGGATCTACAGGCGTTTGGAGAGGCAGGGACTGTCAGCATGGTTTAGTGAGAGGAAAATCATGTCTCACAAATTTGATTGAGTTTTTTGAAGGGGTAACCAAGAAGATAGATGAGGGCTGTGCAGTAGACGTGGTCTACATGGACTTTAGCAAAGCCTTTGACAAGGTACCGCATGGTAGGTTGTTACATAAGGTTAGATCTCACGGGATCCAAGGTGAGGTAGCCAATTGGATACAAAATTGGATTGACGACAGAAGACAGAGGGTGGTTGTAGAGGGTTGTTTTTCAAATTGGAGGCCTGTGACCAGCGGTGTGCCTCAGGGATCGGTGCTGGGTCCGCTGTTATTTGTTATTTATATTAATGATTTGGATGAGAATTTAGGAGGAATGGTTAGTAAGTTTGCAGATGACACCAAGATTGGTGGCATTGTGGACAGTGAAGAAGGTTATCTAGGATTGCAACAGGATCTTGATAAATTGGGCCAGTGGGCCAATGAATGACAGATGAAGTTTAATTTAGATAAATGTGAGGTGATGCATTTTGGTAGATCGAATCGGGCCAGGACCTACTCCGTTAATAGTAGGGCGTTGGGGAGAGTTATAGAACAAAGAGATCTAGGAGTACAGGTTCAGAGCTCCTTGAAAGTGGAGTCACAGGTGGATAGGGTGGTGAAGAAGGCATTCAGCATGCTTGGTTTCATTGGTCAGAACATCGAATACAGGAGTTGGGATGTCTTGTTGAAGTTGTACAAGACATTAGTTAGGCCACACTTGGAATACTGTGTACAGTTCTGGTCACCCTATTATAGAAAGGATATTATTAAACTAGAAAGAGTGCAGAAAAGATTTACTAGGATGCTACCGGGACTTGATGGTTTGACTTATAGGGAGAGGTTGGATAGACTGAGACTTTTTTCCCTGGAGAGTAGGAGGTTTAGGGGTGATCTTATGGAAGTCTATAAAATAATGAGGGGCATAGATAAGGTAGAGAGTCAAAATCTTTTCCCAAAGGTAGGGGAGTCTATAACGAGGGGACATAGATTTAAGGTGAGAGGGGAGAGATACAAAAGGGTCCAGAGGGGCAATTTTTTCACTCAAAGGGTGGTGAGTGTCTGGAACGAGCTGCCAGAGGCAGTAGTAGAGGCGGGTACAATTTTGTCTTTTAAAAAGCATTTGGACAGTTACATGGGTAAGATGGGTATAGAGGGATATGGGCCAAGTGCAGGCAACTGGGACTAGCTTAGTGGTATAAACTGGGTGACATGGACATGTTGGGCCGAAGGGCCTGTTTCCATGTTGTAAACTTCTATGATTCTATGAAAACCGAGAGTAGGAATAAACAGGTCCTTTTCGGGTTCGTAGGTTGCAACTAGTGGGGTGCCGCAGGGATCGGTGCTTGGGCCTCAGCTATTTATAATCTAAATGACTGAGATGAAGGGACCGAGTGTAATGTATCCAAGTTTGCTGGCGATACAAAGCTAGGTGGGAAAATAAGCTGTGAGGAGGACGCAAAGGGTCTGCAAAGGGATATTGACAGGTTAAGTGAGTGGCAGATGGAGTATAATGTGGGGAAATGTGAGGTTATTCACTTTGGTAGGAAAAATAGAAAAATTGAATATTTTTTAAATGGTGAGAAACTATGAAATGTTGATGTTTAGAAGGATTTGGGTGTTCTTGTACACGAAACACAGAAATTTAACATGAAGGTACAGCAAGCAATTAGGAAGGCAAATGGTATGTTGGCCTTTATTGCAAGGGGGTTGGAGTACAAGAGTAAGGAAGTTTTGTTGCAGTTGTGCAGGGCTTTGGTGAGACCACATCTGGAGTACTGTGTGCAATTTTGGTCTCCTTACCTAAGGAAGGATATACTTGCCTTAGAGGCAGTGCAATGAAGGTTCACTGGAATGATTCCTGGGATGAGAGGGTTGTCCTGTGAGGAGAATGAGAGGTGATCTCATTGAAACATATAAGATTCAAAGAGGGCTTGATAGGGTAGAAGTTGAGAGGATGTTTCCCCTGGTTGGAGAGTCTAGAACTAGGGTACATATTCTCAGGATAAGGGGGCGGACATTTCGGACTAAGATGAGGAGGAATTTCTTCACTCAGAGGGTCGTGAATATTTGGAATTCTCTACTCCAGAAGGCTGTGGATAACGCGCCCAGTGAAATCAGTGTGCTCCGCACGGAATCGCAGGCTAATTGGAGCCACTTACCTGTGCTTCCGGTGTTGGCAGTGTAGAAGGAGATGTGGGGTGGGGACGGTGATGTGGCAGACGGAGGGGAGGGGAATGAGTAAGTGTACTCACTTCGGATGACCTACTTAGGTGATTGAAGCGCCTCGTAAGCTGCGCGGCAGGCAGACTGCGCATGCGCAGCAAGGTCTGTCAGCTGGAGGAGCCCTCTATAAAGGGGCAGTCCTCCACTGACTGATGCTGCAGAAAATAGGAAAAATTACAGCATGTAGCAGCCCAGGGGGAAGGCTGCTCCCAGGTTTAATGATGCCTCACTCCAGGTATCATTGGATGGGGTAAGGAGGAGGGGGAGGACAGAGATCTTCCCCCCGGCAGGCGGGAGGAAGCGGCCTGCCTCTGCCACCTAGAAGGCCTGGCTCGAGGTGACAGAGGAGGTCACCAGCACCACGAACATATCGCGCACCTGCATATAGTGCAGGAGGCGCTTCAATCACCTAAGTAGGTCATCCGAAGTGAGTACACTTACTCATTCCCCTCCCCTCCGTCTGCCACATCACCACCCCCACCCCACATCTCCTTCTACACTGCCAACACTACTCTATCACATCACCCCTCACACCCACTCAAAGTTCATCCTCATCTTACCTGCACTTACTCACCTCGCCAGTACTCATCCCACCATTACCACTCAACCCAATCCTCATACAATCTCATGGCTCTATCTCATACTCACCCTCTCATGCATCTCTTTCACGGTCAGCCTCACTCAACCTGCCACTACCTGTGCTGCAGCCATCACGTACGTGCAATAGGAAGCGTAAGGCAAACGTGTCGTGAGCATGAAGGGGATGCACAAGGGTGTTTGAGGGTTTGTCATGGTGTTTACCTATATTTAATTTCTGATCAACTCACATTACATATTATATTGTCACCACTGCTGCCACGTCTTTGCGAATCTTGTCTGGTTTGTGCAATAATGCCCTTTCCTGAGGATCACTATGGAGACCCACAACTGATGACACCCATTGTGTCACTGCAGAGTGGGTGTAGGTGTATTTGCAGGGCTCTTTTGTGCAGACGACTGAGAGATGTTGGCGATGTCCTCGGTGGCACCCTGGAAGGATGCGGAGGAGAAGTTGTCGAGGGCAGTGGTGACTTTGACAGCAACAGGTAAGAAGATGGTGCTCGGGCCAGCCTGGAGCAGCTCGGCCTGAAGGAGGCTGCAGATGTCCACGACCACATGTCGAGTGACTCTGAGCTTCCGTATGCACTGCTGCTCAGAGAGGTCCAGGAAGCTGAGCCTCAGTCTGTGGACCCTGTGGCGAGGGTAGTGCCTTCTGCGACACATCTCTCTCTGCTGTTGCCCTCCCTCCTGCTGTGCAGGTGGATGTGTCACAGCACTGTGTTGTTGAGCTCCACGTGTCAGAGGTGGACGGCGTGGCCGGCGAGGCTGGTGATGCTGTTCGTCCTCCGAGGAGGTCATGACTGCAGCTACGGCAGCCCCCATCTGCAAGATCTACATTTGAGGGGGTCCGCAAGGTAGGTACATGTGTCTGGACACCGGGGTAAGTGTGCAAGTTGGTGAATTTTATTGTTAGGAGAAGGGTGGTGGACGCCAAACTTTGTCCAAAGTGACAGAGTGGCCTCCTGCAATGAGTGAGGGTCTCCCCCCCACCCCCACCTGTCAAATGGACCTTTGCAGCTGCCACAGGGTGATGGCTGCGACACGTCCATTTGAACTGGGAGTGTTTCACCCAGTACGGGAAACAGTCTCAGTTTATTTCAAAATTGCCGGCGGGAGTCCCACATGTGGGGGCTGCACGCGCATGTCAGCACGTCACTGGGCAACCCGGAAGTGGGCGGGTTGGAGCCGGGATCCAGACCCACCCCGGGAATCCTCGATTTTCGCAGCCCCCCCGCCATGAACGCACCCGATCGGGGGTGCGAAAATCGAGCCCCATGCGTATATTCAAGACTGAGATCAATAGATTTTTGGAGTCTAGGGGAATCAAGGGATAACGGGATCGGGCGGGAAAAGTTGAGGTCGAAGGTCAGCTATGATCTTATTGAATAGCAGAGCAGGCTCAAGGGATCATATGGCCTACTCCTGTTTCTATTTCTTATGTTCTGATGTTAATCACACCTGGCCTCCACCCTATCAGAGACCCTCCCTTTTGTTCTTTCCTCCCCTCCCCTTTCTCCCCCCCACTTTCCCTGGCTCCGTACTTGCTTATAAACTGTTTAAACTTCAACTTCTCCCACTTTTGACGAAGGGCCATCGACCTAAAAATAATGTTAACTTTCTTCCTTTCTCCACGGATGCTGCCTGACTTGCTGAGTATTTCCTGCATTTTCTGTTTTTATTTCAGATTTCCAGCATCTGCTGTATTTTGCTTTTGAAGAAGATTGCAAACTTACTTTTAAATATGACTTTGCACTTGGCTGGAGCTGTACTGCACCTGGTGCAATCTGAAACTGGTGTGAGGCAGTAACATCGATGCAGAGCATCTCTCCTGGCTTTAGTGTGTTTACGAATCAGATCAAGACCTGAGTCCCAAATTATACTAGCACTTTATTGTGAATGTGCACCCAAAATCATTTTGCATCAATGCAAAACTGGCACTATGGCTGCACTTTCAACAATATCTGGAGGATATTTCCCATTTGAAGATAATAGGTAGATAATTGATAAAGAAGTTCTTTGAAACAAACCAAGCACTCGGATTCATTTCTTGAGGGATAGAATTGAAATGCAGAGAAGTTATATTAAACTTGTAACACCACACTTAGAGCACTATGCACAGTTCTGGTCTCCATATTATAAAAAGGATATAGAGGCACTGGAAAAGGTACAAAAAAGATTCACAAGGATGGTATCAGAATTGAGAGGATATACTAATCAGGAAAGGCTGAATAGGCTAGGGCTCTTTTCTCTAGAAAAGAGAAGGCTGAGGGGTGACCTGATAAAGGTCTTTAAAAATTTTTTTTTTTTTATTCGTTCACGGGATGTGGGCGTCGCTGGCAAGGCCGGCATTTATTGCCCATCCCTAATTGCCCTCGAGAAGGTGGTGGTGAGCCGCCTTCTTGAACCGCTGCAGTCCGTGTGGTGACGGTTCTCCCACAGTGCTGTTAGGAAGGGAGTTCCAGGATTTTGACCCAGCGACAATGAAGGAACAGCGATATATTTCCAAGTCGGGATGGTGTGTGACTTGGAGGGGAACATGCAGGTGGTGTTGTTCCCATGCGCCTGTTGCTCTTGTCCTTCTATGTGGTAGAGGTCGCGGGTTTGGGAGGTGCTGTTGAAGAAGCCTTGGCGAGTTGCTGCAGTGCATCCTGTGGATGGTGCACACTGCAGCCACAGTGCGCCGGTGGTGAAGGGAGTGAATGTTTAGGGTGGTGGATGGGGTGCCAATCAAGCGGGCTGCTTTATCTTGGATGGTGTCGAGCTTCTTGAGTGTTGTTGGAGCTGCACTCATCCAGGCAAGTGGAGAGTATTCCATCACACTCCTGAATTGTGCCTTGTAGATGGTGGAAAGGCTTTGGGGAGTCAGGAGGTGAGTCACTCGCCGCAGAATACCCAGCCTCTGACCTGCTCTCGTAGCCACAGTATTTATATGGCTGATCCAGTTAAGTTTCTGGTCAATGGTGACCCCCAGGATGTTGATGGTGGGGGATTCGGCGATGGTAATGCCGTTGAATGTCAAGGGGAGGTGGTTAGACTCTCTCTTGTTGGAGATGGTCATTGCCTGGCACTTATCTGGCGCGAATGTTACTTGCCACTTATGAGCCCAAGGGGTTTGATAAAGTAGTCATAGAGAAAATGTTTCCACTTGCAGGGGAGACCAAAACTAGGGGCCATAAATATAAGGTAATCACCGATAAATCCAATAGGGAGTTCAGGAAAAAGTTCTTTTACTCAAAGTGTGATAATAATTTGGAACTTGCTACCACATGGAGTAGTTGAGGCGAATAGCATAGATGCATTTAAGGGGAAGTTCAATAAGCACATGAAGGAGAAAGGAATAGAAGGATATGCTGAAAGGGACGGAAGGAGGCT
The DNA here is from genome assembly GCF_035084215.1 of Heptranchias perlo. Lineage (NCBI taxonomy): Eukaryota > Metazoa > Chordata > Chondrichthyes > Hexanchiformes > Hexanchidae > Heptranchias > Heptranchias perlo. The sequence goes on along the minus strand of NC_090329.1, from coordinate 112,197,922 downwards.
CGTGCGGAGCATAAACATCGGCATAGACCAGTTGGACCAAATGGCCTGTTTCTGTGCTGTAGACTCTATGGGCTCAATTTGCAAAGTGAAAAACGGGTGGGTTGGGGATGGGGGAGTCAGTGAAAATTGCCACCACTTCAGACCTGCCCCCAACCTGCCCATTTCCGGTTTTCAACGGGGCGGGAAGAGGGGCGGGTCAAGCCTTAAAACCTTTCAAGGAGGCTTCGGGTCTCCATTTTTCTGAACTTCCCGATTTCAACCCGGGGGGGGGGGGAGGGGGGGCTGAGATTCCCAGGCCTTCTGTTTTACGCCTCGTTAAAGGAAGCGAGAAGGCTCAAGATTCACAGGTACACAGCTTGTGGGCCCGGAGTAGCAGGAGTGTTTCCCGCAGGCCCAACAAGCCTATCTGAATCGACCCCCCAACGATCGTGGATCCCCGATCGCGGACCCCCCCCTCACCACCGATCACGGATCCTCGACCATGATCCTCCCCCCCGACCCCGATCCTCCCCCCCACACTCCGATCATCCAACCACCGACCCCAATCCTCCGACCCTCGATCCTCTTCCTCAAGATCGCGGACCCCCACGATGACCCTCCGATCCCGACACCCCCCCATGACTGACCCGCGATCCCTCCCCCCATGACTCACGACTCCCATGCCAACCTATGACCACCCATGCCAACTTACACCCACCAATGCCCTCGTGCCCACCCATGCCCCCGCATCCATACAAACAAAGACTTACCTGAACACGTCCTCTCCCTGGCTGGTCTCCCATCTGACTGAGGCCAGCCTGTCAATCAGGCTGTTCAGTCGGACGGGAAACCGACAGAAAAAAATAAAAGAGGTCCTTATGTCAAAGTCGTAAGGATGTCCGGGAAACCTGTACTATTGAGTATCCTGTCCTCAATTTGACACCCCCGCCCCCTTCCCGGCTCGGTTTTAAAATTGAGCCCTATATAATTCTATGTACTGACATAAGTTATGAAAGCTTATTGATGAGCATTGCATTTCCCAGATCCAAAGGATTTGTACTGGATGGTTTCCCTCATACAGCAGATGATGTTCAGTACCTGGCAAGCCATAGCTTGTTCCCGGACGCAGCCATCCTAATAAAGGTTGAAGAGAGTAATGTGGTAGATTGGATTCTTCCCCCACAACTAGCAAAATGGAGAGAAAGATGCAACCAAAAGCTAGGACGCAAGAATAAAATAAAAGAACTAAAGAAAAAAATAAAGGTATGCATCAAAGATTTCTTGCCACTGAAACCCTGTAGTAGTACAGAAAGTGGCCTCTTGTAACATATTAATTATTGTAAATAATCAAACCTTACTATGTTCGTTTCATTTGTCCGAATATTTTTAATAAATTGTACTGAGTACCTTTGTAAGTACCTTCAGTGACTTAACACCTATGTTTCTTCTAATTATGGGCCATGCCATCACCAAATTCAGGCAAACTAAACGTATGGTGGAATCTAATCTTCCAGACTAGTAGAAATTATTTGGGCTCATTGAAGGGCTTCCATAATATCCACTTCCACTTCGTGGGCAAACTTCACCGAAGGTATCTAGAAAGTGACCATCAGGATTAACCAACACCTTTACAGAGCATTACTGTTTAGATTAGGTTGATTTCCATTTTATCACTTTTTACAAGTGCCTTCCTATTCTTTAGGGTTGGGAGTCCCTGAGAGTGCATAGTGGCCGACCATCGGTGTATCATACTGTCAGTCAATGGAGGCAATTTTAAATCCCTCCGCCCAGTGAAAACGAGGTGGCAGCAGAGTTAAAATCAAGTTGGTCGACATCAGCCTATTCCTGCTCTCCCACCATTTTAACTCATGCCTTCCACTGGTCTGTCCAGATGCCCATTTGAATCAGACGGGAGCATAATTAATCAATGCAAATCAGGGTCCTCTGATATACATAGGACGCTGATGCAATTTAGAGGGACTACTGGACAGAGCTTTGGATGCCCGCACAAAAGAAACTAGCAGTCAAGAGGAAGAGGCCCCATATGATTAGTGTGGGCAGCTGCTGTCCCGGGCTCCTCACCACAATGATCAGCCCACACCACCCCACCCACAGACTTACTTTTCTGCTGGTCGGCATGGCATCTGAACCATCTGATTTTGCACTGACAAGCTGCAGCGGAATACACCTTCCGGGCATGGAGCTGGTTGGCGGCATGTTAATGAAGCCCTGGTCTCAAAGTGGCTTGTTCCTCCCACCAGAGGGATCTGACAGCCAGCGCTTCACGGGTCGGCCACCTGAAAGTTAGCCCAATGTTTATTTTGTAGTGTCTGCTTCTCAGTGTTTGCTGTCAAAAATCAACCATGGTCATGCCAGAATGCTGTAGAGCAAATTTTTTCCACTGAAATACTCGATTTCATTATCTTATAGCTTGTTTCCCTGCTCTGTGATGTGGCTGCCCTTCCTGATGGAGAATCCACCATGTCCCAACCAGAAGCAGTGGGACACCAACAGTTTGCTCAATTATGCAAGCAAAAATGTTTATCTTCAGCTGCTGCACATAACTGCTGTAAAGGTTGAGATTTACAATCAGTGACACATAGGGACATTTGTAGGTAGAGAGTTGATCACGTGACATCTGCAAAAGTCACTGCATTTAAATTATAAAGATTAGGTCCCCTGTAGTTGAGTATCTTTTCTCCTGGTTTTGCGCCAGCAAATGTTGTTTGAGAAGTTCAAGAACCAGAAAGCTACCTACAAGCGGGCAAAGAAGGGATCTGAGGGTGGAGAAGAGGGGAAACCAAAGGTGGGGGAGGGATTTGAAGGAAGGAAACCAGAGGTGGGAGGAACTTTGATTCCACCAGCAACCAATAGTAACACACTGAAATGGCACTCATAACTAATAGTAATACTGGTTACACTCACAGACTGGCATTTCTGCGGCCGCAGACGTGACTCCAGGATGGTTTGTTGCCTCCCTGGTGCTAGGGTCAAGGATGTAACGGAGCAGCTGCAGGACATTCTGAAGTGGGAGGGTGAACAGCCAGAGGTCGTGGTCCATATCGGTACCAACGACATAGGTAAAAAAAGGGATGAGGTCCTGCAAGCAGAATATAGGAAGTTAGGAAATAAATAAAAAAGCAGGACCTCTAAGGTAGTAATCACAGGATTACTCCCAGTGCCACATGCTAGCAAGAGCAGAAATAGGAGAATAGACCAGATGAATGCGTGGCTTGAGAGCTGGTGTAGGAGGGAGGGGTTAAAATTCCTGAGGCATTGGGACCGATTCTTGGAAAAACGGGTTGCACCCAAGCAGAACCGGGACCAATATGCTCTCGGGGGCATTTGCTAGTTCTGTTGGGGAGGGTTTAAACCAGTATGGCAGGGGGATGGGAACCAAAGGGCAGGTCCAGATAGGACAAATTTAGACCAGGAAACGGGAAGTAGGAAAGCAGTTAGTGACGTAGTTAGCAACTCAGAAAGGCAAAAGAAGCAAAGGTTAAATAGTGTTCAGCACAGGAATTTGATGGGGTTAAAGGGTATATACTTCAATGCAAGGAGTATTACAAACAAAGCAGATGAGCTAAGGGCACAGATAGACACATGGCAGCATGATATCATTGCTATAACGGAAACCTGGCTTAAAGAGGGGGATAATTGGCAGCTCAATATCCCAGTTGTGAGAAGGGATGATCTGCTAAATGGATCATCAATCCAGGCCATATGGGTTGAGCTAAGAAATAAAAAAGGGGCAGTCACACTACCAGGAGTGTACTATAGACCCCCGAATAGTGAAAGGGAGATCGAAAAACAAATATGTAGGCAAATTTCTGAGTGCAAAAATAAGAGGGCAATAATAGTAGGGGACGTCAACTACCCTAACATCAACTGGGATTCAAACAGTGTGAGGGGCACAGAGGGTGCAAAATTCTTGATCGGTGTCCAGGAGAACTTTTTTAGCCAGTATGTGACAAGCCCAACAAGAGGGTATGCAATTCTTGATTTAGTCCTGGGAAATGAAGGTGGGCAAGTGGGTGAAGTGACATTGGGGATAGTGACCACAATTCAGTTAGTTTTAGCACAATTATGGAAAAGGACAGAGTTAAATTAGGAGTAAATGTTTTAAATTGGGGGAAGGCAAATTTTACAGAACTAAAAGGTGATTTGGCAGAAGTGGACTGGATACAACTACTTGAGGAGAAATCAGTGGCAAGCCAATGGGAGGCACTAAAAAGTGAAATTCTACGGGTACAATGCAGACATGTCCCCTCAAAGAAAAAGGGTGGCACTGCCAAATTTAGAGCCCCTGGTTGTCTAGAAGTATACAGGGCAAGATAAAGCAGAAAAAGAAAGCTTATGACTGTCACAGAAAACTAACCACTGCAGAAAGTCTAGAGGAGTATAGAAAGTACAGGGATGACGTAAAAAAGGAAATAAGGAAAGCAAAGAGAGGGCATGAAAAAATATTAGTTCGTAAGATTAAAGAAAACCCAAAGATGTTTTATCAGTACATTAAGAACAAGAGAATAGCTGAGGAAAAGGTGGGACCTATCAGGGATGATAAGGGTAACTTGTGTGTAGAAGCAGAGGATGTGGGTAGGGTTTTGAATGAATAGTTTATCTCTGTATTCACAAAGGAAAGGGATGATCCGGACGTCGTAGTTAAAGAGGAGAGGTGTGAAATATCGGATAAGATAAACATAATGAGAGAGGAAGTACTAGAGGGACTGGAATCCTTGAAAGTTGATAAGTCACCAGGGTCCAATGGATTGTTTCCTAGGCTATGGAAGGAAGCCACGGAGGAAATAGCAGATGCTCTGAGGATCATTTTCCAATCCTCACTAGATACAGGGGAGGTACGGAGGACTGGAAGACTGAAAATGTAGTACCATTGTTTAAAAAGGGTACGAGGGAAAGGCCAAACAATTATAGACTGGTCAGTCTTACCTCGGCAGTGGGTAAACTATCTCAATACTCAGAGATAGGATAAACTGTCACTTGGGAAGGCATGGTTTAATCAGGGACAGTCATGCCTTACAAATCTGATTAAATTCTTTGAAGAAGTGACAAGGAGGATTGATGAGGGTAGTGCAGTGGATGTTGTGTACATGGATTTTAGTAAGGCATTTGACAAGGTCCCACATGGCAGACTGGTCAGAAAGTTAAAAGCCCATGGGATACAGGGAAATGTGGCGAATTGGATCCAAAATTGGCTCAGTAACAGGAAACAAAGGGTAAAAGTCGATGGATGCCTTTGCAAATGGAAATCCATTTCCAGTGCTCAGTGTTGGGTCCCTTGCTGTTTGTGGTATATATTAATGATTTGGACTTGAATGTAGGGGGCATGATTGGCAAATTTGCAGACGACACAAAAATTGGCCATGTAGTTGATAGTGAAGAGGATAGCTGTAGACTCCAAAAAGATATCAATGGGTTGGTGGAGTGGGCAGAAAAGTGGCAAATGGAGTTCAACCCAGAGAAGTGTGAGGTAATGCACTTAGGGAGGGCAAACAGTAAAAGGGAATACGCAGTAAACGGGAATATATTGAGAGGGGTAGAGGAAGTGAGAGACCTTGGAGTGCATGTGCACAGGTCCCTGAAGGTGGCAGTACAGGTAGATAAGGTCGTGAAGAAGGCATACGGAATGCTGTCCGTTATTAGCCGAGGTATAGAATGCAAAAGCAGGGATGTAATGATGGAACTGTATAAAACGCTGGTAAGGCCACAGCTGGAGTATTGTGCGCAGTTTTGGTCACCACATTACAGGAAGGACGCAATTGCTCTGGAGACAGTGCAGAGAAGATTTACAAGAATGTTGCTAGGACTTGAAAATTGCAGTTACGGGGAGAGATTGGATAGGCTGGGGTTGTCTTCCTTGGAGCAGAGGAGGCTGAGGGGAGATTTGATTGAGGTGTACAAAATTATGAGGGGCCCAGATAGAGTAGACAGGAAGTAGCTGTTTCCCCTAGCGGAGAATTCAAGAACTAGAGGACATTGATTTAAGCTGATTGGTGGAAGGATTAGAGGGGACATGAGGAAAAACTTTTTTAACCAGAGGTTGGTGGGTGTATCGAATTCGCTGCCCGAATTGGGGTAGAGGCAGGGACCCTCAACTCTATTAAAAAGTACCTGGACCCGCACCTAAAGTGCTGTAAGCCGCAGGGCTACAGACCAGGTGCTGGAAGGTGGGATTAGAATGGGCACCTGGTTGTTCTTCGAGCCGTCATGGACTCGATGGGCCAAATGGCCTCCTTCTGTGCTGTATCTTTTCTATGGTTCTGCTCAGATTCACCTCATAACCAACAGTAATACAATAATACACTGATATTCCATATGCAACTGATAGTAATAGGTCTAATGTTCCAATATCATGCCTGTAACTAATAGTAATCCTATAACCCACTGATATTCACCCTGTAACTACAGCCAGAATCCCTCTGCACTGCTCAAGTTGGGGTCAAGCTCTCCAGTTAAGGCCACTTTTAACAGGCCCCATCTCCCTCCTTATCTCTTTCTACTCTGGTTTGGATTTAGGTTCTCTCTGAAGGTGACAATACTAAACTGGGAGCCTCAGTCAGAGCCTACCTGTTCTTGGACTTCACATGTCAAAATCAGCCAGCACAGACCGACTTAAACCAAACCGAGCGATCGTACAAAGGGCACTTCTCACAGGGTGCATCGTCCTAAACTCAACTCAGCATCAACATTTCTAAACCACTCCCTGGGCTCTGGCTCAATAAAGGAGAGTTTTCATAGAATAATAGAAAATTACAACACAGGAGGAGGTCATGCGGGCCCCAGTACTGGCGCTCTCTTCTGTAAACACATCCCTCTCCACCCTCGATCCTTTTATATTCATTGTTTCAAATACTTACCTTATTCCATTTTAAATGATGTTCTCATATCTACCTCAATGGTCACTGTGATCAAGCATCCCACGTTCCAATAACCCACAGTTCAAAAGCATTCCTTCTCTCTTCCTCCTTAGTTCTTTCAGTGAGAATCCTCAGTCTCCGTCACCATGTTCCCCATTTGCTCACTGGTGGTAACAATTTTTCACTACCCACGGTAATGTCCCCAGGCTTCACTCGCCCCTTTACTGGCTGCTCCTTCTGTGGCTCTGCTCCTACTGCTTCCGGCTCGCCAGGAATTGCTGGGCCCCATGCCCACCCCATTCCCCAGTCACCCTCTCACCCCTACCCTTCCTAGCCCAAATCCCCCTTTCTCCCTCTCCATATGCCCGAGCCCATCTCCAGACCCCCATTCCCCCATTCCCCAGTCTCCTTTTTGCCTCTCTCTTCCCCAGAGCACTCATCCCCCGACCCTCATTCCCCAGTCTCCCTCTCTCCCCCAAGCCCCCAGCCTTTCTCCATTCGAACTCCTATCCCCGACCTTAATTCCCCAGTCCCCCTCTCTCACCCTGAGTCCCCATCCCTTGACCCCCATTGCCAAGCCTGCCTCTCTCCTCCAAGCCTCCATCCTCGTCTTCCTCCCTCCCCCTGAACCCCCATCCCCAACCCCCATTCCTCAGTCTCCCTCTCCACACGAGCCCCCATCCCCTGACCTCCATACCCCAGTCCCTTGTTTCCCTCTCCCCTGACCCCAGTCTGCTACCACTCTCACTCCTTCATCCCAATCCTCCTACTGCTCCCAGTCCCCAGTCACTCACTCTTCCCTGCCCTCCAGTCCCTGTTCACCCTCTTCCAACCCAGCCCCGTACCTCTTCCCACTCAGTCTCTTTCCTTCCCCCCGCTCCCAGACTCCTGCTTGTCTCATCACCAGCCGGCCCTGTTTACAGTCAACCCTAAGCTGGGGCCGGCTGTCTGCGGCGAAGGTGGGGGAAGACGGTGATGAGTTGGCGGCTTTTCTGTGGCAGCAACCAGTGACATCACCGAGCGGGGGTCCCTACTGCAGCAAGAAATTTAAAGGGCAACGTTCTCCCTGGCTGCTAGCAGCAGTGCCCGGGGAGATCCATGCCCTATTCTGGGAGACTCCCGAACAATCCGGGACACAGGTTACAAAATGCAGTTAAGTGCTTGGAATTAAAAACAGAAAGTGAACCTGTAACACGAGACTTATGTCAGTTTGGGCTCAGTTGGTAAAACTCTCGTCTGAATCTGGAAGGTTGCAGGTTCAAGCTCACTCCAGGTCTTGGAACATTTAATCTAGTTTGACACTTCAGCACAGTAATAAGGAATGCTGCAATGTTGGAAATGCCGTCTTTCAGATAAGACGTTAAAACAAGGCCATGTTTGCCTGTTCAGGTGGGTATTAAAGATCCCATGGTAGGATTTGAAGAAGATCACAGAATTCTCCATGTGTCTTGGCCAACAATCATCCCTCAAAGTACACTGCCAAAATAGATTAGCTGGTGATGTATCTCATTTGCTGCTTTGGGACATTGCTATGCGCAAAAATGATGGCCATTTTGGCCGACATAACAGTGACTACACTTCAAAAGCAATTCATTTGTTGTAAAGCACTTTCAGATATCCTGAGGAAATGAAAAGTGTTACATAAATGCAAGTTCTTTCTCTGCGCACAAAGATAAATATTGTCCGGTAAAATGAGAGGTGTGACTTTATCGCCCTTTATTCTTTTTTTTATATTCGTTCATGGGATGTGGGTGTCGCAGGCAAGGCCGGCATTTATTGCCCACCACTAATTTCCCTTGAGAAGGTGGTGGTGAGCCGCCTTCTTGAACCGCTGCAGTCTGTGTGGTGAAGGTTCCCCCACAGTGCTGTTAGGAAGGGAGTTCCAGGATTTTGACCCAGCGACGATGAAGGAACGGCGATATATTTCCAAGTCGGGATGGTGTGTGACTTGGAGGGGAACGTGCAGGTGGTGTTGTTCCCATGTGCCTGCTGCTCTTGTCCTTCTAGGTGGTAGAGGTCGCGGGTTTGGGAGGTGCTGTGGAAGAAGCCTTGGCGAGTTGCTGCAGTGCATCCTGTGGATGGTACACACTGCAGCCACTGTGCGCCGGTGGTGAAGGGAGTGAATGTTTAGGGTGGTGGATGGGGAGCCAATCAAGCGGGCTGCTTTGTCCTGGATGGTGTTGAGCTTCTTGAGTGTTGTTGGAGCTAAACTCATCCAGGCAAGTGGAGAGTATTCCATCACACTCCTGACTTGTGCCTTGTAGATGGTGGAAAGGCTTTGGGGAGTCAGGAGGTGAGTCACTCGCCACAGAATACCCAGCCTCTGACCTGCTCTTGTAGCCACGGTATTTATATGGCTGGTCCAGTTAAGTTTCTGGTCAATGGTGACCCCCAGGATGTTGATGGTGGGGGATTCGGCAATGGTAATGCCGTTGAATGTCAAGGGAAGGTGGTTAGACTCTCTCTTGTTGGAGATGGTCATTGCCTGGCACTTATCTGGCGCGAATGTTACATGCCACTTATGAGCCCAAGCATGGATGTTGTCCAAGTCTTGCTGCATGCGGGCTCGGACTGCTTCATTACCTGAGGGGTTGCGAATGGAACTGAACACTGTGCAATCATCAGCGAATATCCCCATTTCTCACCTTATGATGGAGGGAAGGCCATTGATGAAGCAGCTGAAGATGGTTGGGCCTAGGACACTGCCGTGAGCAACTCCTGCAGCAATGTCCTGGGGCTGAGATGATTGGCCTCCAACAACCACTACCATCTTCCTTTATGCTAGGTATGACTCCAGCCACTGGAGAGTTTTCCCCCTGATTCCCATTGATTTCAATTTTACTAGGGCTCCTTGGTGCCACACTCGGTCAAATGCTGCCTTGATGTCAAGGGCAGTCACTCTCACCTCACCTCTGGAATTCAGCTCTTTTGTCCATGTTTGGACCAAGGCTGTAATGAGGTCTGGAGCCGAGAGGTCCTGGCAGAACCCAAACTGAGCATCGGTGAGCAGGTTATTGGTGAGTAAGTGCCGCTTGATAGCACTGTCGACGACACCTTCCATCACTTTGCTGATGATTGAGAGTAGACTGATGGGGCGATAATTGGCCGGATTGGATTTGTCCTGCTTTTTGTGGACAGGACATACGTGGGCAATTTTCCACATTGTCAGGCCGATGCCAGTGTTGTAGCTGTATTGGAACAGCATGGCTAGAGGCGCAGCTAGTTCTGGAGCACAAGACCTCAGCACTACAGCCGGGATGTTGTCGGAGCCCATAGCCAGTGCACTCAGCCGTTTCTTGATATCACGTGGAGTGAATCGAATTGGCTGAAGACTGGCTTCTGTGATGGTGGGGATATCGGGAGGAGGCCGAGATCCACTCGGCACTTCTGGCTGAAGATGGTTGCAAATGCTTCAGCCTTGTCTTTTGCGCTCACATGCTGGACTCCGCAATCGTTGAGGATGGGGATGTTTACAGAGCCTCCTCTTCCCATTAGTTGTTTAATTGTCCACCACCATTCACGACTGGATGTGGCAGGACTGCAGAGCTTTGATCTGATCCGTTGGTTGTGGAATCGATTAGCTCTGTCTATAGCATGTTGCTTCCGCTGTTTAGCATGCATGTAGTCCTGAGTTGTAGTTTCACCAGGTTGGCACCTCATTTTTAGGTATGCCTGGTGCTGCTCTTGACATGCTCTTCTACACTCCTCATTGAACCAGGGTTGATCCTCTGGCTTGTTGGTAATGGTAGAGTGAGGAATATGCCAGGCCATGAGGTTACAGATTGTGCTGGAATACAATTCTGCTGCTGCTGATGGCCCACAGCGCCTCATGGACGCCCAGTTTTGAGCTGCTAGATCTGTTCTGAATCTATCCCATTTAGCACAGTGGTAGTGCCACACAACACATTGGATGGTATCCTCAGTGCAAAGACGGGACTTTGTGGTGGTCACTCCTACCAATACTGTCATGGACAGATGCATTTGTGACAGGTAGATTGATGAGGATGAGGTCAAGTAAGTTTTTCCCTCGTGTTGGTTTGCTCACCACCTGCCGCAGGCCCAGTCTAGCAGCTATGTCCTTTAGGATTCGGCCAGCTCGGTCAGTCGTGGTGCTACCGAGCCACTCTTGGTGATGGACATTGAAGTCCCCCACCCAGAGTACATTCTGTGCCCTCGCTACCCTCAGTGCTTCCTCCAAGTGGTGTTCAACATGGAGGAGGACTGATTCATCAGCTGAAGGAGGGCGGTAGGTGGTAATCAGAAGGCGGTTTCCTTGCCCATGTTTGACCTGATGCCATGAGATTTCTTGGGGTCCAGAGTCAATGTTGAGGACTCACAGGGCCACTCCCTCCTGACTGTATATCACTGTACCACCACCTCTGGTGGTTCTGTCCTGGCGGTGGGACAGGACATATCCAGGGATGGTGATGGAAGAGTCTGGGACATTGGCTGAAAGGTATGATTCTGTGAGTATGGCTAAGTCAGGCTGTTGCTTGACTAGTCTGTGGGACAGCTCTCCCAATTTTGGCACAAGTCCCCAGATGTTAGTGAGGAGGACTTTGCAGGGTTGACTGGGCTTGGTTTGCCTTTGTCGTGTCCGGTGCCTAGTGGTCCGTCCAGTTTTATTCTTATTGTGACTTTTTTTAGCGAGATTTTGCAACTGAGTGGCTTGCTCGGCCATTTCAGAGGGCAATTAAGAATCAACCACATTGCTGTGGGTCTGGAGTCACATATCGGCCAGACCGGGTAAGGACAGCAGGTTTCCTTCCCTAAAGGACATTAGTGAACAGGATGGGTTTTTACGACAATCTGGTAGTTTCATGGCCACCATTACTGATATTAATATTTTAATTCCAGAATTTTATTTAATTAATTGAATTTAAATTCCCCAGCTGCCGTGGCGGGATTTGAACTCATAACTCCGGATTATTAGTCCAGGCTGCTGGATTACTAGTTCAGTAACATAACCACTATGCTACTGAACATGTGAACATGCAGTCTTTACAAATGTTTGATCTATACTTGTGGAAATATATTCAGGATTGAGCTTTTTACTTTGTGACAAAAACTCTAAAATGTTATTTTGAGACCAGATATAAAATGATTTAAAAATATTATTGTCTATGGCTACACTACATTTTGAAATCTATATGTAACTAGCCACTCATTATTGCCTTGCATTTTAGGATGAACAAATTGCTAAAAGAAGAGAGGAACTTTTGGCAGAGCAAGCTGAAAAAAAGAAAGAAAAAGAGGTAGAATTGCATTGTGATAAGAACAAAATTCTGGAAACACACAGTAGGTCCATTAGCATCTGAAACAGAAACGCTGGTTAGAATTTTGGGTGCAGATCCTTCCTGAGAACTTTAGGCCAAAATATTCATTTGTATTTTCCATTTTCAGATGCTGACAGATCTGCTCTGTATTTTCAGCATTATCTTTTTTTTAATTTCAGATTTCCACATTCATAGTTTTTTTTCTCTCTAGTGTGTTGTGATGTCATTTATACTTCAGAAGTATTGATTAGGCTATATATTCAGCTTATATTTGTTTTTTAAAAAAATGAAACATTGAATTAAATACAAAACCATAACCAAAAAATGATGATTGAATTTGACACCAATTCTACAGATTACAGATAATGGTGTACAATTTATTCCTAATTCTTGTGAGATACATATTTTCAGTAAGTATTCTGGTATACTGAGTTATCCAGGAGAATGTTTTAATGCAGACACTATTATAAAAACTGAAATTACAAAGTACTGTGAGAAATATGGAAACATTATATTGAAGTGTAAAAGAAATTCAGCATTGTAAAATGTTCTCCTTCGTACTAACTATACCCAACAATTTGGTGTTGTCCACAAATTTTGAAATTGTACTTCCGATTCCCAAGTCCAAATTGTTTATGTAAATGGTGAACAAGAATGGTCCCAGCACTGATCCTTGTGGAACACCACTTGCAACCTTTTGTCAATCTGAGTAACTACCTTTAACTCCTACACTCTATTTTCTGTTTTGTAGCCTGCTTGCTACTTGTCCCCTGACTCCATATGCTCTGACCTTAGTCATGAGTCTACAATGTGGTCCCTTATCGAAAGCCTTTTGAAAATCCAAATATATTACATCTACAGCATTACCCTTGTCTACCCTTTCTGTTACTTCTTCAAAGAATTCAATAAGTTTGGTCAAGCATGACCTCTCCTTTTGAAATCCATGCTGACTATTCTTTATTATATTTTTAGTTTCTAGATTTTTTCTATTACATCTTTGAGTAAGGATTCCATTATCTTTCCTACCACCAATGTTAAGCTTGATTAGTTTATCAGTTATCTCCCCCCCTCCTTCAGTCTTCAATGTCTTTATATCTTTTTTGATCTCTTCTTCCAATGTCATGCCCACCATGTTAGTCTCCCTGGTAAATAATGAGGCAAAGTAATTATTTAATATTTCTGCCATTTCGCTGTCATTACCTGTGAATGTATCGTGTGTAACGCTTAGTGGCCCTATGCCTATCTTGATTTTTCTTTTGATATTTATGTGTTTGTAGAATACTTTACTATTGCATTTTATATTCCTTGATAATTTAATTTACTTGTTTCTCTTTGCCTTCCTAATTGTGTTTTTTAACTTCTTTCCTAACCTTTTCGTATTCCCTTTTGTCATCCTCTCCTTTGTTGTCTATGTACTTAGTCTATGCCTTTTTCTTTTGTTTCAATTTTGCTTTTATTTCTTTATCCATCCATGGCTAGTTCTTGCTTTTTAGTGGGAATATTTCTCCTGGACTCTATTGATTACCATTTTAAATGTTTCCCGTTGCTGTTCTGTTTCTTCGTTTATCAGTAAATTTTTCCAGTTTATTTTCCCTAATTCCATTATCGTCCCCTGAAAATCAGCATATTTCCAGTTTTTTTCTTTGGTCTTTGTCTTACTTATGTCCTTCTCAATCTTTATCTTAAACCTTATGTTGTGATCGCTAGTGCTTAGATGTTCCCCAATACTTAATTCTCTTATCTGTTCTGGTTCATTTCCCATTACTAGATCCAGCAGTGCTTCCTCTCTTTTTCCTCTCTTACTGGGTAAGAAAGGAATCCTGCACACATTGTTAAAAACTCCATTCCTTGTAAGAACATAAGAAATAGGAGCAGGAGTAGGCCATACGGCCCCTCGAGAATAGAAAAACAGAATATTTTTTAAATGGTGAGAAACTATTACATGTTGGTGTTCAGAGAGACTTGGGTGTCCTCGTACAAGAAACACAAAAGTTAGTATGTAGGTACAGCAGGCAATTAGGAAAGCAAATGGTCAAATGGTATGTTAGCCTTTATTGCAAGGGGGTTGGAGTACAAGAGTAGGGAAGTCTTACAACAGGGCTTTAGTGAGATCTCACCTGGAGTACTGTGTACAGTTTTGGTCTCCTTATCTAAGGAAGGATATACTTGCCTTGGAAGCGGTACAACGAAGGTTCACTAGATTAATTCAATCAGATCATGGCTGATCTTCAACCTCAACTCCACTTTCCCACCTGATCCCCATATCCCTTGATTCCCCTAGAGTCCAAAAATCTATCCATCTTAGCCTTGAATATATTCAATGACTCAGCATCCACAGCCCTCTGGGGTAGAGAATTCCAAAGATTCACAACCCTCCGCGTGAAGAAATTCCTCCTCATCTCAGTCTTGAATGGCCGACCCCTTATCCTGCGACTATGCCCCCTAGTTCTAGATTCTCTAGCCAGGGGAAACAATCTCTCAGCAACTACCCTGTCAAGCCCCCTCATAATCTAATATGTTTCAATGAGATCACCTCTCATTCTTCTAAACTCCAGAGAGAATAGGCCCATTCTACTGTACCTCGCCGCACAAGACAACCCTCTTATCCTAGGAATTAATCTAGTAAACCTTCTCCAGACCACCCCTAAGACAAGTATATCCTTCCTTTGATAAGGAGACCAAAACTGTACACAGTACTCCCAGTGAGGTCTCACCAAAGCCCTGTACAATTGTAGTAAGACTTCCTTACTTTTGTACTCCAATCACCTTGCAATAAAGACCAACATTCCAATTGCTTTCCTAATTGCTTGCTGTACCTGCATGCTAACTTTTTGTTTTTCTTGCACGAGGACACCCAAGTCTCTCTCATCACCAACATTTAATAGTTTCTCACCATTTAAAATAATATTCTGTTTTTCTATTCTTCCGACCAAAGTGAATAACCTCACATTTCACCATATTATACTCCATCTGCCACCTTCTTGCCCACTCACTTAACCTGTCTATATCTACTCAACCTCTGCTCATAGGACAACCCTCTCATCTAAGGAATTAATCTAGTGAACCTTTGTTGTACCGCCTCCAAGGCAAGTATATCCTTCCTTAGGTAAGGAGACCAAAACTGTACCCAGTACTCCAGGTGCGGTCTCACCAAAGCCCTGTACAACTGTAGTAAGACTTCCCTACTCTTGTACTCCAACCCCCTTGCAAAAAGGCCAACACACCATTTGCCTTCCTAATTGCCTGCACTACCTAGATACTAACTTTTTGTGTTTCTTGTACGAGGACACCCAAGTCTCTCTGAACATTACACTCGGTCCCTTCATCTATGTTATTAATATAGATTGTAAATAGCTGAGGCCCAAGCACCGATCCTTGTGATACCCCACTAGTTACAGCCTGCCAACCTGAGAATGATCCATTTATCCCAACTCTCTGTTTTCAGTCCTTTAATCAATCCTCTATCCATGCTAATATATTACCCCCAACCCCATGAGCCCTTATCTTGTGTAACAATCTTTTATGTGGCACCTTATCGAATGCCTTTTGAAAATGCTTTACCTATCTCTTCTTGCCAGTTCATTTGGGGATAGTTAAAATCTCCCCTGATTATTATTCTCTGCCTTCACTTATTTCACATATTTGCTTACATATTTCATCCTCCACCTCCTTTCCACTATTAGGTGGTCTGTAGTGTACCCCTATTAGCGTGATCAATCCCTTGTCTTTTATTTCAATCCACATGGATTGTGTTTCTATCCTTCTGTTAATGGTGTCCCTTTTTTCTGCTGCCATTATGTTATCTCTGATTAGTACAGCTACTCCACCCCCCTTCTTCCTTCCCTATCCTATCTTATGTTATACCCTGCATAGAACATAAATCTGTCACAAAAAGAGAACAATTGAGAGTCTGAGAGTTCTGGTGAAATCTCAAATAGAAAATCTTTTAGAATACTTTGGTAACACTAGTGGCTTCACAAATAAATGCCATTGTCACAAATTTGTGGAGAATTTATAGACTGGACTTCGCTCTCCTCCCCATTTGAGGAAGGGCTTCATGGGAGGTCAGTTATATGTAAATCAGTATTTTTTGGAAGCTATTTCAAGAATAAGCTAGTGATCCATGTACGTAAATGTAAAACAAGCAATTAAATACATTAGCAAAGACATGTGTTTGTAATACAGTCCTGTGCAGTTTGTTTCATATGCATTTTCTGTCCTATGTATTTTGTTCTTTACTGGTTGACCTCCTATAGCACAGCTTATAGACTAAATTAAAAGTAGCATATTTTTGGAATTAAGTAGGCTCTGTACCTGGCACCTTTGACCCTACATTCTCATAAATTGTGTTGCAAGGTTTCTTTAGAGGCTCAGGTCTTGAACAGGCCCAAGACTTAAGCATAGTTAACATTTTAGTTAGAAACATAATTTTTAAATGTTTACATTCATTTCAACTCACTTAGTTAAACTTTCAGTCAGAACTTTTAAATGGGTAGAATTATTTCAACTTACTGAACTTTCAGTCATTAAGAACATAAGAACATAAGAAATAGGAGCAGGAGTAGGCCATATGACCCCTCGAGCCTGCTCTGCCATTCAATCAGATCACGGCTGATCTTCAACCTCAACTCCACTTTCCTGCCTGATCTCCATATCCCTTGATTCCCCTAGTGTCCAAAAATCTATCTATCTCAGTCTTGAATATACTCAACGACACAGCATCCACAGCCCTCTGGGATAGAGAATGCCAAAGATTCACAATCCTCTGCGTGAAGAAGTTCCTCTTCATCTCAGTCTTAAATGGCCGACCCTTTATCCTGCGACTATGCCCTGTAGTTCTAGACTCTCCAGCCATGGGAAACAACCTCTCAGCATCGACCTGTCAAGCCCCCTCTTGTACGTTTCAATGAGATCACCTCTCATTCTTCTAAGCTCCAGAGAGTATAGGCCTATTCTACTCAACCTCTCCTCATACGACAACCATCTCATCCCAGGAATTAATCTAGTGAACCAAAGTTGCACCCCATCTAAGGCAAGTATAGCCTTCCTTAGATAAGGAGACCAAAATGTATGCAGTACTCCAGGTGAGGTCTCACCAAGGCCCTGTACAATTGTAATAAGAGTTCCTTACTCTTTGTACTCCAACCCCCTTGCTATAAAAGCCAACATGCCATTTGCTTTCCTAATTGCCTGCCGTACCTGCATGCTAACTTTTTGTGTTTCTTGTAACAGGATACCCCCCAGTCTCTCTGGACACCAATATTTAATAGTTTCTCACTATTTAAAAAATATTCTTCTTCTCTATTCTTCCTACCAAAGTGAATAACCTCACATTTCCCCACATTATACTCCATCTGCCATTTTCTTGCCCACTCACTTAACCTATCTATATCCCTTTCCAGACTCTTTGTGTCCTCCTCACTGCTTACTTTCCCACCTAGCTTTGTATCATCAGCAAGCTTGGATACATTACACTCGGTCCCTTCATCCAAGTCATTAATATAGATTGTAAGTAGCTGAGGCCCAAGCACCGATCCTTGTGGTACCCCACTAGTTACAGCCTGCCAACCTGAAAATGACCCGTTTATCATTATTCTCTGTTTTCTGTCCGTTAACCAATCCTCTATCCATGCTAATATGTTACCCCAATCCTATGAGCCTATCTTGCGTAACAACCTTTTATGTGGCACCTTATTGAATGCCTTTTGAAAATCTATTATACTACATCCACTGGTTCCCCTTTATCTACCCTGCGAGTCACATCCTCAAAATACTGTAATAAATTTGTCAAACACAATTTCCCTTTCATAAAACCATGTTGACTCTGCCTAATCATATTATGATGATCTAAGTGCCCTGTTACCACTTCCTTAATAATGGATTCCAGCATTTTCCCGACGACTGATGTCAGGCTAACTGGCCTGTAGTTCCCTGTTTTCTTTCTCCCTTCTTTCTCGAATAGTGGGGTTACATTTGCTACCTTCCAACCCGCTGGGACCTTTCTAGAATCTAGGGAATTTTGGAACATCATAACCAATACATCCACTATCTCTGCAGCCACCTCTTTTAGAATCCTCTGATGTAGGAGAATTATCGGCTTTTAGTCCCATTAGTTTCTCAAGTACTTTTTCTCTACTGATAATAATTACTTTAAGTTCCTCACTCTCATTAGCCCCTTGGTTCCCCACTATTTCTGGTATGCTTTTTGTATCTTCTACTGTGAAGACAGATACAAAATATTTGTTTCATGCATCTGTCATTTCCTGATTCCCCACTATAATTTCTCCTGTCTCAGCCTCTAAGGGACCAACATTTACTTTTGCTACTCTCTTCCTTTTTACATATTTGTAGAAGCTCTTACAATCCGTTTTTATATTTCTTGCTAGTTTACTTTCGTAGTCTATTTTCTCCCTTTTTATCAGCTTTTTAGTTGTCCTTTGCTGGTTTCTAAAGCTCTCCCAATCCTCGGGCTTACTACTGTTCTTGCCAGCATTATAGGCCTCTTTTAATCTAATACTATCCTTAACTTCTTTAGTTAGCCATGGGTGGATCACTTTTCCCATGGAATTTTTATTTCAGCATGGAATTTGTTGACAATATTGAAATATTTCTTTAAATGTTTGCCATTGCTTTTCAACCGTCATACCCTTTAATTTAATTTCCCAAACTACCTTAGCCAAATCGCCCCTCATACCTATGCAATTGGCTAGTTTCGGACTTAAGTACGTCACTCTCAAACTCAATGTGAAATTCTATCATATTATGATCACCCTTCCCCGGAGGATCCTTTACTGTGAGATTACTAATTAACCCTGTCTCATTACACAATACAAGATCTAAAATAGCCTGTTCCCTGGTTGGTTCCATGACATATTGCTCTAGGAAACCGTCTCGAATGCATTCCATGAACTCGTCCTCCAAACTACCTTTGCTAAATTGATTTACCCAGTCTATATGAAGATTAAAGTCCCCCACAGTTATTGCATTACCTTTGTTACAAGCTCCTATTATTTCATGATTACTATTCTGTCCAACGGTATAGCTACTATTAGGGGGCCGATAAACAACTCCCACCAGTGTTTTCTGCCCCTTGTTATTTCTTATTTCCACCCATACTGATTCTATTTCCTGATCTTCCGAGCCAAGATCCTTTCTCATCACTGTCCTTATGTCATCCTTTATTATTAGGGCTACACTCCCTCCTTTTCCATTCTGTCTGTCTTTTCTAAATGTCACGTTCCCTGGAATATTTAGTTCCCAATCTTGGTCACTTTGCAACCATGTCTCTGTAATGGTTATTAGATCAAATCCATTTATCTCTATTTGTGCAACTAATTCATCTTTCTTGTTACGAATGCTCTGTGCATTCAGATAAAGAGCCTTTAATTTTGACTTTCTCCCATTTTTTCCTGTTTTGACCTTACTTGTTGATGCTCCATTATTGGTAAACTCTCTGACCCTTCCTGCCACACTCTGCTTATCTTTACCCAAATCACTACACTGCTCTGTTGCCTTGTCTTTTCTCATTAGATTTCTAAATTTCCCCTCACCTGACCCCCCCACCCTTTATAATTTAATCCTATCTACAGCCCTAGTTATTCTATTCACCAGGATACTGGTCCCAGCCTAGTTTAAATGGAGCCCGTCCCAACGGAACAGCTCCCTCTTTCCCCAGTACTGGTGCCAGTGCCCCATGAATTGAAACCCTGTCTCCCACACTGCTCTTTGAACCACGCACTTAACTCTCTGATCTGTTTGTCCCTTTGCCAATTTGCTTGTGGCTCCGGTAGTAATCCAGAGATTATTACTTTGAGGTTCTGCTTATTAATTTAGGTTCTAGCTCCTCAAACTCTCAGCAAAACCCCATTCTTAGTTCTGCCTATGTCGTTGGTTCCTACGTGGACCACGACAACTGGATCTTCCCCCTCGTGCTCCAAGTTCTTTTCTAGCCGCAAGGAGATGTCCTTAACTGTGGCACCCAGCAGGCAACACAGCAAGAAACGGCTGAGTGTACTGGATACAGCAAAGGCTATGGGCCCCGACAACATCCCGGCTGTAGTGCTGAAGACTTGTGCTCCAGAACTAGCCGCGCCTCTAGCCAAACTGTTCCAACACAGCTACAACACTGGCATCTACCCGACAATGTGGAAAATTGCCCAGGTATATCCTGTCCACAAAAAGCAGGACAAATCCAATCCGGCCAATTACCGCCCCATCAGTCTATTCTCAATCATCAGCAAAGTGATGGAAGGTGTCGTCGACAGTGCTATCAAGCGGCACTTACTCACCAATAACCTGCTCACCGATGCTCAGTTTGGGTTCCGCCAGGACCAGTCGGCTCCAGACCTCATTACAGCCTTGGTCCAAACATGGACAAAAGAGCTGAATTCCAGAGGTGAGGTGAGATTGACTGCCCTTGACATCAAGGCAGCATTTGACCGAGTGTGGCACCAAGGAGCCCGAGTAAAATTGAAGTCAATGGGAATCAGGGGGAAAACTCTCCAGTGGCTGGAGTCATACCGAGCACAAAGGAAGATGGTAGTGGTTGTTGGAGGCCAATCATCTCAGCCCCAGGACATTGCTGCGGGGGTTCCTCAGGGCAGTGTCCTAGGCCCAACCATCTTCAGCTATTTCATCAATGACCTTCCCTCCATCATAAGGTCAGAAATGGGGATATTCGCCGATGATTGCAGCGTTCAGTTCCATTTGCAACCCCTCAGATAATGAAGCAGTCCGTGCGCGCATGCAGCAAGACCTGGACAACATCCAGGCTTGAGCTGATAAGTGGCAAGTAACATTCGTGCGAGACAACTGCCAGGCAATGACCATCTCCAACAAGAGAGAGTCTAACCACCTCCCCTTGACATTTGGCGGCATTACCATTGCCGAATCCCCCACCATCAACATCCTGGGGGTCACCATTGACCAGAAACTTAACTGGACCAGCCATATAAATACTGTGGCTGCAAGAGCAGGTCAGAGGCTGGGTATTCTGCGGTGAGTGACTTACCTCCTGACTTCCCAAAGCCTTTCTACCATCTACAAGGCACAAGTCAGGAGTGTGATGGAATACTCTCCACTTGCCTGGACAATGCAGCTCCAACAACACTCAAGAAGCTCGATACCATCCAGGACAAAGCAGCCCACTTGATTGGCAGCTCAGACTCCAGCTCAACAACGCGAAGCTGAAGATCCTTGAGCTGCAGACACTTCCTGCAAATGTGGTTGCCCGGGATCACGCTGTTCTCCACCAAGTCCCACACGCTGCAGTTACGACACACCACCTGCCTTGCCATTGCTTGTCGAACCTGAATTTATTGATTCACTTCATTGGAGATTTTAATCTTTCGCTATTCTTACTTTTATTAACTAATTAATTCACGTAATTTAAGTTATTGATTTAAGTTCTTAGCTAAACCCGTGCCCCAACTGAGAGAGAAGAAAACAGTAATACTGACCAACCAATCACCTACCTACTGACCTGTGATGTCATTCTTTCAATTTCTGCCTGTGGTGAGTTGACTCCAATTGCTCCTTTATTGCCTCCCACTCTTGCTCTACTCTTGGGCCTTCTGCTGCTCCTTTATTGCCTCCCACTCTCACTCTACTCTTGGGCCTTCTGCTGCTCCTTTATTGCCTCCCACTCTCGCTCCACTCTCGGGCCTTCTGCTGCTCCTTTATTGCCTCCCACTCTCGCTCCACTCTCAGGCCTTCTGCTGCTCCTTTATTGCCTCCCACTCTCGCTCCACTCTCAGGCCTTCTGCTGCTCCTTTATTGCCTCCCACTCTCGCTCCACTCTCAGGCCTTCTGCTGCTCCTTTATTGCCTCCCACTCTCGCTCCACTCTTGGGCCTTCTGCTGCTCCTTTATTGCCTCCCACTCTTGCTCTACTCTTGGGCCTTCTGCTGCTCCTTTATTGCCTCCCACTCTCGCTCCACTCTCAGGCCTTCTGCTGCTCCTTTATTGACTCCCACTCTCGCTCCACTCTTGGGCCTTCTGCTGCTCCTTTATTGCCTCCCACTCTCGCTCCACTCTTGGGCCTTCTGCTGCTCCTTTATTGCCTCCCACTCTCGCTCCACTCTCAGGCCTTCTGCTGCTCCTTTATTGACTCCCACTCTCGCTCCACTCTTGGGCCTTCTGCTGCTCCTTTATTGCCTCCCACTCTCGCTCCACTCTCAGGCCTTCTGCTGCTCCTTTATTGACTCCCACTCTCGCTCCACTCTTGGGCCTTCTGCTGCTCCTTTATTGCCTCCCACTCTCGCTCCACTCTTGGGCCTTCTGCTGCTCCTTTATTGCCTCCCACTCTCGCTCCACTCTCAGGCCTTCTGCTGCTCCTTTATTGACTCCCACTCTCGCTCCACTCTTGGGCCTTCTGCTGCTCCTTTATTGCCTCCCACTCTCACTCCACTCTTGGGCCTTCTGCTGCTCCTTTATTGCCTCCCACTCTCGCTCTACTCTTGGGCCTTCTGCTGCTCCTTTATTGCCTCCCACTCTCGCTCCACTCTTGGGCCTTCTGCTGCTCCTTTATTGCCTCCCACTCTCGCTCCACTCTTGGGCCTTCTGCTGCTCCTTTATTGCCTCCCACTCTCGCTCCACTCTTGGGCCTTCTGCTGCTCCTTTATTGCCTCCCACACTCGCTCTACTCTTGGGCCTTCTGCTGCTCCTTTATTGCCTCCCACTCTCGCTCCACTCTCGGGCCTTCTGCTGCTCCTTTATTGCCTCCCACTCTCGCTCTACTCTCAGGCCTTCTGCTGCTCCTTTGTTGCCTCCCACTCTCGCTCTACTCTTGGGTCTTCTGCTGCTCCTTTATTGCCTCCCACTCTCGCTCCACTCTTGGGCCTTCTGCTGCTCCTTTATTGCCTCCCACTCTCACTCTACTCTTGGGCCTTCTGCTGCTCCTTTATTGCCTCCCACTCTCGCTCCACTCTCGGGCCTTCTGCTGCTCCTTTATTGCCTCCCACTCTCGCTCCACTCTCAGGCCTTCTGCTGCTCCTTTATTGCCTCCCACTCTCGCTCCACTCTCAGGCCTTCTGCTGCTCCTTTATTGCCTCCCACTCTCGCTCCACTCTCAGGCCTTCTGCTGCTCCTTTATTGCCTCCCACTCTCGCTCCACTCTCAGGCCTTCTGCTGCTCCTTTATTGCCTCCCACTCTCGCTCCACTCTTGGGCCTTCTGCTGCTCCTTTATTGCCTCCCACTCTTGCTCTACTCTTGGGCCTTCTGCTGCTCCTTTATTGCCTCCCACTCTCGCTCCACTCTCAGGCCTTCTGCTGCTCCTTTATTGACTCCCACTCTCGCTCCACTCTTGGGCCTTCTGCTGCTCCTTTATTGCCTCCCACTCTCGCTCCACTCTTGGGCCTTCTGCTGCTCCTTTATTGCCTCCCACTCTCGCTCCACTCTCAGGCCTTCTGCTGCTCCTTTATTGACTCCCACTCTCGCTCCACTCTTGGGCCTTCTGCTGCTCCTTTATTGCCTCCCACTCTCGCTCCACTCTCAGGCCTTCTGCTGCTCCTTTATTGACTCCCACTCTCGCTCCACTCTTGGGCCTTCTGCTGCTCCTTTATTGCCTCCCACTCTCGCTCCACTCTTGGGCCTTCTGCTGCTCCTTTATTGCCTCCCACTCTCGCTCCACTCTCAGGCCTTCTGCTGCTCCTTTATTGACTCCCACTCTCGCTCCACTCTTGGGCCTTCTGCTGCTCCTTTATTGCCTCCCACTCTCACTCCACTCTTGGGCCTTCTGCTGCTCCTTTATTGCCTCCCACTCTCGCTCTACTCTTGGGCCTTCTGCTGCTCCTTTATTGCCTCCCACTCTCGCTCCACTCTTGGGCCTTCTGCTGCTCCTTTATTGCCTCCCACTCTCGCTCCACTCTTGGGCCTTCTGCTGCTCCTTTATTGCCTCCCACTCTCGCTCCACTCTTGGGCCTTCTGCTGCTCCTTTATTGCCTCCCACACTCGCTCTACTCTTGGGCCTTCTGCTGCTCCTTTATTGCCTCCCACTCTCGCTCCACTCTTGGGCCTTCTGCTGCTCCTTTATTGCCTCCCACTCTCGCTCCACTCTTGGGCCTTCTGCTGCTCCTTTATTGCCTCCCACTCTCGCTCCACTCTTGGGCCTTCTGCTGCTCCTTTATTGCCTCCCACTCTCGCTCCACTCTCGGGCCTTCTGCAGCTCCTTTATTGCCTCCCACTCTCGCTCTACTCTTGGGCCTTCTGCTGCTCCTTTATTGCCTCCCACACTCGCTCTACTCTTGGGCCTTCTGCTGCTCCTTTATTGCCTCCCACTCTCGCTCTACTCTTGGGCCTTCTGCTGATCCTTTATTGCCTCCCACTCTCGCTCTACTCTTGGGCCTTCTGCTGCTCCTTTATTGCCTCCCGCTCGCACTCTGCTCTCAGGCCTTCTGCTGCTCCTTTATTGCCTCCCACTCTCGCTCCACTCTTGGGCCTTCTGCTGCTCCTTTATTGCCTCCCACTCTCGCTCCACTCTTGGGCCTTCTGCTGCTCCTTTATTGCCTCCCACTCTCGCTCCACTCTTGGGCCTTCTGCTGCTCCTTTATTGCCTCCCACTCTCGCTCTACTCTTGGGCCTTCTGCTGCTCCTTTATTGCCTCCCACTCTCGCTCCACTCTCAGGCCTTCTGCAGCTCCTTTATTGCCTCCCACTCTCGCTCTACTCTTGGGCCTTCTGCTGCTCCTTTATTGCCTCCCACTCTCGCTCTACTCTTGGGCCTTCTGCTGATCCTTTATTGCCTCCTGCTCTCGCTCCACTCTTGGGCCTTCTGCTGCTCCTTTATTGCCTCCCACTCTCGCTCCACTCTCAGGCCTTCTGCTGCTCCTTTATTGCCTCCCACTCTCGCTCCACTCTCGGGCCTTCTGCTGCTCCTTTATTGCCTCCCACTCTCGCTCCACTCTCAGGCCTTCTGCAGCTCCTTTATTGCCTCCCACTCTCGCTCCACTCTCGGGCCTTCTGCTGCTCCTTTATTGCCTCCCACTCTCGCTCTACTCTCAGGCCTTCTGCTGATCCTTTATTGCCTCCCACTCTCCCTCTACTCTTGGGCCTTCTGCTGCTCCTTTATTGCCTCCCACTCTCGCTCCACTCTCGGGCCTTCTGCTGCTCCTTTATTGCCTCCCACTCTCGCTCTACTCTCAGGCCTTCTGCTGATCCTTTATTGCCTCCCACTCTCCCTCTACTCTTGGGCCTTCTGCTGATCCTTTATTGCCTCCTGCTCTCGCTCTACTCTCAGGCCTTCTGCTGCTCCTTTATTGCCTCCCACTCTCGCTCTACTCTTGGGCCTTCTGCTGCTCCTTTATTGACTCCCACTCTCGCTCAACTCTTGGGCCTTCTGCTGCTCCTTTATTGCCTCCCACTCTCGCTCCACTCTTGGGCCTTCTGCTGCTCCTTTATTGCCTCCCACTCTCGCTCAACTCTTGGGCCTTCTGCTGCTCCTTTATTGCCTCCCACTCTCGCTCCACTCTTGGGCCTTCTGCTGCTCCTTTATTGCCTCCCACTCTCGCTCCACTCTTGGGCCTTCTGCTGCTCCTTTATTGCCTCCCACTCTCGCTCCACTCTCAGGCCTTCTGCTGCTCCTTTATTGACTCCCACTCTCGCTCCACTCTTGGGCCTTCTGCTGCTCCTTTATTGCCTCCCACTCTCGCTCCACTCTTGGGCCTTCTGCTGCTCCTTTATTGCCTCCCACTCTCGCTCCACTCTTGGGCCTTCTGCTGCTCCTTTATTGCCTCCCACTCTCGCTCCACTCTTGGGCCTTCTGCTGCTCCTTTATTGCCTCCCACTCTCGCTCTACTCTTGGGCCTTCTGCTGCTCCTTTATTGCCTCCCACTCTCGCTCCACTCTCGGGCCTTCTGCTGCTCCTTTATTGCCTCCCACTCTCGCTCCACTCTCAGGCCTTCTGCAGCTCCTTTATTGCCTCCCACTCTCGCTCTACTCTCGGGCCTTCTGCTGCTCCTTTATTGCCTCCCACTCTCGCTCTACTCTTGGGCCTTCTGCTGATCCTTTATTGCCTCCCGCTCTCGCTCCACCCTCAGGCCTTCTGCTGCTCCTTTATTGCCTCCCACTCTCGCTCTACTCTCAGGCCTTCTGCTGCTCCTTTATTGCCTCCCACTCTTGCTCTACTCTTGGGCCTACTGCTGCTCCTTTATTGCCTCCTGCTCTTGCTCTACTCTCAGGCCTTCTGCTGCTCCTTTATTGCCTCTCACTCTCGCTCGACTCTTGGGCCTTCTGCTGCTCCTTTATTGCCTCCTGCTCTCACTCGACTCTTGGGCCTTCTGCTGCTCCTTTATTGCCTCCCACACTCGCTCTACTCTTGGGCCTTCTGCTGCTCCTTTATTACCTCCCACTCTCACTCTACTCTTGGGCCTTCTGCTGCTCCTTTATTGCCTCCCACTCTCGCTCTACTCTTGGGCCTTCTGCTGCTCCTTTATTGCCTCCCACACTCGCTCTACTCTCGGGCCTACTGCTGCTCCTTTATTGCCTCCCACTCTCGCTCTACTCTCAGGCCTACTGCTGCTCCTTTATTGCCTCCCACTCTCGCTCTACTCTTGGGCCTTCTGCTGCTCCTTTATTGCCTCCCACTCTCGCTCTACTCTTGGGCCTTCTGCTGCTCCTTTATTGCCTCCCGCTCGCACTCTGCTCTCAGGTCTTCTGCTGCTCCTTTATTGCCTCCCACTCTCACTCTACTCTCAGGCCTACTGCTGCTCCTTTATTGCCTCCCACTCTCGCTCTACTCTTGGGCTTTATGCTGCTCCTTTATTGCCTCCCACTCTCGCTCTACTCTCAGGCCGACTGCTGCTCCTTTATTGCCTCCCGCTCTCTCTCGACTCTCAGGCCTTCTGCTGCTCCTTTATTGCCTCCCACTCTCGCTCTACTCTCAGGCCTACTGCTGCTCCTTTATTGCCTCCCACTCTCGCTCTACTCTTGGGCCTTCTGCTGCTCCTTTATTGCCTCCCACTCTCGCTCTACTCTTGGGCCTCCCACTCTCGCTCTACTCTTGGGCCTTCTGCTGCTCCTTTATTGCCTCCCACTCTCGCTCTACTCTTGGGCCTGCTGCTGCTCCTTTATTGCCTCCCACTCTCGCTCTACTCTTGGGCCTTCTGCTGATCCGTTATTGCCTCCCACTCTCGCTCTAATCTTGGGCCTTCTGCTGATCCTTTATTGCCTCCCACTCTCGCTCTACTCTTGGGCCTTCTGCTGATCCTTTATTGCCTCCCACTCTCGCTCTACTCTTGGGCCTTCTGCTGCTCCTTTATTGCCTCCCACTCTCGCTCCACTCTTGGGCCTTCTGCTGCTCCTTTATTGCCTCCCACTCTCGCTCCACTCTCAGGCCTTCTGCTGCTCCTTTATTGCCTCCCACTCTCGCTCCACTCTCAGGCCTTCTGCTGCTCCTTTATTGCCTCCCACTCTCGCTCCACTCTCAGGCCTTCTGCTGCTCCTTTATTGCCTCCCACTCTCGCTCCACTCTTGGGCCTTCTGCTGCTCCTTTATTGCCTCCCACTCTTGCTCTACTCTTGGGCCTTCTGCTGCTCCTTTATTGCCTCCCACTCTCGCTCCACTCTCAGGCCTTCTGCTGCTCCTTTATTGCCTCCCACTCTCGCTCCACTCTCAGGCCTTCTGCTGCTCCTTTATTGACTCCCACTCTCGCTCCACTCTTGGGCCTTCTGCTGCTCCTTTATTGCCTCCCACTCTCGCTCCACTCTTGGGCCTTCTGCTGCTCCTTTATTGCCTCCCACTCTCGCTCCACTCTTGGGCCTTCTGCTGCTCCTTTATTGCCTCCCACTCTCACTCCACTCTTGGGCCTTCTGCTGCTCCTTTATTGCCTCCCACTCTCGCTCTACTCTTGGGCCTTCTGCTGCTCCTTTATTGCCTCCCACTCTCACTCCACTCTTGGGCCTTCTGCTGCTCCTTTATTGCCTCCCACTCTCGCTCCACTCTTGGGCCTTCTGCTGCTCCTTTATTGCCTCCCACTCTCGCTCCACTCTCAGGCCTTCTGCTGCTCCTTTATTGCCTCCCACTCTCGCTCCACTCTTGGGCCTTCTGCTGCTCCTTTATTGCCTCCCACTCTCGCTCCACTCTTGGGCCTTCTGCTGCTCCTTTATTGCCTCCCACTCTCGCTCCACTCTTGGGCCTTCTGCTGCTCCTTTATTGCCTCCCACTCTCGCTCCACTCTCGGGCCTTCTGCTGCTCCTTTATTGCCTCCCACTCTCGCTCCACTCTCAGGCCTTCTGCTGCTCCTTTATTGCCTCCCACTCTCGCTCCACTCTCAGGCCTTCTGCTGCTCCTTTATTGCCTCCCACTCTCGCTCTACTCTTGGGCCTTCTGCTGATCCTTTATTGCCTCCTGCTCTCGCTCTACTCTCAGGCCTTCTGCTGCTCCTTTATTGCCTCCCACTCTCGCTCTACTCTTGGGCCTTCTGCTGCTCCTTTATTGCCTCCCACTCTCGCTCTACTCTTGGGCCTTCTGCTGCTCCTTTATTGCCTCCCACTCTCACTCGACTCTTGGGCCTTCTGCTGCTCCTTTATTGCCTCCCACTCTCGCTCTACACTCGGGCCTTCTGCTGCTCCTTTATTGCCTCCCACTCTCGCTCCACTCTCAGGCCTTCTGCTGCTCCTTTATTGCCTCCCACTCTCGCTCTACTCTTGGGCCTTCTGCTGCTCCTTTATTGCCTCCCACTCTCGCTCTACTCTCAGGCCTTCTGCTGCTCCTTTATTGCCTCCCACTCTCGCTCCACTCTCAGGCCTTCTGCTGCTCCTTTATTGCCTCCCACTCTCGCTCTACTCTTGGGCCTTCTGCTGCTCCTTTATTGCCTCCCACTCTCGCTCCACTCTCAGGCCTTCTGCTGCTCCTTTATTGCCTCCCACTCTCGCTCTACTCTTGGGCCTTCTGCTGATCCTTTATTGCCTCCTGCTCTCGCTCTACTCTCAGGCCTTCTGCTGCTCCTTTATTGCCTCCCACTCTCGCTCTACTCTTGGGCCTTCTGCTGCTCCTTTATTGACTCCCACTCTCACTCTACTCTTGGGCCTTCTGCTGCTCCTTTATTGCCTCCCACTCTCGCTCCACTCTTGGGCCTTCTGCTGCTCCTTTATTGCCTCCCACTCTCGCTCCACTCTTGGGCCTTCTGCTGCTCCTTTATTGCCTCCCACTCTCGCTCTACTCTTGGGCCTTCTGCTGCTCCTTTATTGCCTCCCACTCTCGCTCCACTCTCGGGCCTTCTGCTGCTCCTTTATTGCCTCCCACTCTCGCTCCACTCTCAGGCCTTCTGCAGCTCCTTTATTGCCTCCCACTCTCGCTCTACTCTCGGGCCTTCTGCTGCTCCTTTATTGCCTCCCACTCTCGCTCTACTCTTGGGCCTTCTGCTGATCCTTTATTGCCTCCCGCTCTCGCTCCACTCTCAGGCCTTCTGCTGATCCTTTATTGCCTCCCGCTCTCGCTCCACTCTCAGGCCTTCTGCTGCTCCTTTATTGCCTCCCACTCTTGCTCTACTCTTGGGCCTACTGCTGCTCCTTTATTGCCTCCTGCTCTTGCTCTACTCTCAGGCCTTCTGCTGCTCCTTTATTGCCTCTCACTCTCGCTCGACTCTTGGGCCTTCTGCTGCTCCTTTATTGCCTCCTGCTCTCACTCGACTCTTGGGCCTTCTGCTGCTCCTTTATTACCTCCCACTCTCACTCTACTCTTGGGCCTTCTGCTGCTCCTTTATTGCCTCCCACTCTCGCTCTACTCTTGGGCCTTCTGCTGCTCCTTTATTGCCTCCCACACTCGCTCTACTCTCGGGCCTACTGCTGCTCCTTTATTGCCTCCCACTCTCGCTCTACTCTCAGGCCTACTGCTGCTCCTTTATTGCCTCCCACTCTCGCTCTACTCTTGGGCCTTCTGCTGCTCCTTTATTGCCTCCCACTCTCGCTCTACTCTTGGGCCTTCTGCTGCTCCTTTATTGCCTCCCACTCTCACTCTACTCTTGGGCCTTCTGCTGCTCCTTTATTGCCTCCCGCTCGCACTCTGCTCTCAGGTCTTCTGCTGCTCCTTTATTGCCTCCCACTCTCACTCTACTCTCAGGCCTACTGCTGCTCCTTTATTGCCTCCCACTCTCGCTCTACTCTTGGGCTTTATGCTGCTCCTTTATTGCCTCCCACTCTCGCTCTACTCTCAGGCCGACTGCTGCTCCTTTATTGCCTCCCGCTCTCTCTCGACTCTCAGGCCTTCTGCTGCTCCTTTATTGCCTCCCACTCTCGCTCTACTCTCAGGCCTACTGCTGCTCCTTTATTGCCTCCCACTCTCGCTCTACTCTTGGGCCTTCTGCTGCTCCTTTATTGCCTCCCACTCTCGCTCTACTCTTGGGCCTCCCACTCTCGCTCTACTCTTTGGCCTTCTGCTGCTCCTTTATTGCCTCCCACTCTCGCTCTACTCTTGGGCCTGCTGCTGCTCCTTTATTGCCTCCCACTCTCGCTCTACTCTTGGGCCTTCTGCTGATCCGTTATTGCCTCCCACTCTCGCTCTAATCTTGGGCCTTCTGCTGATCCTTTATTGCCTCCCACTCTCGCTCTACTCTTGGGCCTTCTGCTGATCCTTTATTGCCTCCCACTCTCGCTCTACTCTTGGGCCTTCTGCTGCTCCTTTATTGCCTCCCACTCTCGCTCTACTCTTGGGCCTTCTGCTGCTCCTTTATTGCCTCCCACTCTCGCTCTACTCCTGGGCCTTCTGCTGCTCCTTTATTGCCTCCCACTCTCACTCGACTCTTGGGCCTTCTGCTGCTCCTTTATTGCCTCCTGCTCTCGCTCTACTCTCAGGCCTTCTGCTGCTCCTTTATTGCCTCCCACTCTCGCTCTACCCTCAGGCCTACTGCTGCTCCTTTATTGCCTCCCACTCTCGCTCCACTCTCGGGCCTTCTGCTGCTCCTTTATTGCCTCCCACTCTCGCTCCACTCTCAGGCCTTCTGCAGCTCCTTTATTGCCTCCCACTCTCGCTCTACTCTCAGGCCTTCTGCTGATCCTTTATTGCCTCCCACTCTCCCTCTACTCTTGGGCCTTCTGCTGCTCCTTTATTGCCTCCCACTCTCGCTCCACTCTCAGGCCTTCTGCAGCTCCTTTATTGCCTCCCACTCTCGCTCTACTCTCAGGCCTTCTGCTGATCCTTTATTGCCTCCCACACTCGCTCTACTCTTGGGCCTTCTGCTGCTCCTTTATTGCCTCCCACTCTCGCTCCACTCTCAGGCCTTCTGCAGCTCCTTTATTGCCTCCCACTCTCCCTCTACTCTTGGGCCTTCTGCTGATCCTTTATTGCCTCCCACTCTCCCTCTACTCTTGGGCCTTCTGCTGCTCCTTTATTGCCTCCCACTCTCGCTCTACTCTTGGGCCTTCTGCTGATCCTTTATTGCCTCCTGCTCTCGCTCTACTCTCAGGCCTTCTGCTGCTCCTTTATTGCCTCCCACTCTCGCTCCACTCTTGGGCCTTCTGCTGCTCCTTTATTGCCTCCCACTCTCGCTCCACTCTTGGGCCTTCTGCTGCTCCTTTATTGCCTCCCACTCTCGCTCCACTCTTGGGCCTTCTGCTGCTCCTTTATTGCCTCCCACTCTCGCTCCACTCTCGGGCCTTCTGCTGCTCCTTTATTGCCTCCCACTCTCGCTCCACTCTTGGGCCTTCTGCTGCTCCTTTATTGCCTCCCACTCTCGCTCTACTCTTGGGCCTTCTGCTGCTCCTTTATTGCCTCCCACTCTCGCTCCACTCTCGGGCCTTCTGCTGCTCCTTTATTGCCTCCCACTCTCCCTCTACTCTTGGGCCTTCTGCTGCTCCTTTATTGCCTCCCACTCTCGCTCTACTCTTGGGCCTTCTGCTGCTCCTTTATTGCCTCCCACTCTCGCTCCACTCTCGGGCCTTCTGCTGCTCCTTTATTGCCTCCCACTCTCGCTCCACTCTTGGGCCTTCTGCTGCTCCTTTATTGCCTCCCACTCTCGCTCTACTCTTGGGCCTTCTGCTGCTCCTTTATTGCCTCCCACTCTCGCTCCACTCTCGGGCCTTCTGCTGCTCCTTTATTGCCTCCCACTCTCCCTCTACTCTTGGGCCTTCTGCTGCTCCTTTATTGCCTCCCACTCTCGCTCTACTCTTGGGCCTTCTGCTGCTCCTTTATTGCCTCCCACTCTCGCTCCACTCTCGGGCCTTCTGCTGCTCCTTTATTGCCTCCCACTCTCGCTCCACTCTCAGGCCTTCTGCAGCTCCTTTATTGCCTCCCACTCTCGCTCTACTCTCGGGCCTTCTGCTGCTCCTTTATTGCCTCCCACTCTCGCTCTACTCTTGGGCCTTCTGCTGATCCTTTATTGCCTCCCGCTCTCGCTCCACCCTCAGGCCTTCTGCTGCTCCTTTATTGCCTCCCACTCTCACTCTACTCTCAGGCCTTCTGCTGCTCCTTTATTGCCTCCCACTCTCGCTCTACTCTTGGGCCTTCTGCTGATCCTTTATTGCCTCCCGCTCTCGCTCTACTCTCAGGCCTTCTGCTGCTCCTTTATTGCCTCCCACTCTCGCTCTACTCTTGGGCCTACTGCTGCTCCTTTATTGCCTCCTGCTCTTGCTCTACTCTCAGGCCTTCTGCTGCTCCTTTATTGCCTCTCACTCTCGCTCGACTCTTGGGCCTTCTGCTGCTCCTTTATTGCCTCCCACTCTCGCTCTACTCTTGGGCCTTCTGCAGCTCCTTTATTGCCTCCCACTCTCGCTCTACTCTTGGGCCTTCTGCTGCTCCTTTATTGCCTCCCACTCTCGCTCTACTCTTGGGCCTTCTGCTGCTCCTTTATTGCCTCCCACTCTCGCTCTACTCTTGGGCCTTCTGCTGCTCCTTTATTGCCTCCCACTCTCACTCTACTCTTGGGCCTTCTGCTGCTCCTTTATTGCCTCCCGCTCGCACTCTGCTCTCAGGTCTTCTGCTGCTCCTTTATTGCCTCCCACTCTCACTCTACTCTCAGGCCTACTGCTGCTCCTTTATTGCCTCCCACTCTCGCTCTACTCTTGGGCTTTATGCTGCTCCTTTATTGCCTCCCACTCTCGCTCTACTCTCAGGCCGACTGCTGCTCCTTTATTGCCTCCCGCTCTCTCTCGACTCTCAGGCCTTCTGCTGCTCCTTTATTGCCTCCCACTCTCGCTCTACTCTCAGGCCTACTGCTGCTCCTTTATTGCCTCCCACTCTCGCTCTACTCTTGGGCCTTCTGCTGCTCCTTTATTGCCTCCCACTCTCGCTCTACTCTTGGGCCTCCCACTCTCGCTCTACTCTTGGGCCTTCTGCTGCTCCTTTATTGCCTCCCACTCTCGCTCTACTCTTGGGCCTGCTGCTGCTCCTTTATTGCCTCCCACTCTCGCTCTACTCTTGGGCCTTCTGCTGATCCGTTATTGCCTCCCACTCTCGCTCTAATCTTGGGCCTTCTGCTGCTCCTTTATTGCCTCCCACTCTCGCTCTACTCTTGGGCCTTCTGCTGATCCTTTATTGCCTCCCACTCTCGCTCTACTCTTGGGCCTTCTGCTGATCCTTTATTGCCTCCCACTCTCGCTCTACTCTTGGGCCTTCTGCTGCTCCTTTATTGCCTCCCACTCTCGCTCTACTCCTGGGCCTTCTGCTGCTCCTTTATTGCCTCCCACTCTCACTCGACTCTTGGGCCTTCTGCTGCTCCTTTATTGCCTCCTGCTCTCGCTCTACTCTCAGGCCTTCTGCTGCTCCTTTATTGCCTCCTGCTCTCGCTCTACCCTCAGGCCTACTGCTGCTCCTTTATTCCCTCCCACTCGCGCTCTATTCTTGGGCCTCCCACTCTCGCTCTACTCTTGGGCCTTCTGCTGCTCCTTTATTGCCTCCCACTCTCGCTCTACTCTTGGTTCTTCTGCTGCTCCTTTATTGCCTCCCACTCTCGCTCTACTCTTGGGCCTTCTGCTGCTCCTTTATTGCCTCCCACTCTCACTCTACTCTTGGCTCTTCTGCTGCTCCTTTATTGCCTCCCACTCTCGCTCTACTCTTGGGCTTTATGCTGCTCCTTTATTGCCTCCCACTCTCGCTCTACTCTCAGGCCTTCTGCTGCTCCTTTATTGCCTCCCACTCTCGCTCTACTCTCAGGCCTACTGCTGCTCCTTTATTGCCTCCCACTCTCGCTCCACTCTTGGGCCTTCTGCTGCTCCTTTATTGCCTCCCACTCTCGCTCCACTCTCAGGCCTTCTGCTGCTCCTTTATTGCCTCCTGCTCTTGCTGTACTCTCAGGCCTTCTGCTGCTCCTTTATTGCCTCCCACTCTCGCTCCACCCTCAGGCCTTCTGCTGCTCCTTTATTGGCTCCCGCTCTCGCTCCACTCTCAGGCCTTCTGCTGCTCCTTTATTGCCTCCCACTCTTGCTCTACTCTTGGGCCGACTGCTGCTCCTTTATTGCCTCCTGCTCTTGCTCTACTCTCAGGCCTTCTGCTGCTCCTTTATTGCCTCTCACTCTCGCTCTACTCTTGGGCCTTCTGCTGCTCCTTTATTGCCTCCTGCTCTCACTCGACTCTCAGGCCTTCTGCTGCTCCTTTATTGCCTCCCACACTCGCTCTACTCTTGGGCCTTCTGCTGCTCCTTTATTGCCTCCCACTCTCGCTCTACTCTTGGGCCTTCTGCTGCTCCTTTATTGCCTCCCACTCTCGCTCTACTCTCGGGCCTTCTGCTGCTCCTTTATTGCCTCCCACACTCGCTCTCCTCTCGGGCCTACTGCTGCTCCTTTATTGCCTCCCACTCTCGCTCTACTCTCAGGCCTACTGCTGCTCCTTTATTGCCTCCCACTCTCGCTCTACTCTTGGGCCTTCTGCTGCTCCTTTATTGCCTCCCACTCTCGCTCTACTCTTGGGCCTTCTGCTGCTCCTTTATTGCCTCCCACTCTCACTCTACTCTTGGGCCTTCTGCTGCTCCTTTATTGCCTCCCGCTCGCACTCTGCTCTCAGGTCTTCTGCTGCTCCTTTATTGCCTCCCGCTCTCACTCTACTCTCAGGCCTACTGCTGCTCCTTTATTGCCTCCCACTCTCGCTCTACTCTTGGGCCTTCTGTTGCTCCTTTATTGCCTCCCACTCTCGCTCTACTCTTCGGCCTTCTGCTGCTCCTTTATTGCCTCCCACTCTCGCTCTACTCTTGGGCTTTATGCTGCTCCTTTATTGCCTCCCACTCTCGCTCTACTCTTGGGCTTTATGCTGCTCCTTTATTGCCTCCCACTCTCACTCTACTCTTGGCTCTTCTGCTGCTCCTTTATTGCCTCCCACTCTCGCTCTACTCTTGGGCTTTATGCTGCTCCTTTATTGCCTCCCACTCTCGCTCTACTCTCAGGCCTACTGCTGCTCCTTTATTGCCTCCCACTCTCGCTCCACTCTCAGGCCTTCTGCTGCTCCTTTATTGCCTCCCACTCTCGCTCTGCTCTCAGGCCGACTGCTGCTCCTTTATTGCCTCCCACTCTCGCTCTACTCTTGGGCCTTCTGCTGCTCCTTTATTGCCTCCCACTCTCGCTCTACTCTTGGGCCTTCTGCTGCTCCTTTATTGCCTCCCACTCTCGCTCTACTCTTGGGCTTTATGCTGCTCCTTTATTGCCTCCCACTCTCGCTCTACTCTTGGGCTTTATGCTGCTCCTTTATTGCCTCCCACTCTCGCTCTACTCTTGGGCCTTCTGCTGCTCCTATATTGCCTCCCACTCTCGCTCTACTCCTGGGCCTTCTGCTGCTCCTTTATTGCCTCCCACTCTCACTCGACTCTTGGGCCTTCTGCTGCTCCTTTATTGCCTCCTGCTCTCGCTCTACTCTCAGGCCTTCTGCTGCTCCTTTATTGCCTCCCACTCTCGCTCTACTCTTGGGCCGACTGCTGCTCCTTTATTGCCTCCCACTCTCGCTCTACTCTTGGGCCGACTGCTGCTCCTTTATTGCCTCCTGCTCTTGCTCTACTCTCAGGCCTTCTGCTGCTCCTTTATTGCCTCCTGCTCTCACTCGACTCTTGGGCCTTCTGCTGCTCCTTTATTGCCTCCCACACTCGCTCTACTCTTGGGCCTTCTGCTGCTCCTTTATTGCCTCCCACTCTCGCTCTACTCTTGGGCCTTCTGCTGCTCCTTTATTGCCTCCCACTCTCCCTCTACTCTTGGGCCTTCTGCTGCTCCTTTATTACCTCCCACTCTCGCTCTACTCTTGGGCCTTCTGCTGATCCTTTATTGCCTCCCACTCTCGCTCTACTCTTGGGCCTTCTGCTGCTCCTTTATTGCCTCCCACTCTCGCTCTACTCTTGGGCCTTCTGCTGCTCCTTTATTGCCTCCCACTCTCGCTCTACTCTTGGGCCTTCTGCTGCTCCTTTATTGCCTCCCACTCTCGCTCTACTCTTGGGCCTTCTGCTGCTCCTTTATTGCCTCCCGCTCTCACTCTACTCTTGGGCCTTCTGCTGCTCCTTTATTGCCTCCCACTCTCGCTCTACTCTCGGGCCTACTGCTGCTCCTTTATTGCCTCCCACTCTCACTCTACTCTTGGGCCTTCTGCTGCTCCTTTATTGCCTCCCGCTCTCACTCTACTCTTGGGCCTTCTGCTGCTCCTTTATTGCCTCCCACTCTCGCTCTACTCTCAGGCCTTCTGCTGCTCCTTTATTGCCTCCCGCTCTCGCTCCACCCTCAGGCCTTCTGCTGCTCCTTTATTGCCTCCCACTCTCGCTCTACTCTTGGGCCTTCTGCTGCTCCTTTATTGCCTCCCACTCTCCCTCTACTCTTGGGCCTTCTGCTGCTCCTTTATTACCTCCCACTCTCGCTCTACTCTTGGGCCTTCTGCTGATCCTTTATTGCCTCCCACTCTCGCTCTACTCTTGGGCCTTCTGCTGCTCCTTTATTGCCTCCCACTCTCACTCTACTCTTGGGCCTTCTGCTGCTCCTTTATTGCCTCCCGCTCTCGCTCCACCCTCAGGCCTTCTGCTGCTCCTTTATTGCCTCCCACTCTCGCTCTACTCTTGGGCTTTATGCTGCTCCTTTATTGCCTCCCACTCTCGCTCTACTCTTGGGCCTTGTGCTGCTCCTTTATTGCCTCCCACTCTCACTCTACACTTGGCTCTTCTGCTGCTCCTTTATTGCCTCCCACTCTCGCTCTACTCTTGGGCTTTATGCTGCTCCTTTATTGCCTCCCACTCTCGCTCTACTCTCAGGCCTACTGCTGCTCCTTTATTGCCTCCCACTCTCGCTCTACTCTCAGGCCGACTGCTACTCCTTTATTGCCTCCCACTCTCGCTCTACTCTTGGGCCTGCTGCTGCTCCTTTATTGCCTCCCACTCTCGCTCTACTCTTGGGACTTCTGCTGATCCTTTATTGCCTCCCACTCTCACTCGACTCTTGGGCCTTCTGCTGCTCCTTTATTGCCTCCCACTCTCACTCTACTCTTGGGCCTCCCACTCTCGCTCTACTCTTGGGCCTTCTGCGGCTCCTTTATTGCCTCCCACTCTCGCTCTATTCTTGGGCCTCCCACTCTCGCTCTACTCTTGGGCCTTCTGCGGCTCCTTTATTGCCTCCCACTCTCGCTCTTCTCTTGGGCCTTCTGCTGCTCCTTTATTGCCTCCCACTCTCGCTCTACTCTTGGGCTTTATGCTGCTCCTTTATTGCCTCCCACTCTCGCTCTACTCTCAGGCCTACTGCTGCTCCTTTATTGCCTCCCGCTCTCTCTCTACTCTCAGGCCTTCTGCTGCTCCTTTATTGCCTCCCACTCTTGCTCTACTCTCAGGCCTTCTGCTGCTCCTTTATTGCCTCTCACTCTCGCTCTACTCTTGGGCCTTCTGCTGCTCCTTTATTGCCTCCTGCTCTCACTCGACTCTTGGGCCTTCTGCTGCTCCTTTATTGCCTCCCACACTCGCTCCACTCTTGGGCCTTCTGCTGCTCCTTTATTGCCTCCCACTCTCGCTCTACTCTTGGGCCTTCTGCTGCTCCTTTATTGCCTCCCACTCTCGCTCTACTCTTGGGCCTTCTGCTGCTCCTTTATTGCCTCCCACTCTCCCTCTACTCTTGGGCCTTCTGCTGCTCCTTTATTGCCTCCCACTCTCACTCTACTCTTGGGCCTTCTGCTGCTCCTTTATTGCCTCCCGCTCGCACTCTGCTCTCAGGTCTTCTGCTGCTCCTTTATTGCCTCCCGCTCTCACTCTACTCTCAGGCCGACTGCTGCTCCTTTATTGCCTCCCACTCTCGCTCTACTCTTGGGCCTTCTGTTGCTCCTTTATTGCCTCCCGCTCTCGCTCTACTCTTGGGCCTTCTGCTGCTCCTTTATTGCCTCCCACTCTCGCTCTACTCTTGGGCTTTATGCTGCTCCTTTATTGCCTCCCACTCTCGCTCTACTCTTGGGCTTTATGCTGCTCCTTTATTGCCTCCCACTCTCGCTCTACTCTTGGGCCTTCTGCTGCTCCTTTATTGCCTCCCACTCTCACTCTACTCTTGGCTCTTCTGCTGCTCCTTTATTGCCTCCCACTCTCGCTCTACTCTTGGGCTTTATGCTGCTCCTTTATTGCCTCCCACTCTCGCTCTACTCTCAGGCCTACTGCTGCTCCTTTATTGCCTCCCGCTCTCTCTCTACTCTTGGGCCTTCTGCGGCTCCTTTATTGCCTCCCACTCTCGCTCTACTCTTGGGCCTTCTGCTGCTTCTTTATTGCCTCCCACTCTCCCTCTACTCTTGGGCATTCTGCTGATCCTTTATTGCCTCCCACTCTCGCTCTACCCTCAGGCCTACTGCTGCTCCTTTATTGCCTCCCACTCACGCTCTATTCTTGGGCCTCCCACTCTCGCTCTACTCTTGGGCCTTCTGCGGCTCCTTTATTGCCTCCCACTCTCGCTCTACTCTTGGGCCTTCTGCTGATCCTTTATTGCCTCCCACTCTCGCTCTACTCTTGGGCCTTCTGCTGCTCCTTTATTGCCTCCCACTCTCCCTCTACTCTTGGGCCTTCTGCTGCTCCTTTATTGCCTCCCACTCTCGCTCTACTCTTGGGCCGACTGCTGCTCCTTTATTGCCTCCCACTCTCGCTCTACTCTCAGGCCGACTGCTGCTCCTTTATTGCCTCCCACTCTCGCTCTACTCTTGGGCTTTATGCTGCTCCTTTATTGCCTCCCACTCTCGCTCTACTCTTGGGCCTTCTGCTGCTCCTTTATTGCCTCCCACTCTCACTCTACTCTTGGCTCTTCTGCTGCTCCTTTATTGCCTCCCACTCTCGCTCTACTCTTGGGCTTTATGCTGCTCCTTTATTGCCTCCCACTCTCGCTCTACTCTCAGGCCCACTGCTGCTCCTTTATTGCCTCCCGCTCTCTCTCTACTCTCAGGCCTTCTGCTGCTCCTTTATTGCCTCCCACTCTCGCTCCACTCTCAGGCCTACTGCTGCTCCTTTATTGCCTCCCACTCTCGCTCTACTCTTGGGCCTTCTGCTGCTCCTTTATTGCCTCCCACTCTCGCTCTACTCTTGGGCCTCCCACTCTCGCTCTACTCTTGGGCCTTCTGCTGCTCCTTTATTGCCTCCCATTCTCGCTCTACTCTTGGGCCTGCTGCTGCTCCTTTATTGCCTCCCACTCTCGCTCTACTCTTGGGCCTTCTGCTGCTCCTTTATTGCCTCCCGCTCTCACTCTACTCTCAGGCCTACTGCTGCTCCTTTATCGCCTCCCACTCTCGCTCTACTCTTGGGCCTTCTGCTGCTCCTTTATTGACTCCCACTCTCGCTCTACTCTTGGGGCTTCTGCTGATCCTTTATTGCCTCCCACTCTCGCTCTACTCTTGGGCCTTCTGCTGCTCCTTTATTGCCTCCCACTCTCGCTCTACTCTTGGGGCTTCTGCTGATCCTTTATTGCCTCCCACTCTCGCTCTACTCTTGGGCCTTCTGCTGATCCTTTATTGCCTCCCACTCTCGCTCTACTCTTGGGCCTTCTGCTGCTCCTTTTTTGCCTCCCACTCTCGCTCTGCTCCTGGGCCTTCTGCTGCTCCTTTATTGCCTCCCACTCTCACTCGACTCTTGGGCCTTCTGCTGCTCCTTTATTGCCTCCTGCTCTCACTCTACTCTCGGGCCTTCTGCTGCTCCTTTGTTGCCTCCTGCTCTCGCTCTGCTCTCAGGCCTTTTGGTGCTCCTTTATTGCCTCCCACTCTCGCTCTACTCTTGGGCCTCCCACTCTCGCTCTACTCTTGGGCCTTCTGCTGCTCCTTTATTGCCTCCCACTCTCGCTCTACTCTTGGGCCTCCCACTCTCGCTCTACTCTTGGGCCTTCTGCTGCTCCTTTATTGCCTCCCATTCTCGCTCTACTCTTGGGCCTGCTGCTGCTCCTTTATTGCCTCCCACTCTCGCTCTACTCTTGGGCCTTCTGCTGCTCCTTTATTGCCTCCCGCTCTCACTCTACTCTCAGGCCTACTGCTGCTCCTTTATCGCCTCCCACTCTCGCTCTACTCTTGGGCCTACTGCTGCTCCTTTATTGCCTCCCACTCTCGCTCTACTCTTGGGCCTTCTGCTGATCCTTTATTGCCTCCCACTCTCGCTCTACTCTCAGGCCTTCTGCTGCTCCTTTATTGCCTCCCACTCTTGCTCTACTCTTGGGCCTTCTGCTGCTCCTTTATTGCCTCCCGCTCTCGCTCCACCCTCAGGCCTTCTGCTGCTCCTTTATTGCCTCCCACTCTCGCTCTACTCTTGGGCTTTATGCTGCTCCTTTATTGCCTCCCACTCTCGCTCTACTCTTGGGCCTTGTGCTGCTCCTTTATTGCCTCCCACTCTCACTCTACACTTGGCTCTTCTGCTGCTCCTTTATTGCCTCCCACTCTCGCTCTACTCTTGGGCTTTATGCTGCTCCTTTATTGCCTCCCACTCTCGCTCTACTCTCAGGCCTACTGCTGCTCCTTTATTGCCTCCCACTCTCGCTCTACTCTCAGGCCGACTGCTACTCCTTTATTGCCTCCCACTCTCGCTCTACTCTTGGGCCTGCTGCTGCTCCTTTATTGCCTCCCACTCTCGCTCTACTCTTGGGACTTCTGCTGATCCTTTATTGCCTCCCACTCTCACTCGACTCTTGGGCCTTCTGCTGCTCCTTTATTGCCTCCTGCTCTCACTCTACTCTTGGGCCTTCTGCTGCTCCTTTATTGCCTCCTGCTCTCGCTCTACTCTCAGGCCTACTGCTGCTCCTTTATTGCCTCCCACTCTCGCTCTATTCTTGGGCCTCCCACTCTCGCTCTACTCTTGGGCCTTCTGCGGCTCCTTTATTGCCTCCCACTCTCGCTCTTCTCTTGGGCCTTCTGCTGCTCCTTTATTGCCTCCCACTCTCACTCTACTCTTGGCTCTTCTGCTGCTCCTTTATTGCCTCCCACTCTCGCTCTACTCTTGGGCTTTATGCTGCTCCTTTATTGCCTCCCACTCTCGCTCTACTCTCAGGCCTACTGCTGCTCCTTTATTGCCTCCCGCTCTCTCTCTACTCTCAGGCCTTCTGCTGCTCCTTTATTGCCTCCCACTCTTGCTCTACTCTCAGGCCTACTGCTGCTCCTTTATTGCCTCTCACTCTCGCTCTACTCTTGGGCCTTCTGCTGCTCCTTTATTGCCTCCTGCTCTCACTCGACTCTTGGGCCTTCTGCTGCTCCTTTATTGCCTCCCACACTCGCTCCACTCTTGGGCCTTCTGCTGCTCCTTTATTGCCTCCCACTCTCGCTCTACTCTTGGGCCTTCTGCTGCTCCTTTATTGCCTCCCACTCTCGCTCTACTCTTGGGCCTTCTGCTGCTCCTTTATTGCCTCCCACTCTCCCTCTACTCTTGGGCCTTCTGCTGCTCCTTTATTGCCTCCCACTCTCACTCTACTCTTGGGCCTTCTGCTGCTCCTTTATTGCCTCCCGCTCGCACTCTGCTCTCAGGTCTTCTGCTGCTCCTTTATTGCCTCCCGCTCTCACTCTACTCTCAGGCCGACTGCTGCTCCTTTATTGCCTCCCACTCTCGCTCTACTCTTGGGCCTTCTGTTGCTCCTTTATTGCCTCCCGCTCTCGCTCTACTCTTGGGCCTTCTGCTGCTCCTTTATTGCCTCCCACTCTCGCTCTACTCTTGGGCTTTATGCTGCTCCTTTATTGCCTCCCACTCTCGCTCTACTCTTGGGCTTTATGCTGCTCCTTTATTGCCTCCCACTCTCGCTCTACTCTTGGGCCTTCTGCTGCTCCTTTATTGCCTCCCACTCTCACTCTACTCTTGGCTCTTCTGCTGCTCCTTTATTGCCTCCCACTCTCGCTCTACTCTTGGGCTTTATGCTGCTCCTTTATTGCCTCCCACTCTCGCTCTACTCTCAGGCCTACTGCTGCTCCTTTATTGCCTCCCGCTCTCTCTCTACTCTTGGGCCTTCTGCGGCTCCTTTATTGCCTCCCACTCTCGCTCTACTCTTGGGCCTTCTGCTGCTTCTTTATTGCCTCCCACTCTCCCTCTACTCTTGGGCATTCTGCTGATCCTTTATTGCCTCCCACTCTCACTCGACTCTTGGGCCTTCTGCTGCTCCTTTATTGCCTCCTGCTCTCACTCTACTCTTGGGCCTTCTGCTGCTCCTTTATTGCCTC
This sequence comes from Heptranchias perlo, assembly GCF_035084215.1. Lineage (NCBI taxonomy): Eukaryota > Metazoa > Chordata > Chondrichthyes > Hexanchiformes > Hexanchidae > Heptranchias > Heptranchias perlo. The sequence continues at coordinate 112,155,280 of NC_090329.1, read as the reverse complement.
CTGCTCTCACTCTACTCTCAGGCCTTCTGCTGCTCCTTTATTGCCTCCCACTCTCGCTCTACCCTCAGGCCTACTGCTGCTCCTTTATTGCCTCCCACTCACGCTCTATTCTTGGGCCTCCCACTCTCGCTCTACTCTTGGGCCTTCTGCGGCTCCTTTATTGCCTCCCACTCTCGCTCTACTCTTGGGCCTTCTGCTGATCCTTTATTGCCTCCCACTCTCGCTCTACTCTTGGGCCTTCTGCTGCTCCTTTATTGCCTCCCACTCTCCCTCTACTCTTGGGCCTTCTGCTGCTCCTTTATTGCCTCCCACTCTCGCTCTACTCTTGGGCCGACTGCTGCTCCTTTATTGCCTCCCACTCTCGCTCTACTCTCAGGCCGACTGCTGCTCCTTTATTGCCTCCCACTCTCGCTCTACTCTTGGGCTTTATGCTGCTCCTTTATTGCCTCCCACTCTCGCTCTACTCTTGGGCCTTCTGCTGCTCCTTTATTGCCTCCCACTCTCACTCTACTCTTGGCTCTTCTGCTGCTCCTTTATTGCCTCCCACTCTCGCTCTACTCTTGGGCTTTATGCTGCTCCTTTATTGCCTCCCACTCTCGCTCTACTCTCAGGCCCACTGCTGCTCCTTTATTGCCTCCCGCTCTCTCTCTACTCTTGGGCCTTCTGCTGCTCCTTTATTGCCTCCCACTCTCGCTCTACTCTTGGGCCTCCCACTCTCGCTCTACTCTTGGGCCTTCTGCTGCTCCTTTATTGCCTCCCATTCTCGCTCTACTCTTGGGCCTGCTGCTGCTCCTTTATTGCCTCCCACTCTCGCTCTACTCTTGGGCCTTCTGCTGCTCCTTTATTGCCTCCCGCTCTCACTCTACTCTCAGGCCTACTGCTGCTCCTTTATCGCCTCCCACTCTCGCTCTACTCTTGGGCCTTCTGCTGCTCCTTTATTGCCTCCCACTCTCGCTCTACTCTTGGGGCTTCTGCTGATCCTTTATTGCCTCCCACTCTCGCTCTACTCTTGGGCCTTCTGCTGATCCTTTATTGCCTCCCACTCTCGCTCTACTCTCAGGCCTTCTGCTGCTCCTTTATTGCCTCCCACTCTTGCTCTACTCTTGGGCCTTCTGCTGCTCCTTTATTGCCTCCCGCTCTCGCTCCACCCTCAGGCCTTCTGCTGCTCCTTTATTGCCTCCCACTCTCGCTCTACTCTTGGGCTTTATGCTGCTCCTTTATTGCCTCCCACTCTCGCTCTACTCTTGGGCCTTGTGCTGCTCCTTTATTGCCTCCCACTCTCACTCTACACTTGGCTCTTCTGCTGCTCCTTTATTGCCTCCCACTCTCGCTCTACTCTTGGGCTTTATGCTGCTCCTTTATTGCCTCCCACTCTCGCTCTACTCTCAGGCCTACTGCTGCTCCTTTATTGCCTCCCACTCTCGCTCTACTCTCAGGCCGACTGCTACTCCTTTATTGCCTCCCACTCTCGCTCTACTCTTGGGCCTGCTGCTGCTCCTTTATTGCCTCCCACTCTCGCTCTGCTCTTGGGACTTCTGCTGATCCTTTATTGCCTCCCACTCTCACTCGACTCTTGGGCCTTCTGCTGCTCCTTTATTGCCTCCTGCTCTCACTCTACTCTTGGGCCTTCTGCTGCTCCTTTATTGCCTCCTGCTCTCGCTCTACTCTCAGGCCTTCTGCTGCTCCTTTATTGCCTCCCACTCTCGCTCTACCCTCAGGCCTACTGCTGCTCCTTTATTGCCTCCCACTCTCGCTCTATTCTTGGGCCTCCCACTCTCGCTCTACTCTTGGGCCTTCTGCGGCTCCTTTATTGCCTCCCACTCTCGCTCTTCTCTTGGGCCTTCTGCTGCTCCTTTATTGCCTCCCACTCTCACTCTACTCTTGGCTCTTCTGCTGCTCCTTTATTGCCTCCCACTCTCGCTCTACTCTTGGGCTTTATGCTGCTCCTTTATTGCCTCCCACTCTCGCTCTACTCTCAGGCCTACTGCTGCTCCTTTATTGCCTCCCGCTCTCTCTCTACTCTCAGGCCTTCTGCTGCTCCTTTATTGCCTCCCACTCTTGCTCTACTCTCAGGCCTACTGCTGCTCCTTTATTGCCTCTCACTCTCGCTCTACTCTTGGGCCTTCTGCTGCTCCTTTATTGCCTCCTGCTCTCACTCGACTCTTGGGCCTTCTGCTGCTCCTTTATTGCCTCCCACACTCGCTCCACTCTTGGGCCTTCTGCTGCTCCTTTATTGCCTCCCACTCTCGCTCTACTCTTGGGCCTTCTGCTGCTCCTTTATTGCCTCCCGCTCGCACTCTGCTCTCAGGTCTTCTGCTGCTCCTTTATTGCCTCCCGCTCTCACTCTACTCTCAGGCCGACTGCTGCTCCTTTATTGCCTCCCACTCTCGCTCTACTCTTGGGCCTTCTGTTGCTCCTTTATTGCCTCCCGCTCTCGCTCTACTCTTGGGCCTTCTGCTGCTCCTTTATTGCCTCCCACTCTCGCTCTACTCTTGGGCTTTATGCTGCTCCTTTATTGCCTCCCACTCTCGCTCTACTCTTGGGCTTTATGCTGCTCCTTTATTGCCTCCCACTCTCGCTCTACTCTTGGGCCTTCTGCTGCTCCTTTATTGCCTCCCACTCTCACTCTACTCTTGGCTCTTCTGCTGCTCCTTTATTGCCTCCCACTCTCGCTCTACTCTTGGGCTTTATGCTGCTCCTTTATTGCCTCCCACTCTCGCTCTACTCTCAGGCCTACTGCTGCTCCTTTATTGCCTCCCGCTCTCTCTCTACTCTTGGGCCTTCTGCGGCTCCTTTATTGCCTCCCACTCTCGCTCTACTCTTGGGCCTTCTGCTGCTTCTTTATTGCCTCCCACTCTCCCTCTACTCTTGGGCATTCTGCTGATCCTTTATTGCCTCCCACTCTCACTCGACTCTTGGGCCTTCTGCTGCTCCTTTATTGCCTCCTGCTCTCACTCTACTCTTGGGCCTTCTGCTGCTCCTTTATTGCCTCCTGCTCTCACTCTACTCTCAGGCCTTCTGCTGCTCCTTTATTGCCTCCCACTCTCGCTCTACCCTCAGGCCTACTGCTGCTCCTTTATTGCCTCCCACTCACGCTCTATTCTTGGGCCTCCCACTCTCGCTCTACTCTTGGGCCTTCTGCGGCTCCTTTATTGCCTCCCACTCTCGCTCTACTCTCAGGCCTTCTGCTGATCCTTTATTGCCTCCCACTCTCGCTCTACTCTTGGGCCTTCTGCTGATCCTTTATTGCCTCCCACTCTCGCTCTACTCTTGGGCCTTCTGCTGATCCTTTATTGCCTCCCACTCTCGCTCTACTCTTGGGCCTTCTGCTGATCCTTTATTGCCTCCCACTCTCGCTCTACTCTCAGGCCTTCTGCTGATCCTTTATTGCCTCCCGCTCTCACTCTACTCTTGGGCCTTCTGCTGCTCCTTTATTGCCTCCCACTCTCGCTCTACTCTTGGGCCTTCTGCTGCTCCTTTATTGCCTCCCACTCTCGCTCTACTCTTGGGCCTTCTGCTGCTCCTTTATTGCCTCCCACTCTCGCTCTACTCTTGGGCCTTCTGCTGATCCTTTATTGCCTCCCACTCTCGCTCTACTCTTGGGCCTTCTGCTGCTCCTTTATTGCCTCCCACTCTCCCTCTACTCTTGGGCCTTCTGCTGCTCCTTTATTGCCTCCCACTCTCGCTCTACTCTTGGGCCTTCTGCTGCTCCTTTATTGCCTCCTGCTCTCACTCTACTCTTGGCTCTTCTGCTGCTCCTTTATTGCCTCCCACTCTCGCTCCACTCTCAGGCCTACTGCTGCTCCTTTATTGCCTCCCACTCTCGCTCTACTCTTGGGCCTTCTGCTGCTCCTTTATTGCCTCCCACTCTCGCTCTACTCTTGGGCCTCCCACTCTCGCTCTACTCTTGGGCCTTCTGCTGCTCCTTTATTGCCTCCCATTCTCGCTCTACTCTTGGGCCTGCTGCTGCTCCTTTATTGCCTCCCACTCTCGCTCTACTCTTGGGCCTTCTGCTGCTCCTTTATTGCCTCCCACTCTCGCTCTACTCTCAGGCCTACTGCTGCTCCTTTATCGCCTCCCACTCTCGCTCTACTCTTGGGCCTTCTGCTGCTCCTTTATTGCCTCCCACTCTCGCTCTACTCTTGGGGCTTCTGCTGATCCTTTATTGCCTCCCACTCTCGCTCTACTCTTGGGCCTTCTGCTGCTCCTTTTTTGCCTCCCACTCTCGCTCTGCTCCTGGGCCTTCTGCTGCTCCTTTATTGCCTCCCACTCTCACTCGACTCTTGGGCCTTCTGCTGCTCCTTTATTGCCTCCTGCTCTCACTCTACTCTCGGGCCTTCTGCTGCTCCTTTGTTGCCTCCTGCTCTCGCTCTGCTCTCAGGCCTTTTGGTGCTCCTTTATTGCCTCCCACTCTCGCTCTATTCTTGGGCCTCCCACTCTCGCTCTACTCTTGGGCCTTCTGCTGCTCCTTTATTGCCTCCCACTCTCGCTCTACTCTTGGGCCTTCTGCGGCTCCTTTATTGCCTCCCACTCTCGCTCTACTCTTGGTTCTTCTGCTGCTCCTTTATTGCCTCCCACTCTCGCTCTACTCTTGGGCCTTCTGCTGCTCCTTTATTGCCTCCCACTCTCGCTCTACTCTTGGGCCTTCTGCTGCTCCTTTATTGCCTCCCACTCTCGCTCTACTCTTGGGCCTTCTGCTGCTCCTTTATTGCCTCCCACTCTCGCTCTACTCTTGGGCCTTCTGCTGCTCCTTTATTGCCTCCCACTCTCGCTCTACTCTTGGGCCTTCTGCTGATCCTTTATTGCCTCCCACTCTCGCTCTACTCTTGGGCCTTCTGCTGCTCCTTTATTGCCTCCCACTCTCGCTCTACTCTTGGGCCTTATGCTGCTCCTTTATTGCCTCCCGCTCTCTCTCTACTCTTGGGCCTTCTGCTGCTCCTTTATTGCCTCCCACTCTCGCTCTACTCTTGGGCCTTCTGCTGATCCTTTATTGCCTCCCACTCTCGCTCTCCTCTTGGGCCTTCTGCTGATCCTTTATTGCCTCCCACTCTCGCTCTACTCTTGGGCCTTCTGCTGATCCTTTATTGCCTCCCACTCTCGCTCTACTCTTGGGCCTTCTGTTTCTCCTTAATTGCCTCCCGCTCTCACTCGACTCTCGGGCCGACTGCTGCTCCTTTATTGCCTCCCACTCTCGCTCTACTCTCAGGCCGACTGCTGCTCCTTTATTGCCTCCCACTCTCGCTCTACTCTCAGGCCTTCTGCTGCTCCTTTGTTGCCTCCCACTCTCACTCTACTCTTGGGCCTTCTGCTGCTCCTTTATTGCCTCCCGCTCGCACTCTGCTCTCAGGTCTTCTGCTGCTCCTTTATTGCCTCCCGCTCTCACTCTACTCTCAGGCCTACTGCTGCTCCTTTATTGCCTCCCACTCTCGCTCTACTCTTGGGCCTTCTGTTGCTCCTTTATTGCCTCCCACTCTCGCTCTACTCTTGGGCTTTATGCTGCTCCTTTATTGCCTCCCACTCTCGCTCTACTCTTGGGCCTTCTGCTGCTCCTTTATTGCCTCCCACTCTCGCTCTACTCTTGGGCCTCCCACTCTCGCTCTACTCTTGGGCCTTCTGCTGCTCCTTTATTGCCTCCCATTCTCGCTCTACTCTTGGGCCTGCTGCTGCTCCTTTATTGCCTCCCACTCTCGCTCTACTCTTGGGCCTTCTGCTGCTCCTTTATTGCCTCCCGCTCTCACTCTACTCTCAGGCCTACTGCTGCTCCTTTATCGCCTCCCACTCTCGCTCTACTCTTGGGCCTTCTGCTGCTCCTTTATTGCCTCCCACTCTCGCTCTACTCTTGGGCCTTCTGCTGATCCTTTATTGCCTCCCACTCTCGCTCTACTCTTGGGCCTTCTGCTGCTCCTTTTTTGCCTCCCACTCTCACTCGACTCTTGGGCCTTCTGCTGCTCCTTTATTGCCTCCTGCTCTCACTCTACTCTCGGGCCTTCTGCTGCTCCTTTATTGCCTCCCGCTCTCGCTCTATTCTTGGGCCTCCCACTCTCGCTCTACTCTTGGGCCTTCTGCTGCTCCTTTATTGCCTCCCACTCTCGCTCTACTCTTGGGCCTTCTGCGGCTCCTTTATTGCCTCCCACTCTCGCTCTACTCTTGGTTCTTCTGCTGCTCCTTTATTGCCTCCCACTCTCGCTCTACTCTTGGGCCTTCTGCTGCTCCTTTATTGCCTCCCACTCTCGCTCTACTCTTGGGCCTTCTGCTGCTCCTTTATTGCCTCCCACTCTCGCTCTCCTCTTGGGCCTTCTGCTGATCCTTTATTGCCTCCCACTCTCGCTCTACTCTTGGGCCTTCTGTTTCTCCTTAATTGCCTCCCGCTCTCACTCGACTCTCGGGCCGACTGCTGCTCCTTTATTGCCTCCCACTCTCGCTCTACTCTCAGGCCGACTGCTGCTCCTTTATTGCCTCCCACTCTCGCTCTACTCTCAGGCCTTCTGCTGCTCCTTTGTTGCCTCCCACTCTCGCTCTACTCTTGGGTCTTCTGCTGCTCCTTTATTGCCTCCCACTCTCGCTCCACTCTTGGGCCTTCTGCTGCTCCTTTATTGCCTCCCACTCTCGCTCCACCCTCGGGCCTTCTGCTGCTCCTTTATTGCCTCCCGCTCTCACTCTACTCTTGGGCCTTCTGCTGCTCCTTTATTGCCTCCCGCTCTCACTCTACTCTTGGGCCTTCTGCTGCTCCTTTATTGCCTCCCGCTCTCACTCTACTCTCAGGCCTTCTGCTGCTCCTTTATTGCCTCCCACTCTCGCTCTACTCTTGGGCCTTCTGCTGCTCCTTTATTGCCTCCCACTCTCGCTCTACTCTTGGGCCTTCTGCTGCTCCTTTATTGCCTCCCACTCTCGCTCTACTCTTGGGCCTTCTGCTGCTCCTTTATTGCCTCCCACTCTCGCTCTACTCTCAGGCCTTCTGCTGCTCCTTTGTTGCCTCCCACTCTCGCTCTACTCTTGGGTCTTCTGCTGCTCCTTTATTACCTCCCACTCTCGCTCCACCCTCGGGCCTTCTGCTGCTCCTTTATTGCCTCCCACTCTCACTCTACTCTTGGGCCTTCTGCTGCTCCTTTATTGCCTCCCGCTCTCACTCTACTCTTGGGCCTTCTGCTGCTCCTTTATTGCCTCCCGCTCTCACTCTACTCTCAGGCCTTCTGCTGCTCCTTTATTGCCTCCCACTCTCGCTCTACTCTCAGGCCTTCTGCTGCTCCTTTATTGCCTCCCACTCTCGCTCTACTCTCAGGCCTTCTGCTGCTCCTTTATTACCTCCCACTCTTTCTCTACTCTCAGGCCTACTGCTGCTCCTTTATTGCCTCCCGCTCTCTCTCTACTCTCAGGCCTTCTGCTGCTCCTTTATTGCCTCCCACTCTCGCTCTACTCTTGGGCCTTCTGCTGCTCCTTTATTGCCTCCCACTCTCGCTCTACTCTTGGGCCTCCCACTCTCGCTCTACTCTTGGGCCTCCCACTCTCGCTCTACTCTTGGGCCTGCTGCTGCTCCTTTATTGCCTCCCACTCTCACTCTACTCTTGGGCCTTCTGCTGCTCCTTTATTGCCTCCCGCTCTCACTCTACTCTCAGGCCTACTGCTGCTCCTTTATTGCCTCCCACTCTCGCTCTACTCTTGGGCCTTCTGCTGCTCCTTTATTGCCTCCCACTCTCGCTCCACTCTCAGGCCTTCTGCTGCTCCTTTATTGCCTCCCACTCTCGCTCCACTCTTGGGCCTTCTGCTGCTCCTTTATTGCCTCCCACTCTCGCTCCACTCTCAGGCCTTCTGCTGCTCCTTTATTGTCTCCCACTCTCGCTCCACTCTTGGGCCTTCTGCTGCTCCTTTATTGCCTCCCACTCTCGCTCCACTCTTGGGCCTTCTGCTGCTCCTTTATTGCCTCCCACTCTCACTCTACTCTTGGGCCTTCTGCTGCTCCTTTATTGCCTCCCGCTCTCGCTCCACCCTCAGGCCTTCTGCTGCTCCTTTATTGGCTCCCGCTCTCGCTCCACCCTCAGGCCTTCTGCTGCTCCTTTATTGCCTCCCACTCTCGCTCTACTCTTGGGCATTCTGCTGCTCCTTTATTGCCTCCTGCTCTCACTCGACTCTTGGGCCGACTGCTGCTCCTTTATTGCCTCCTGCTCTTGCTCTACTCTCAGGCCTTCTGCTGCTCCTTTATTGCCTCTCACTCTCGCTCTACTCTTGGGCATTCTGCTGCTCCTTTATTGCCTCCTGCTCTCACTCGACTCTTGGGCCTTCTGCTGCTCCTTTATTGCCTCCCACACTCGCTCTACTCTTGGGCCTTCTGCTGCTCCTTTATTGCCTCCCACTCTCGCTCTACTCTTGGGCCTTCTGCTGCTCCTTTATTGCCTCCCACTCTCGCTCTACTCTTGGGCCTTCTGCTGCTCCTTTATTGCCTCCCACACTCGCTCTACTCTCGGGCCTACTGCTGCTCCTTTATTGCCTCCCACTCTCGCTCTACTCTCAGGCCTACTGCTGCTCCTTTATTGCCTCCCACTCTCGCTCTACTCTTGGGCCTTCTGCTGCTCCTTTATTGCCTCCCACTCTCGCTCTACTCTTGGGCCTTCTGCTGCTCCTTTATTGCCTCCCACTCTCACTCTACTCTTGGGCCTTCTGCTGCTCCTTTATTGCCTCCCGCTCGCACTCTGCTCTCAGGTCTTCTGCTGCTCCTTTATTGCCTCCCGCTCTCACTCTACTCTCAGGCCTACTGCTGCTCCTTTATTGCCTCCCACTCTCGCTCTACTCTTGGGCCTTCTGTTGCTCCTTTATTGCCTCCCGCTCTCGCTCTACTCTTGGGCCTTCTGTTGCTCCTTTATTGCCTCCCACTCTCGCTCTACTCTTGGGCTTTATGCTGCTCCTTTATTGCCTCCCACTCTCGCTCTACTCTTGGGCTTTATGCTGCTCCTTTATTGCCTCCCACTCTCGCTCTACTCTTGGGCCTTCTGCTGCTCCTTTATTGCCTCCCACTCTCACTCGACTCTTGGCTCTTCTGCTGCTCCTTTATTGCCTCCCACTCTCGCTCTACTCTTGGGCTTTATGCTGCTCCTTTATTGCCTCCCACTCTCGCTCTACTCTCAGGCCGACTGCTGCTCCTTTATTGCCTCCCGCTCTCTCTCTACTCTCAGGCCTTCTGCTGCTCCTTTATTGCCTCCCACTCTCGCTCTACTCTCAGGCCGACTGCTGCTCCTTTATTGCCTCCTACTCTCGCTCTACTCTTGGGCCTTCTGCTGCTCCTTTATTGCCTCCCACTCTCGCTCTACTCTTGGGCCTCCCACTCTCGCTCTACTCTTGGGCCTTCTGCTGCTCCTTTATTGCCTCCCACTCTCGCTCTACTCTTGGGCTTTATGCTGCTCCTTTATTGCCTCCCACTCTCGCTCTACTCTTGGGCTTTATGCTGCTCCTTTATTGCCTCCCACTCTCGCTCTACTCTTGGGCTTTATGCTGCTCCTTTATTGCCTCCCACTCTACTCTTGGGCCTTCTGCTGCTCCTATATTGCCTCCCACTCTCGCTCTACTCCTGGGCCTTCTGCTGCTCCTTTATTGCCTCCCACTCTCGCTCTACTCTTGGGCCTTCTGCTGCTCCTTTATTGCCTCCTGCTCTCGCTCTACTCTCAGGCCTACTGCTGCTCCTTTATTGCCTCCCACTCTCGCTCTACTCTTGGGCCTTCTGCGGCTCCTTTATTGCCTCCCACTCTCGCTCTACTCTTGGGCCGACTGCTGCTCCTTTATTGCCTCCTGCTCTTGCTCTACTCTCAGGCCTTCTGCTGCTCCTTTATTGCCTCTCACTCTCGCTCTACTCTTGGGCCTTCTGCTGCTCCTTTATTGCCTCCTGCTCTCACTCGACTCTTGGGCCTTCTGCTGCTCCTTTATTGCCTCCCACACTCGCTCTACTCTTGGGCCTTCTGCTGCTCCTTTATTGCCTCCCACTCTCACTCGACTCTTGGGCCTTCTGCTGCTCCTTTATTGCCTCCCACTCTCGCTCTACTCTTGGGCCTTCTGCTGCTCCTTTATTGCCTCCCACTCTCGCTCTACTCTTGGGCCTTCTGCTGCTCCTTTATTGCCTCCCACTCTCCCTCTACTCTCAGGCCCACTGCTGCTCCTTTATTGCCTCCCACTCTCACTCTACTCTTGGGCCTTCTGCTGCTCCTTTATTGCCTCCCACTCTCACTCTACTCTTGGGCCTTCTGCTGCTCCTTTATTGCCTCCCGCTCTCACTCTACTCTTGGGCCTTCTGCTGCTCCTTTATTGACTCCCACTCTCGCTCTACTCTTGGGCCTTCTGCTGCTCCTTTATTGCCTCCCACTCTCACTCTACTCTTGGGCCTTCTGCTGCTCCTTTATTGCCTCCCGCTCTCACTCTACTCTCAGGCCTACTGCTGCTCCTTTATTGCCTCCCACTCTCGCTCTACTCTTGGGCCTTCCGTTGCTCCTTTATTGCCTCCCGCTCTCGCTCGACTCTTGGGCCTTCTGCTGCTCCTTTATTGCCTCCCACTCTCGCTCTACTCTCAGGCCTTCTGCTGCTCCTTTATTGCCTCCCACTCTCGCTCTACTCTCAGGCCTTCTGCTGCTCCTTTATTGCCTCCCACTCTCGCTCTACTCTCAGGCCTTCTGCTGCTCCTTTATTGCCTCCCGCTCTCGCTCCACCCTCAGGCCTTCTGCTGCTCCTTTATTGCCTCCCACTCTCGCTCTACTCTCAGGCCTTCTGCTGCTCCTTTATTGCCTCCCACTCTCGCTCTACTCTCAGGCCTTCTGCTGCTCCTTTATTGCCTCCCGCTCTCGCTCCACCCTCAGGCCTTCTGCTGCTCCTTTATTGCCTCCCACTCTCGCTCTACTCTTGGGCCTTCTGCTGCTCCTTTATTGCCTCCCACTCTCGCTCTACTCTCAGGCCTTCTGCTGCTCCTTTATTGCCTCCCACTCTTGCTCTACTCTCAGGCCTTCTGCTGCTCCTTTATTGCCTCCCACTCTTGCTCTACTCTCGGGCCTACTGCTGCTCCTTTATTGCCTCCCACTCTCGCTCTACTCTTGGGCCATCTGCTGCTCCTTTATTGCCTCCCACTCTCGCTCTACTCTTGGGCTTTATGCTGCTCCTTTATCGCCTCCCACTCTCGCTCTACTCTTGGGCCTTCTGCTGCTCCTTTATTGCCTCCCACTCTCGCTCTACTCTTGGGCCTTCTGCTGCTCCTATATTGCCTCCCACTCTCACTCTACACTTGGCTCTTCTGCTGCTCCTTTATTGCCTCCCACTCTCGCTCCACTCTTGGGCCTTCTGCTGCTCCTTTATTGGCTCCCGCTCTCGCTCCACTCTCAGGCCTTCTGCTGCTCCTTTATTGCCTCCCACTCTTGCTCTACTCTTGGGCCTTCTGCTGCTCCTTTATTGCCTCCCACTCTCGCTCTACTCTTGGGCTTTATGCTGCTCCTTTATTGCCTCCCACTCTCGCTCTACTCTTGGGCCTTCTGCTGCTCCTTTATTGCCTCCCACTCTCACTCTACACTTGGCTCTTCTGCTGCTCCTTTATTGCCTCCCACTCTCGCTCTACTCTTGGGCTTTATGCTGCTCCTTTATTGCCTCCCACTCTCGCTCTACTCTCAGGCCTACTGCTGCTCCTTTATTGCCTCCCGCTCTCTCTCTACTCTCAGGCCTTCTGCTGCTCCTTTATTGCCTCCCACTCTCGCTCTACTCTCAGGCCTACTGCTACTCCTTTATTGCCTCCCACTCTCGCTCTACTCTTGGGCCTGCTGCTGCTCCTTTATTGCCTCCCACTCTCGCTCTACTCTTGGGACTTCTGCTGATCCTTTATTGCCTCCCACTCTCACTCGACTCTTGGGCCTTCTGCTGCTCCTTTATTGCCTCCTGCTCTCACTCTACTCTTGGGCCTTCTGCTGCTCCTTTATTGCCTCCCACTCTCGCTCTACTCTCAGGCCTTCTGCTGCTCCTTTATTGCCTCCCACTCTCGCTCTATTCTTGGGCCTCCCACTCTCGCTCTACTCTTGGGCCTTCTGCGGCTCCTTTATTGCCTCCCACTCTCGCTCTACTCTTGGGCCTGCTGCTGCTCCTTTATTGCCTCCCACTCTCGCTCTACTCTTGGGCTTTATGCTGCTCCTTTATTGCCTCCCACTCTCGCTCTACTCTCAGGCCTACTGCTGCTCCTTTATTGCCTCCCGCTCTCTCTCTACTCTCAGGCCTTCTGCTGCTCCTTTATTGCCTCCCACTCTTGCTCTACTCTCAGGCCTTCTGCTGCTCCTTTATTGCCTCCCACTCTCGCTCTACTCTTGGGCCTTCTGCTGCTCCTTTATTGCCTCCCACTCTCGCTCTACTCTTGGGCCTTCTGCTGCTCCTTTATTGCCTCCCACTCTCCCTCTACTCTTGGGCCTTCTGCTGCTCCTTTATTACCTCCCACTCTCGCTCCACTCTTGGGCCTTCTGCTGATCCTTTATTGCCTCCCACTCTCGCTCTACTCTTGGGCCTTCTGCTGCTCCTTTATTGCCTCCCACTCTCACTCTACTCTTGGGCCTTCTGCTGCTCCTTTATTGCCTCCCGCTCTCACTCTACTCTCAGGCCTACTGCTGCTCCTTTATTACCTCCCACTCTCGCTCTGCTCTTGGGCCTTCCGTTGCTCCTTTATTGCCTCCCGCTCTCGCTCGACTCTTGGGCCTTCTGCTGCTCCTTTATTGCCTCCCACTCTCGCTCCACCCTCAGGCCTTCTGCTGCTCCTTTATTGGCTCCCACTCTTGCTCTACTCTTGGGCCTTCTGCTGCTCCTTTATTGCCTCCCACTCTCGCTCCACCCTCAGGCCTTCTGCTGCTCCTTTATTGGCTCCCACTCTTGCTCTACTCTTGGGCCTTCTGCTGCTCCTTTATTGCCTCCCACTCTTGCTCTACTCTTGGGCCTTCTGCTGCTCCTTTATTGCCTCCCGCTCTCGCTCCACCCTCAGGCCTTCTGCTGCTCCTTTATTGCCTCCCACTCTCGCTCTACTCTTGGGCTTTATGCTGCTCCTTTATTGCCTCCCACTCTCGCTCTACTCTTGGGCCTTCTGCTGCTCCTTTATTGCCTCCCACTCTCACTCTACACTTGGCTCTTCTGCTGCTCCTTTATTGCCTCCCACTCTCGCTCTACTCTTGGGCTTTATGCTGCTCCTTTATTGCCTCCCACTCTCGCTCTGCTCTCAGGCCTACTGCTGCTCCTTTATTGCCTCCCGCTCTCTCTCTACTCTCAGGCCTTCTGCTGCTCCTTTATTGCCTCCCACTCTCGCTCTACTCTCAGGCCTACTGCTACTCCTTTATTGCCTCCCACTCTCGCTCTACTCTTGGGCCTGCTGCTGCTCCTTTATTGCCTCCCACTCTCGCTCTACTCTTGGGACTTCTGCTGATCCTTTATTGCCTCCCACTCTCACTCGACTCTTGGGCCTTCTGCTGCTCCTTTATTGCCTCCTGCTCTCACTCTACTCTTGGGCCTTCTGCTGCTCCTTTATTGCCTCCTGCTCTCGCTCTACTCTCAGGCCTTCTGCTGCTCCTTTATTGCCTCCCACTCTCGCTCTATTCTTGGGCCTCCCACTCTCGCTCTACTCTTGGGCCTTCTGCGGCTCCTTTATTGCCTCCCACTCTCGCTCTTCTCTTGGCTCTTCTGCTGCTCCTTTATTGCCTCCCACTCTCGCTCTACTCTTGGGCTTTATGCTGCTCCTTTATTGCCTCCCACTCTCGCTCTACTCTCAGGCCTACTGCTGCTCCTTTATTGCCTCCCGCTCTCTCTCTACTCTTGGGCCTTCTGCGGCTCCTTTATTGCCTCCCACTCTCGCTCTACTCTTGGGCCTTCTGCTGATCCTTTATTGCCTCCCACTCTCGCTCTACTCTTGGGCCTTCTGCTGCTCCTTTATTGCCTCCCACTCTCCCTCTACTCTTGGGCCTTCTGCTGCTCCTTTATTGCCTCCCACTCTCGCTCTACTCTTGGGCCGACTGCTGCTCCTTTATTGCCTCCCACTCTCGCTCTACTCTCAGGCCGACTGCTGCTCCTTTATTGCCTCCCACTCTCGCTCTACTCTTGGCTCTTCTGCTGCTCCTTTATTGCCTCCCACTCTCGCTCTACTCTTGGGCTTTATGCTGCTCCTTTATTGCCTCCCGCTCTCTCTCTACTCTCAGGCCTTCTGCTGCTCCTTTATTGCCTCCCACTCTCGCTCCACTCTCAGGCCTACTGCTGCTCCTTTATTGCCTCCCACTCTCGCTCCACTCTCAGGCCTTCTGCTGCTCCTTTATTGCCTCCCACTCTCGCTCTACTCTTGGGCCTTCTGCTGCTCCTTTATTGCCTCCCACTCTCGCTCTACTCTTGGGCCTCCCACTCTCGCTCTACTCTTGGGCCTTCTGCTGCTCCTTTATTGCCTCCCATTCTCGCTCTACTCTTGGGCCTGCTGCTGCTCCTTTATTGCCTCCCACTCTCGCTCTACTCTTGGGCCTTCTGCTGCTCCTTTATTGCCTCCCACTCTCGCTCTACTCTTGGGCCTTCTGCTGCTCCTTTATTGCCTCCCGCTCTCACTCTACTCTCAGGCCTACTGCTGCTCCTTTATCGCCTCCCACTCTCGCTCTACTCTTGGGCCTTCTGCTGCTCCTTTATTGCCTCCCACTCTCGCTCTACTCTTGGGGCTTCTGCTGATCCTTTATTGCCTCCTGCTCTCGCTCTACTCTTGGGCCTTCTGCTGCTCCTTTATTGCCTCCCACTCTCGCTCTCCTCTTGGGCCTTCTGCTGCTCCTTTATTGCCTCCCACTCTCGCTCTACTCTTGGGCCTTCTGCTGCTCCTTTATTGCCTCCCGCTCTCACTCGACTCTCGGGCCGACTGCTGCTCCTTTATTGCCTCCCACTCTCGCTCTACTCTCAGGCCGACTGCTGCTCCTTTATTGCCTCCCACTCTCGCTCTACTCTCAGGCCTTCTGCTGCTCCTTTGTTGCCTCCCACTCTCGCTCTACTCTTGGGTCTTCTGCTGCTCCTTTGTTGCCTCCCACTCTCGCTCTACTCTTGGGCCTTCTGCTGCTCCTTTATTGCCTCCCGCTCTCACTCTACTCTTGGGCCTTCTGCTGCTCCTTTATTGCCTCCCGCTCTCACTCTACTCTTGGGCCTTCTGCTGCTCCTTTATTGCCTCCCGCTCTCACTCTACTCTCAGGCCTTCTGCTGCTCCTTTATTGCCTCCCAATCTTGCTCTACTCTTGGGCCTACTGCTGCTCCTTTATTGCCTCCTGCTCTTGCTCTACTCTCAGTCCTTCTGCTGCTCCTTTATTGCCTCTCACTCTCGCTCTACTCTTGGGCCTTCTGCTGCTCCTTTATTGCCTCCTGCTCTCACTCTACTCTTGGGCCTTCTGCTGATCCTTTATTGCCTCCCACTCTCACTCTACTCTCAGGCCTTCTGCTGCTCCTTTATTGCCTCCCAATCTTGCTCTACTCTTGGGCCTACTGCTGCTCCTTTATTGCCTCCTGCTCTTGCTCTACTCTCAGTCCTTCTGCTGCTCCTTTATTGCCTCTCACTCTCGCTCTACTCTTGGGCCTTCTGCTGCTCCTTTATTGCCTCCTGCTCTCACTCTACTCTTGGGCCTTCTGCTGCTCCTTTATTGCCTCCCACTCTCGCTCTACTCTTGGGCCTTCTGCTGATCCTTTATTGCCTCCCACTCTCGCTCTACTCTCGGGCCGACTGCTGCTCCTTTATTGCCTCCCACTCTCGCTCTACTCTTGGGCCTTCTGCTGCTCCTTTATTGCCTCCCACTCTCACTCTACTCTTGGCTCTTCTGCTGCTCCTTTATTGCCTCCCACTCTCGCTCTACTCTTGGGCCTTCTGCTGCTCCTTTATTGCCTCCCACTCTCACTCTACTCTTGGCTCTTCTGCTGCTCCTTTATTGCCTCCCACTCTCGCTCTACTCTTGGGCTTTATGCTGCTCCTTTATTGCCTCCCACTCTTTCTCTACTCTCAGGCCTACTGCTGCTCCTTTATTGCCTCCCGCTCTCTCTCTACTCTCAGGCCTTCTGCTGCTCCTTTATTGCCTCCCACTCTCGCTCTACTCTTGGGCCTTCTGCTGCTCCTTTATTGCCTCCCACTCTCGCTCTACTCTTGGGCCTCCCACTCTCGCTCTACTCTTGGGCCTTCTGCTGCTCCTTTATTGCCTCCCATTCTCGCTCTACTCTTGGGCCTCCCACTCTCACTCTACTCTTGGGCCTTCTGCTGCTCCTTTATTGCCTCCCGCTCTCACTCTACTCTCAGGCCTACTGCTGCTCCTTTATTGCCTCCCACTCTCGCTCTACTCTTGGGACTTCTGCTGCTCCTTTATTGCCTCCCACTCTCGCTCTACTCTTGGGCCTTCTGCTGATCCTTTATTGCCTCCCACTCTCGCTCTACTCTTGGGCCTTCTGCTGCTCCTTTATTGCCTCCCACTCTCGCTCTACTCTTGTGCCTTCTGCTGCTCCTTTTTTTTCCTCCCACTCTCGCTCTGCTCCTGGGCCTTCTGCTGCTCCTTTATTGCCTCCCACTCTCGCTCCACTCTTGGGCCTTCTGCTGCTCCTTTATTGCCTCCCACTCTCACTCGACTCTTGGGCCTTCTGCTGCTCCTTTATTGCCTCCTGCTCTCACTCTACTCTTGGGCCTTCTGCTGCTCCTTTATTGCCTCCTGCTCTCGCTCTACTCTCAGGCCTTCTGCTGCTCCTTTATTGCCTCCCACTCTCGCTCTATTCTTGGGCCTCCCACTCTCGCTCTACTCTTGGGCCTTCTGCTGCTCCTTTATTGCCTCCCACTCTCGCTCTACTCTTGGGCCTTCTGCGGCTCCTTTATTGCCTCCCACTCTCGCTCTACTCTTGGTTCTTCTGCTGCTCCTTTATTGCCTCCCACTCTCGCTCTACTCTTGGGCCTTCTGCTGCTCCTTTATTGCCTCCCACTCTCGCTCTACTCTTGGGCCTTCTGCTGATCCTTTATTGCCTCCCACTCTCGCTCTACTCTTGGGCCTTCTGCTGATCCTTTATTGCCTCCCACTCTCGCTCTACTCTTGGGCCTTCTGTTTCTCCTTTATTGCCTCCCGCTCTCACTCTACTCTCGGGCCGACTGCTGCTCCTTTATTGCCTCCCACTCTCGCTCTACTCTTGGTTCTTCTGCTGCTCCTTTATTGCCTCCCACTCTCGCTCTACTCTTGGGCCTTCTGCTGCTCCTTTATTGCCTCCCACTCTCGCTCTACTCTTGGGCCTTCTGCTGATCCTTTATTGCCTCCCACTCTCGCTCTACTCTTGGGCCTTCTGCTGATCCTTTATTGCCTCCCACTCTCGCTCTACTCTTGGGCCTTCTGTTTCTCCTTTATTGCCTCCCGCTCTCGCTCTACTCTTGGGCCTTCTGCTGATCCTTTATTGCCTCCCACTCTCGCTCTACTCTTGGGCCTTCTGCTGATCCTTTATTGCCTCCCACTCTCGCTCTACTCTTGGGCCTTCTGCTGATCCTTTATTGCCTCCCACTCTCGCTCTACTCTTGGGCCTTCTGCTGATCCTTTATTGCCTCCCACTCTCGCTCTACTCTTGGGCCTTCTGTTTCTCCTTTATTGCCTCCCACTCTCGCTCTACTCTCACGCCGACTGCTGCTCCTTTATTGCCTCCCACTCTCGCTTTACTCTCAGGCCTTCTGCTGCTCCTTTATTGCCTCCCACTCTCGCTCTACTCTTGGGTCTTCTGCTGCTCCTTTATTGCCTCCCACTCTCGCTCCACTCTTGGGCCTTCTGCTGCTCCTTTATTGCCTCCCACTCTCGCTCTACTCTTGGGCCTTCTGCTGCTCCTTTATTGCCTCCCACTCTCGCTCTACCCTCAGGCCTTCTGCTGCTCCTTTATTGCCTCCCACTCTCGCTCCACTCTTGGGCCTTCTGCTGCTCCTTTATTGCCTCCCGCTCTCACTCTACTCTCGGGCCTTCTGCTGCTCCTTTATTGCCTCCCACTCTCGCTCTACTCTTGGGCCTTCTGCTGATCCTTTATTGCCTCCCACTCTCGCTCTACTCTTGGGCCTTCTGTTTCTCCTTTATTGCCTCCCGCTCTCACTCTACTCTCGGGCCGACTGCTGCTCCTTTATTGCCTCCCACTCTCGCTCTACTCTCAGGCCTTCTGCTGCTCCTTTATTGCCTCCCACTCTCGCTCTGCTCTTGGGTCTTCTGCTGCTCCTTTATTGCCTCCCACTCTCGCTCCACTCTTGGGCCTTCTGCTGCTCCTTTATTGCCTCCCACTCTCGCTCTACTCTTGGGCCTTCTGCTGCTCCTTTATTGCCTCCCACTCTCGCTCTACCCTCAGGCCTTCTGCTGCTCCTTTATTGCCTCCCACTCTCACTCTACTCTTGGGCCTTCTGCTGCTCCTTTATTGCCTCCCGCTCTCACTCTACTCTTGGGCCTTCTGCTGCTCCTTTATTGCCTCCCGCTCTCACTCTACTCTCAGGCCTTCTGCTGCTCCTTTATTGCCTCCCACTCTCGCTCCACCCTCAGGCCTTCTGCTGCTCCTTTATTGGCTCCCACTCTTGCTCTACTCTTGGGCCTACTGCTGCTCCTTTATTGCCTCCTGCTCTTGCTCTACTCTCAGGCCTTCTGCTGCTCCTTTATTGCCTCCCACTCTCGCTCTACTCTTGAGCCTTCTGCTGCTCCTTTATTGCCTCCCACTCTCGCTCTACTCTCGGGCCTTCTGCTGCTCCTTTGTTGCCTCCCACTCTCGCTCTACTCTCGGGCCTTCTGCTGCTCCTTTATTGCCTCCCACTCTCGCTCTACTCTTGGGCCTTCTGCTGCTCCTTTATTGCCTCCCGCTGTCGCTCTGCTCTTGGGCGTTCTGCTGGCCAATCACCTACCTGCTGTCCTGTGACGTCATTGTGACTGTAATGGCTGTTTTTTATGTTTGTTCTGGAATGTGCTTGTTGGATCTGATCGACACCTCATGACCATGCAATACATTGTGATTAGCACAGTAATTAGAAACCAAGCATAAACTCTACATTTGTTTTTTCATACAGATACTAATGTGTTTATTCGTAAGATATATTTTCCATGTACCACTGAGTTATATGTTTATGTACTCATTTTGAAGGCTAATAAGTTGGAGCAAGCCTCGGATGAAAGCGATGCAAGTGATAATGAAGATGAAGATGAGGAGAACATTGAGGATATGCTGGCAGAAGAGTTTATGGAGGAGGAGGAAGAGGTAGAAGAAGGTGATGAAGAAGAGACTGATGCCATTGAACGGATGAAAATTGAAATTGGAGAAAAATATATGGCAGACGAGGAGAGGCTGGATGCTTTTCGGGTACAAATATTTGAAACACCACAGAAATAATTTTTTGCTCCTTTTTCCTTTGAGACAATTTTCACCCAAAAAGCTGTTTTTTAATGAGAACTTAAGCTGGTAGAGGAAGTTCACAGATGAATAATTCTAACTGTCAGATTGTATCGTAGCTACGATGGAAGCATTAATTAATTGCATAGCTATGAGTATGTGTTTAAGTAAACCTTCAAGGACAATAGCCCTGTCATATAGTTGTAAGGTCAAAATCATGGAACTTTGAAATATTTTGGTGAGATTCAGCTTTGTGATAGAAGCATATAAATGCAGTAATAACAACTTGCATTTATATAGCGCCTTTAATATAGTAAACATCCTAAGGCGCTTCAATGTTAATGTTGAAATAGCAAACAAAGGAATTTCATATGAATGTGTAAATGCATTTGGATACTAATATTAGACAGTGGTGGCGACCCGGCAGCCTGTCACTTATAATATTGGGAGAAGTTACCAGGACCACTGCTTTTCTTGATATATATTAATGACTTGGACTAGTATCGCTGTTCCCTAAATGTTCCCCCCAGACACTTGCTCCACTTGGCCCGCCTCATTCCCCAAAACCAAGTCCAGCAATGCCTCCTTCCTCGTTGGGCCGGAAACGTACTGGTCAAGAAAGTTCTCTTGAACACACTTCAAAAATTCCTCCCCCTCTTTGCCCCTTATATTTCTGGTCCCTGATCGGCCCCACCCCTCCTCTTACTACCCCTTTACTGTTTGTGCCTCCCTCTCTTTGCCTGTTATCATTATCTCACTGCTGTTTGTAGGAACTTGCTGTGCACAAATTGGCTGCCACATTTGCCTATAAAATAACAATGACTACACTTCAAAAGTACTTAATTGGCTGAGAAGAGCTTTAAGACTTACAAATTATTTAAATCTTACTCATTTGTTCAACCTACTTGAGGGGAAAGATGAAGAGTGGAAATCTTCCTGACATTTGATTGCCATCTTGGTTGGGCAGTCTTCTGCACAAAGTTTTCTTTTACTGGCCTCATCAACTATTTGACATTGCTTCCAAGCAAGCGACCATATCCATCAGCAACAGGACCAATCGCCCCCATGTCTGCTTTGGAGATGCAACCTGCAGTTGGTCCTTCCCAGACAGTGGCTGCCAAAGACAACACCCATCCCAGTCCCATGAAGCTCAAAGAGAGTGAGTAGCCAGCCATCCCCTGCACTTCAGGCGCTCAGGTGGCATCTAGAAGAAGTTCACTGGTACTGATAGATACTAGAGTACGTAAAGTACAAGAGAGAAGCACTTGAGAGAACCAACCAAAATTGCTCCCTAAATACTCCTTGCATTTCACTGGGCAAATGATCGTCATCTCCACTGGCAAGTTATGATGCTTTTTTCCTTTGTTTCTAATTACAGATGTTTGGAAGTATTTTTTAAATGCAACAATTTAGGAGGAAATAGCTCTTTTATGGGTGCGGGAAACTCCAAAAGAACTTGGAGTTTTTCACGTAGTTATCCTATGGTTTTGATTTATTTGGAATATAACCTTTAAGAAATAACTTCACAAACACAGTATTACGCAAGCTCATTAAAACCAGTGTATCAGTTTTATTCTTCTATTTCACAAGTTTGGTGGAGATAAAATAAACTGATTAACAGAATAGTTGAACAAATATTTGAGTTAGAATTATTCTGCTTAATGGTCAAACATCAAATTATGCCAAAGTTAAAGCATAGTTAGTCTATGATCAATTGTGGGCCTCATATATGTTACTCCATTCTCTGATATCTGTATCTGCATGCAAATAAATAATCTGACTCCTTTGTTTGAAATTGTTCTTTGCTTGATATTAACAGGAGCAACTCAAAGAATTTTTTATACCGTGCATTGTGATAAATGGAAAACGCAAACCTCACATTGTCCACTTCAAGTTGTATCAGAAAGTGGAACCACTCGTGAAAAATCGTACTAGCTTGTTTGAAAAATGTTACCCAGTGAATTTAAAACTTGCTCGCAAGTTAGTGGAGAAATCCTACAAACAGTTCAGTAGTTTTGGCCTCTGGGATGTCGTTGAGGTAAGTGGAACAATACCATTAATGCTTATATGTAATATATATGTGGAAAATATATATGTGTGTAATATATGTATAATAAATAAAACAAAATCTTAAAGGAAAAACATGCAAAATACTTCTTCATTAGAAATAATTAAAGATTGAGTCACATCTTTAAACTTATTTATGGAATATTTGTATTGCAATAAAAATTCATTTTAAGTTATGTTTTTAATCTCTTAAAAGCTGTACTAAATGTTAAATTGAGATTTTTAAGGTCATCTTGTGAATCAGCTAGCAGTTCTTTATAACTATCACAGTTACATTTTAGAAATTGTGTTCATTGCAACATTTCACATATATGGAACATTACATCAATCTTGCTTGTTACATGGCTTGATTATTCGAATGTCTTATTGGAAAGGAATATGCAAGACAATGGGTACACAGTCATAATTAAGTCCCCATTTTAAAGTCATATATTCTCTTTATTTTTAGATAATACTTTGATTTGATATTATTTAAAGTTAAAGCAAAACTTACTGCAATTTGGGAAGTAAAGATGGTTGGAGTTTGGGAGCTTTTTGCGCTACAGGCTGAGGAGCTGGGAGATGCAAAATTGAAGTACTGGAGGGAGGGTGTAATTACAACAGTTTACGTAAGCAGTTTCCATTATAAGTGTGGATATAAGAATTTATAATGGAATACACGGAGATGTAAGATTTTTAATAAATTATGTAAATAAAGTCTTTAATGAAATGAGATAAGATAGTTTTCCATCCATCACACCATGCAACATCACTACTGGCAATTGAAATAGATATAATAAATCAAATAGCTTCACAAGAATGAGATACTGGGAACATGACGTGAATTAACAAGCTGTCAGTTTTCAGATAACTATCAATAAAAACTGATGGGAATCCTATAGAAAGGATTTGGCCAGGAAAAGATTCAGAAAACAGCTACTAAAATAATAAAGGAGTTAGAGGCTAAAATATATGAGGAGAGCCTCAAAGAGCTGGGACTATTCTCATAGGAGGGGAGGCAGCGGATGTTGAGGATCAGGGATGTTGAGGATCAATTAAAGCTATTTGAATCGGTATGGAACAAAACAAGGGCACATGAGTATAACCTGCAGTACTGAAGAAATGTGCACCAGAGCCAGCCACTCCCCTCTACTAGCTGTTCCAGTAAAGCTATGACACTGGCATCCACCCAACAATGTGGAAGATTGCCCAGCTATGTCGTATCCACAGAAAACAGGAATGCATCTAACCAAGCCAATAACTGCTCTATCAATCACCTCCCAATCAGCGGTAAAGTAATTGATGAAGTCATCACTAGGGCCATCAAGCAACATCTTTTCACCAATAATCTGCTGATCAATGCTCAGTTTGGGTTCCACTCAACTCCAGACCTCATCACAGCCTTGATCCAGGCATGGATGCAAGAATTGAATGCCAGAGGAGAGGTGAGAGTAGCTGCCTTCATCATCAAGGCAGCATTTGGACTGCGTATAGCACTAAAGAATCTTAGCAAAACTGACGTCAATGGGAGTTAAATGGAAAACTCTTTAGTTCCTTTGACATGGTCGACCACACAATCCTCCTCCAATGCTTCTCCTCCATTGTCCAACTCAGTGGGAATGTTAACATGCTTGATTCCACTCTTAACTATCCAATCATAGACAAAGCATCTCCAGCAGTGGCTCCTCTTCCTGCCACATCACCGTTACCTCAAGAGTCTCCCAAAGATCTATCCTTGGCCCCCTTTTCTTTGTTTACATCCTGCCCATTGGCAACATCATTTGCAGATGTGGGGACAGCTTTCAGTTACCCACTGGTGACATTCACCTCTACCTCTCCAGCACTCCTCTTGACCCTTCCACTGCTGCATCTGTATTGTCAGGCTGTTTGTCTGGCATCCAGTCAGGGGTGAGTCATAATTTCATCCAGCTAAACATTGGGAAGACTGAAGCCATTGTCTTCGGACCCCACCACAAACTGCACATCCTTGCCACCGATTCCATCCTCTCCCCAGTCACTGTTTATGGCTAAACCATACTGGTAGCAACCTCAGTGTTCTATTCAACCCCATATCTTCCCCATCACAGAGACTGCCTACTTTTACCTCCATAACATTGCCTGCTTCTGCCCTACTTTAGCCCATCTGCTGCTGAAACCCTCATCCATGCCCTTTGTCACCTCCAAACTTCACTATCCAATGCTCTCCTGATCTAACTCACATCTTCCACTCTCCATAAAATTCAGCTCATCCAAAACTCTGATGCCAATGTCCTATCCCACACCAAGTTCCACTCACCCAGCACCCCTGTTTTTCCTGCCCTAAATTGGTTCTTAATCCTCCAACATCTCAAATTTAAAATTCTTATCCTTGTGTTTTAATCCCTTCATCGCCCCTCCCTATCTCTGTAACCTCCACCAGCTCTACAACCCCCTATTGTGCATCAACCCTCCCTTTGTTCCACCATTGGGGTCCATGCCTCCAGCGATCTAGGCCTAATGCTCTGGAATTTTCTCTATAAATGCCTCCACCTCTCTCTCCTCCATTAAGATCTTAGAACCCACCTCTTTGACCCCTCCTAATAGCTCCTTCTTTGACTTGGCATCCATTATTTTTGATTATGCCTCTGTGAAGCACTTTGGAATGTTTTCCACCTTAAAAATGCTATAAAAATGCAGATTATCATAGTAGTAGCCCCAGGACATTACTGCAGGACTTCTTTAAGGAAGTGTCATTCGCCAACCTTCCTTAGCTGTTTCATCAATGTCCTTCCCTCCGTCATTAGGTCAGGAGTGTGGCTTTTTGCTGATGATTCTACAGTGTTAGGCTCCATTCACAACTCTTCTGATAATGAAGCAGTCCATGCTAGCCTACAGCAGGACCTAGATAACATCCAGGCTTGGATGACAAGTGGCAAATAACATTTGCACTATATAAATGTCAGGCAATGGCCATCTCCAAAAAGCCCAGTCATCTCCCTTTGACCTTCAAAGGCACCACCATTATTAGTCCCTCACTATCAACATCTTGGGAGTCACCACTGACCAGAATCTTAAATGTGCCAACCATATCCACACCATGGCTACAACATCAGAACAGAGGCTGGGTCCTCTGTGATAAGTGACTCTCCACCTCACCCTCAAACCCTCTCCATAATCTACAAGGCTCAAGTCAGAAGAGTAATGGAATACTCACCACTCAACTGAATGGGTGCAGCTGCAATAACACTCAAGAAGCTCAACATCATCAAGGACAGAACAGTTCACTCAA
The DNA here is from genome assembly GCF_035084215.1 of Heptranchias perlo. Lineage (NCBI taxonomy): Eukaryota > Metazoa > Chordata > Chondrichthyes > Hexanchiformes > Hexanchidae > Heptranchias > Heptranchias perlo. The sequence continues at coordinate 112,130,625 of NC_090329.1, read as the reverse complement.
TTGGCACCTTTGTCACCAGGTCAATATCCATCCCCTCCATCAAAAGGGTGCTGTGGCCGCAGTATTTATTGTCTAGGATGCATTGCAGCAATTCACTCAGGTTACTTCGACCTGCTTCCCCTGCGACCTCTACTACTAAGGACAAGAGCAGCTGTGTGATGGGAACACCACCACCTCCAGGTTCCCCACCTAGTTACCCTCTTACTCACGCACCATCTAACTTGGACATGTATTTCTGATGCAGGGTCAATATATAGGAATCCTCCAGCTAATACTGTAGAGGGAGTATCATCACCACAAGAACTGCAGCAGTTTAAGGAGAAAGCCCACCAACGCCTTCTCAGGGCAGCTAGGGATGGGCAATAAATGCAGCCATGCCAGCAGCCCCATATCCCGAGGACAAATAAAAATACAAAATAAGAGGTAGATTCAGGCGGATGTAAGAAAATATTTCTTCACTGAGAGTCCGGTTACTTTTCAGAAAAGCTTACTGTCACATTTCAGGATATTTGACTTTACTGTTCACGAGACGACCTCGGTGTAAATTATGTTAACACCATCTGCATGTTCCCCTCCAAGTCACACACCATCCCGACGTGGAAATATATCACCGTTCCTTCATCGTCGCCTGGTCAAAATTCTGGAACACCCTTCCTAACAGCACTGTGGAAGAACCTTCACCACACAGACTGCAGTGGTTCAAGAAGGCGGCTCATCACCACCTTCTCAAGGGCAATTAGGGATGGGCAATAAATGCTGGCCTTGCCAGCTACGCCCACATCCCATGAATGAATAAAAAAAGGTTAAAAAATCAGTAAAAATTGAAAAAAATACCTTTATTAATATGTATCAAGAGTTCAAAGGGAAGATTTATCTATGTTAAGATTTGTGTTACAACACATTTCTTTAGATAGAAAGAAAGAACTTGCATTTGTATTGTCTTAGCATGGCTCTCACAATGCCACAGTGCTTCATATCCAATGAATTACTTTGAAATATAGTGACTGGTTATTCAAGAAAACGCAGCAATATTTTGCAAACAGCAAGGTCCCACAAACAGCAATGAGATTAGCAACTATATTTTTTTTGGTGGTGGTTGGGATTAGAGTAATTGGCCAGTTTGTGAGAGGAAGGGTAAATGTGTGTGTTCTTACTTATAATTTACTCCTCAAATCAATAGGCTTTGCAACATTGAATGTCAGATGTCACAGATTTATTAAGTATACAATAATTAAACATACACTTAAATGCAGTACTTATGACAAAAACCCTGCGAGTTTAGTCGGAGCTCTCAAACACGTTACAGTTCCGGGCTTGGTATACAGGCTGCAGACCTTAATCGAATTCCAAGTATCTGTTCTAACACCCACTTTTTATAACTTTTTCTTACCCCTTCTATGTGACAATCCAAACGTTTCTTCATTACCTAATACTACTGCATATAACGAGAATTTTAATGAGCTACTTCCCTTGTCCCTTATTAATAACTAGTTTCAGCGAGTTTTTTTCCGTAGACTGGTACAACTCCCCTACTTTGTTATCTTATCGATAGTTTCACTCTTGCTGCTATTCTACCAATCTCCTGCTTACAAAAAGGTTGATTTATTCACAGAAGTATCCTTCTGCAGAACTAACTTATTATCAACTGATTAAAGTTCTCTGCAGTATGCACTGGGATGTTTTTTAATTAGGTTTATTGTCTAAACTGACCATTGCTTTATGTTCAGTCTTAATTCAACACTTCAGTGGTCACTGCATCTATATTGACTTATACTTCCTCACTTAACACACAAAAGCTAAAAGTTACTGTTACTACAATATAAAGAGAGCTCAATAGCAATATAACGTTAGCAGACTTCAGGATAATCTGATTAACCCTTTCCTTACAAGTACAATATATTGCAAACAAATGTGTTTTGAAGCACAATTTAAGCCTGATATGCAATTTCTGGTTTATACAATTCACCACTAAATCAATTAGAATTACAAATGGCTCTGCTTATTTGGTGCTACTTGATTATGGTTCATTTATCTATCTACAAAGATGACCACTTCTAAATAAAAAATGAATGTGAACAAGATTTGTCTAATATCATACAGAAAACACAGGATCATGGATACCTGTGGCTGACATTTTTCAAATTAAACAATTTTTGATATAAATACTATTTGGGTAGAGTGTGTACAAACATGAACATTCTTTTTTTTTGCTTTTTATTTGACTCTGCAGTTAAGTGAAGGAACTGCAATTCAACCTATCCAAAATATGCAGAAAGCTGTCTTCCCTGTAATCCACCGCAAGTATGTTTATTACTTTGTAACCAAGCAGAACAGAGACAAATTCATTGCAGATCCCTTCAAGTATGTCTGCCAGCCTAAACCCAGGCCAGTTGTGCCCATCAAGATTGCCATTGTAGGACCACCAAAGTCTGGAAAGACTACTGGTAGGTAAAGAATTTAGGACCAACTTTGTTTTTAAATATACCTATAAGTAATACATCTATTTACTGATATATCGGTACATATTATTTTCAAAACTGTGACCTCAACGTTGCTTTTGTGGTGTTCACAATGAAGCATGCAGAATCAGTGGGAGGGTACCTCATTAGTAGACAGGCGAGCGCAAACACTTTTTGGGCGCATCTTTGACACATGCCTGCTGCCAGGAACTAAGACCTTGTTCCACGCTTGGGGATAGGGCAGTTGCCCAGGACTCCCACTCTGGCAATCATCCTATTGGCCCCCTGAGCAAGGGTCCATTCTGGCTGGATTGTTCCCTGCAGGAAGTCATGCAAAGTGTTGTGGGGCAGAAGTCTGGCATTTGCAGACTCCTGGTGCAGGGAAAGAAAAAATCTTTTTTTGGCTGACCAGTTGACTTGTGTTTAGTGTTGGTTTGTTGTTGTTAAACTTTCTCAATGTAATGACTGCATCAGGGCCCAGACCATAACTGGGCTGCTCATTAAACTAGTGTGTGATGTGGAATTTCTATCAGGAGATTGTGAGGCAGCACTCCAGATCCTCTAACCCGCAGACGGGGTTTGTATGGCTTTGTGAGTACTCTTCCTCAGATAGAGGGGGTTTCAGTATCCTTTCGAAATTAAGGGTTTTCACAGCTCAGGCAATACTCTCCCAGGAAGAGGGGGTGTGGTCACAGTATCCCGTTAGAACCAACAGAGAGCGGTCTGTATGGCTTGGGCACTACTCTCCAGATAGCTCGAGCCACACGGTTCTGTTCACATTCTAACCCCAGAAGAGAGATCCCTGCACTAAGCAGTGTATTTCTGGTTGGATTGTTGAATATAAATCTTTGAATTAAAATGTCAGGTCAACAATCATCAGAAAAATTGAATTTTGTTCCAATCAACCTGTGTCTGCCTTATGGGTGAACATCAAAAGAATCATTCTATCCAGGTAACTCTGCCTTAATAAACTGAACTTATCTTACAAAGAAAATGCTCTGTCGGGCACATTGGTCCTCAAGACATCACACAATCACACAAAATGATAAATTACGCAATTTATTTTTAAAATTTTCTATGTGCTGGTGATGTGGAAAAAAGAAGTCAAGGAAAAGTCCACATGAGGACTCCTTTGCCCTTAGTTGAATGAGATATTTTGGCTACTTCAGGTAGTGGCCAACTTGTCTTGTACCTTTTTGAGGTCAGTTACATAGGCTATTTCAGATATTTTCAGGATACACTTTTTGTTTGTTTTATAGTGGCCAGGAGGTTTGCCAGTGAGTTTGGACTTCAACGTATTTCAGCAGGAGAAGCTGTTCGCACAATTCTGGCCGTTCAGAAGAAGACTGAGTTGGCTGTTCACATTATTAAACATCTCAAAAAGGGTTTGATAGTGCCAAATGAATTTGTTGCAAAATGTCTAGAAGTGGTCTTGATGGATATTGTATGCAATACCAGAGGGTATGTTTCAAGTATTTCTAAATTTATATATCTATATATCTATATATATATAAAAATATTACATCTGCGTGCACTTCTAATCTGCAAAACTTACCTCTTGTTGTCACACTTCCTGTCACACTTTTATGTCAACTTTCCATAATAAATTCCTATGTTCATGTTTAAAAAGGAAAAGCCCCAGGTCAACTGGCTCTTGTTACTATGTAATTACAGGCTCTGGCATTAGGTATGGGTGTATTATCTTTTCCTCACAGAACACACAAAGGCCTAGAAATTGGGCCAGGTAGAGCCCGTTTTTCAGGTACTATGCACCCTACGCCTGCTTGAGGTCCCCGCTCCAACATTGGTTTGCCCTAAGGCAGCCAGCGCCATCGTGGGCTGCATTCAGGAAACCCAGCCCCAAGGAACGCCTGCAACAAAGAAGGTAAGTAACTTACCTCAGTGTGGAGCCGGGAGGAGCAGGAGTGCTCCCCCACCCCCGACCCCACATTAAAGGACCCTCTCCATCGCCGTGTTCCCGGCCCCAAATCCCTGACCACTGATCTCCCTCCCTCCTGTCCCTGACTCCCGATCTCCATCTCCCCCAGCCCCGATTCCTGATTTCCCACATCCCTGGCCCTGAAATCCCCCAACCCAAGCCCAGATCCTGCAGGCCGCTGCCATTACCTCCGCTCCACCCCCGCCCGAAGTTACTGATTTCACCCCCCACCTTTCTCCCCCCCCCCACCCCGAGGCCCGAAACCTCCTTCCCCCCCTCAGGATCTGCAAACTCCTCTCCAAGTTGCTGCAGTGTATCCTGTAGATAGTACACACTGCAGCCACGATAAGCCGGTGGTGAAATGGGTGAATCATAGAATGATACAGCACAGAAGGAGATCATTCGGCCCATCGTGCCTGTGCTGGCTCTTTGGTAGAGCTATCCAATTAGTCCCACTCCCCTGTTCTTTCCCCATGGCCCTGTAAATTTTTTCCCTTCAAGAATTTATCCAATTCCCTTTTAAAAGTTATTATTGAATCTGCTTCCGCCGCCCTTTCAGGCAATGCATTCCAGATCACAACAACTCGCTGCATAGAAATTTTTTTCCTCATGTCACCTCTGGTTCTTTTGCCAATCACCCTAAGTCTGTGTCCTCTGATCACCGACTCCTCTGCCACTGGAAACAGTTTCTCCTTATTTACTCCATCAAAATCGCTCATGATTTTGAACACCTCTATCAAATCTCCCCTTAACCTTCTCTGCTCTAAGAAGAACAATCCCAGCTTCTCCAGTCTCTCCATATAACTGCAGTCCCTCATCCCTGCTACCATTCTAGTAAATCTCTTCTGCACCCTGTCTAAGGCTTTGACATCCTAAAGTGTAATGCCCAGAATTGAACACAGTTCTCCAGTTGAGGCCTAACCAGTGTTTTATAAAGGTTAAGCATAACTTCCTTGCTTTTGTACTCTATGCCGTTATGAGTAATATCAAGGATCCCATATGTTCTTTTAACAGCCTTCTCAACTTGTCCTTCTACCTTCAAAGATTTGTGTACATACACCCCAAGTCTCTCTGTTCCTGCATCCCCTTTAAAATTGTACAATTTAGATTTCATTGCCTTTCATTCTTTCCACTAAAATGTATCACTTCACACATCTCTGCACAAAATTTCATCTGCCATGTGTCTTCACACATCTCTGCCCATTTCACCAGTCTGCCTATGTTCTCCTGAAGTCTGTTACTGTACTCATTGTTTACTATATTTCTGATTTTTGTGCCATCTGCAAACTTTGAAATTATATCCTGTATACTCAAGTCCAGGTCATTAATATATATCAAAAAAAGCAGTGGTCCTAATACTGACCCCTGGGGAACACCACTGTATACTTCCCTCCAGTCTGAAAAACAACCGTTCACCACTCCTCTCTGCTTTCTGTCTGTCCCTTAGCAAATTTTGTTCCACATTGCCACTGTCTCTTTAATGCCATGGGCTTTAATTTTGCGAACAAGTCTATTTTGTGGTAATCAAACATCTTTTGAAAGTCTATATACACATCAACCGCACTACCCTCATCCACAATCTCCATTACTTCATCAAAGAACTCAATCAAGTTAGTCAGTGATGGTGAATTGCTGATCAAATTAACTGTTTTGTCCTGGATGGTGTCGAGCATCTTGAGTGTTGTTGCAGCTGCACCCATCCAGGAGAGTATTCCATTGTACTCCTGACTTGTACCTTGTAGGTGGTGGAGAAGCTTTGAGGAGTCAGTCAACACAGAATACCCAGCCTCTGACCTGCTCTCGTAGTCATCGCATTTATGTGGCTGGTCCAGTTGAGTTTCTTGTCCCCTAGGATGTTGATAGTGGGGGAGAGGGAGGGGGAAATTAACTCTGAAGTCTATATGGTTGAAAAGTTTTCCAGCACTCATATCTGTATAATAATATGGGGATAACCATCACTTCATAAACTCATGCCTTCATTTTTACCAAAATATCTTTAGCCTTCTATATCCACCTTAATCTTCCAAAAGCAACAGAAGCAAGTACAATCTTTCTTTTCATGAGGCAATAGCGGCCTGAAAATAACACCGTTGGAGACCTCTTCGAAAAAGTAATTTTTCTGGGTTATCAAAAGATTTTTGTGGGGCCAGAAGGAGCAGTGCTCCTCCGGCCCCACAAAAATCTTCCGCTTGCTACGGCCTGTCCTTGCCCCTCCCCCGCGGCATCCACTTCCTTCCCCCCAAACAGGCCTTACCTGTAAGCTCGCTGATTTTCCTCCTCACCAGCCTGGCGAGCTGTAACACTCGTCACATTGCACTTATGATATGAGTATGCTAATGTTTGTATTCACTGTTTTGGAAGGCACTCAAGCCAGTGCATACCTGAGGTTTTCTTTTGATGCAACAGTATTTCATCAGTGGGCTTTATAAAACACTTGAATTCCCCACAGGGACAATGGCTGAATTTCCTGAGGAACTCCACTCTTCTACCAGATTGTAACAATCTTTGCCACTTGTTAGCCACATTGTGGTTTAGATATATGATTATTAAGCCAAGGAACTGAGGGCGCTAAATTGGGCCGTGTAGCGCCCGTTGTTTCAGTGCTACACGGCCTCTTTGACATCTAAGATGGCGTCTTAGATGCACACGCATGTTTCCAGCGTGACATGCACTGGATGACATCTTGGTATAGGAGTTAGTGTAGGCGCAGGTAACGAACGCTGGAATCATGTAAAGCAGGGAGAAAATGGATACCATGGGCAGCATTTTAGCACCTGCTATCGGGGGCGTTCCTGGCGGGGGGCCCTGAAAATCGGGAAATCCCGGAGCGGGACCGGAGCCCGCCTCGAACCCGCGCACTTCCGGGTTCCCCACTGAAGCTCCGGCGTGCGCGCAGCCCCCCCTGATGGGAATCCCACAGGCAATTAAAGCCAGCGGGATGCCACTTGAAGACATTTATTTCGCTTGTTCAGGTCATTAACTGACCTGATTAAGGGATTATGTGAGGAGGGGTGGGATTTTAGAGCAAACTGGGACTGTTTCCCACACTGGGGGAAACACTCCCAGTTCAAATGGAGCTGTTGCAGCCATCAGCCTGTGGCAGCTGCAAAGGTCCATTTGACAGGTGCGGGGGGAGACCCTCACTCATTGCAGAAGGCCACTCTGTCACTTGGGACAAAGTTTGGCCTCCACCACCCTCCTCCTGACAATCAAAGTCACCAACTTGCACACTTAACCCGGTGTTCAGACACATGTACCTACCTTGCGGACCCCCTCAGATGTACATCTTCCGGATGGGGGCCGCCGTAGCTGCAGTCATGACCTCCTCGGAGGGCGAACAGCATCACCAGCCTCGCCATCCACGCCATCCACCTCTGACACGTGGAGCTCCACAACAGAGTGCTGTGACACATCTACCTGCACAGCAGGAGGGAGGGCTACCGCAGAGAGAGATGCGTTGCAGTGGGCACTACCCTCGCCACAGGGTCCACAGACCGAGGCTCAGCTTCCTGGACCTCTCCGAGCAGCAGTGCACACGGAGGCTCAGAGTCACTCGACATGTAGTCGTGGACATCTGCAGCCTCCTTCGTGCCAAGCTACTCCTGGCTGGCCCGAGCACCATCTTCTTACCTGTCGCTGTCAAAGTCACCACTGCCCTCAACAACCTCTCCTCCGTATCCTTCCAGGGTTCAAACGGGGACATTGCTGACATCTCTCAGCCGTCTGCACAAAAAAGCCCTGCAAATACACCTACACCCACTCTGCAGTGACACAATGGGCATCAGTTGTGGGTCTTCATAGTGATCCTCAGGAAAGGGCATTATTGCACAGACCAGACAAGATTCGCGAAGACATGGCAGTAGTGGTGCCAATATAATATGTAATGTGAGTTGGTCAGAAATTCAATATAAGTAACAACCATGACAAACCCTCAAACACTCTTGTGCATCCCCTTCATGCTCATGACACGTTTGCCTTACGCTGCCTACTGCACATATGTGATGCATGCCCTGTGGCTGCAGCACAGGTAGTGGCAGGTTGAGTGAGGCTGGCCGTAAAAGAGATGCACGAGAGGGTGAGTACGAGATAGAGCCATGAGATTGTATGAGGATTGGGTTGAGTGGTAGTGGCGGGATGAGTACTGGCGAGGTGAGTAGGTGCAGGTACGATGAGGATGAGGTTTGAGTGGGTGTGAGGAGTGATGTGACAGAGTAGTGTTGGCAGTGCAGAAGGAGATGTGGGGTGGGGATGGTGATGTGGCAGACGGAGTGTAGGGGAAAGAGTAAGTGTACTCACTTTGGCTGACCTACTGAGGTCATTGGAGCGCCTCCTGCACTGTATGCAGGTGGGCGATATGTTGGTGGTGCTGGTGACCTCCTCTGCCACCTCAAACCAGGCCTTCCTGGTGGCAGAGGCAGGCCGCTTCCTCCCGCCCGCCGGGGGGAAGATCTCTGTCCTCCCCCTCCTCCTCACCCCATGTATTGATACCTGGAGTGAGGCATCATTAAACTGGGAGCAGCCTTCCCCCTGGGCTGCTCCATGCTGTGATTTTTTCTGTTTTTTGCAGCATCTGTCAGTGGAGGACTGCCCCTTTAAATAGAGCTCCTCCAGCTGACAGATCTTACTGCGCATGCGCAGCCCGCCCGACGCGCAGATCAGCAGTGGGAAACCTGGAAGACCAGGTAACTGGATCCATTTATGCTACGATCGCGCGGGGACCTGACTGATTTCGCCGGGCGCGTTACCCACGCGCCCAATAGCCCCCCCGCCGAGAACCCGCAGCCCTGGTAATATCGGGCCCCATCAGTGTGCAACACTGATTTAAAGTGATAGACACCATTTTGGGACTTAACGCTCGACTCAATGCACAGTCTTAACCCCAACCATCTGAACGTGTCTTAGGGTGCCTGGATGAACTCCCCCACCCACCCCGCACAACCCGCACTAGCGCTATCTAAAGGGACCATGTAGGATTTACAGGTTAGTGGCTGGATTATTGCTTCTGGCTGCCGAGACATTTGTAACTGTTTTTGGAGGTCTCCTAGACTTCAATACTAGGACGCGGGGACATAGCCTAACATGTGCGACATCACAGGGACTTAACTCCTGGACCTGAGATAAATAAGAAGCAAAAAGTAATCCAAGTGGGACGTCACCAAGGAAGAGGTAAGTGATTGGCTGGTGAATATTAAAAGGAGGGGGGGTCGCAATATTAATTAAAGAATCAATTACTGCCATAAGGAGGGATGATATATTAGCAGGTTCCTCTAATGAGGCCATATGGGTGGAGCTTAAAAACAAAAAGGGGGCAAGCACTTTGATAGGAGTGTACTATAGGCCCCCAAACAGTCAGGGGGAGATAGAGGAACAGATATGTAGGCAAATCTCAGAAAATTGTGCAAATAATAGGGTAATAATAGTGGGGGATTTCAACTTCCCCAATATTAACTGGGATACTCAGAGTGTAAAAGGCTTAGAGGGTACAAAATTCTTAACGTGCATCCAGGAGAGCTTTTTGAGCCAGCATGTAGAAAGTCCTACAAGAGAGGGGGCGGTACTGGACCTAATTCTAGGGAATGTGGCCGGCCAAGTGGAAGAAGTGCTAGTAGGTGAGCACTTTGGTGACAGTGACCATAATTCGGTGAGATTTACGGTGGTCATGGAAAAGGACAGGGAGGGGCCGGAAATAAAGGTTCTAAATTGGGGGAAGGCCGATTTTAATAGGATAAGGCAGGATCTGGCCAAAATGGACTGGGATCAGCTGCTTGTAGGAAAATCCGCACCGGAGCAATGGGAGTCTTTCAGAAGGGAGATTGAGACCATACAATGGCAACATGTTCCCGTAAAGGTCAAGGGTGGTTCCAAGAACTCCAGGGAACCTTCGATGTCAGGGGATATACGAGAATGGATTAGGAAAAAAAGGAGGGCTTTTGGCAGATACAAAAGGCTAAAGACGGAGGAAGCCCTAGAGGAGTACAAAAAGTGCAGGGGGATACTTAAAAAAGAAATTAGGAGATCAAGGAGGGGCCATGAAATAACACTGGCGAGCAAAATAAAGGAAAATCCTAAGATGTTTTATAAGTATATTAAGGGTAAGAGGATGACTAGGGAAAAAATAGGGCCCATTAGGGACAAAAATGGCAATCTGTGTGTGGAGCCGGCAGATGTAGGAGGGGTTCTAAATGAATTTTTTGCATCTGTTTTCACTATGGAGAAGGACGATGTAGACATAGAAATACGGCAGGGGGACTGTGATATACTCGAACATATTAACATCGAGCGGGAGGAGGTATTGGCGGTTTTAGCAGGCCTAAAAATGGATAAATCCCCAGGCCTGGACGAAATGTATCCCAGGCTACTGTGTGAGGCAAAGGAGGAGATTGCGGGGGCTCTGACACATATATTCAGAACCTCTCTGGCCACAGGGGATGTGCCAGAGGACTGGAGAACCGCTAATGTAATACCATTATTCAAGAAGGGGAGTAGGGAAAAACCGGGGAACTACAGGCCAGTGAGCCTAACATCAGTGGTAGGAAAATTATTGGAAAAAATTCTGAAGGACAAAATTAGTCTCCACTTGGAGAAGCAAGGATTAATCAGGGATAGTCAACATGGCTTTGTCAAGGGAAGATCATGTCTGACTAATTTGATTGAATTTTTTGAGGGGGTGACGAGGCGTGTGGATGAGGGTAACGCAGTGGATGTGGTATACATGGATTTCAGTAAGGCCTTCGATAAAGTCCCCCACAGGAGACTGGTCAAGAAGGTACGAGCCCATGGAATCCAGGGTGCCTTGGCACTTTGGATACAAAACTGGCTTAGTGGCAGAAGGCAGAGGGTGATGGTCGAAGGTTGTTTTTGTGACTGGAAGCCTGTGGCCAGTGGGGTACCACAGGGATCGGTGCTGGGTCCCTTGCTGTTTGTGGTCTACATTAATGACTTGGATATGAATGTAAAAGGTATGATCAGTAAGTTCACTGATGATACAAAAATTGGTAGGGTGGTAAATAGTGAGGAGGATAGCCTCAGTCTGCAGGACGATATAGATGGGTTGGTCAGATGGGCGGAACAGTGGCAAATGGAATTTAACCCGGAAAAGTGCGAGGTGATGCACTTTGGAGGGACTAACAAGGCAAGGGAATACACAATGAATGGGAGGACCCTAGGCAAGACAGAGGGTCAGAGGGATCTTGGTGTGCAAGTTCACAGATCCCTGAAGGCGGCGGAACAGGTAGATAAGGTGGTAAAGAAGGCATATGGGATACTTGCCTTTATTAGCCGAGGCATAGAATATAAGAGCAAGGAGGTTATGATGGAGCTGTATAAAACACTGGTTCGGCCACAGCTGGAGTACTGTGTGCAGTTCTGGTCGCCACACTACAGGAAGGATGTGATCGCTTTGGAGAGGGTGCAGAGGAGATTCACCAGGATGTTACCAGGGCTGGAGCGCTTCAGCTATGAAGAGAGACTGGGAAGATTGGGTTTGTTTTCCTTGGAGCAGAGGAGGCTGAGGGGGGACATGATTGAGGTGTACAAAATTATGAGGGGCACAGATAGGATGGATACTAAGGAGCTTTTTCCCTTCGTGAGGGTTCTATAACAAGGGGACATAGATTCAAGGTAAAAGGCGGGAGGTTTAGAGGGGATTTGGGAAAGAACTTTTTCACCCAGAGGGTGGTTGGAGTCTGGAACTCACTGCCTGAAAGGGTTGTGGAGGCAGGAACCCTCACAACATTCAAGAAGCATTTGGATGAGCACTTGAAATGCCATAGCATACAAGGCTACGGACCAAATGCTGGAATATGGGATTAGAGTAGACAGGGCTGATGGCCGGCGCGGACACGATGGGCCGAAGGGCCTCTATCCGTGCTGTATAACTCTCTGACTCTCTGACTCTATGACTCTATTTAGAGCCAGGACATGCAGGAGTGAAGTTAGGAAATGCTTTTACACGCAAAGGACGGGAGACGTTTGGAACTCTCTTCTGCAGACAGCAGTTGATGCTAGCTCACTTGTGAATGTTAAATCTGAGATTGATAGATTTCTGTGAACCAAGGGTATTAAGGGATATGGGGCTAAGGCGGGTATATGGAGTTAGGTCACAGGTCCACCATGATCTCATTGAATGGTGGAACAGCCTTGAGGGGCTAAATGCCACTGCCACTTGCTGCCTCCTGATATGCGCCACCTTCTCCTGCAAGAAAGCGGGACATGTGTCTGTGTGATGTGCCTGTCATGGTTGAATAGCTGCCAGCGTGCATGGCCTGTGAGTTGTGGGTGGGAGGGCTTGAAACAGTGGTAATGTGTAAGGGTGAGAGGAAGCATCTGGTTGGAAGAGTTGAATACAGATGGAAAGATTTTGTTGGTATGTGGGGGATGGAGGGTGTAGTGCGTGATGCAGTTGGTAGGAGACGCCACTTGACAGTTGACCTAACTCACCTTGACCACTCATGTCAAAGCATTGAACTTCTTCCTGCACTGTATCTATGTTCATGATGCTGTGCGCCTGGCATTGACTTCGTCCCCCACTGCCTCCCACTACCTTTTGAATATATGTCTGGAGGGCCTCTTTACACTCATCCCTCCCCCCCACCCCCCCCAGCGGATATAGGAGTCCCTACTTCTGTCCACCTCTTGCACCAAGGTCTCTAGTGCGTCAGCAGAGAACCTTGGTGCACGCACTGTTGCAGGCCTGGTACCAACTCAGATCGGCAGATTGGTGAGGTCTGGCATGCAGATTGGAGGATGTGGGATTTAGTAGTGGGCAACCTTTATTCAGTGTTTTAACATAACTCATCAGTGTGTAAACATAGGGATAGGACCTGCATCTGTGTTTTCAGCAAATAACAGGTACCCCCTACCTTTAAGAGATTTTTAAGAAATATCCTCCCTTTAAGAGGTTGAGCTCCCTATGATGGTGGAAAGTGCGAATGGCATTGATTTCACGTGCAAGGCCTGGAATGTAACGCTGATTGCAGGTTAGTACTCGGGCCGCCCGAAACTCGCATCCTGGCTGCGCAGGGGTAATAGCGCATCACGCTACCCAAAAACGGCCCTTATCCAATTTTTTTTCCCCCCTGAATGTTTGTATCAAAGAGCAGAGGTAAGTAGACAACATCACAGAATTATCAACTTGCTTTTTGCAAATGAAATTGACATAAGATTTGTTCATCCACTGACCATTTCTGTCTATATGTGCCTGCAGTGATTGAGTCACTGCTCCTCTTTGTCAAACAGTTACCACTCTGCAGATAGTGGTATCATCGCCTCCACCCAGATCTGACCAACCAGGCAGCTCAGTGTGGTAGCCAGCCGATTTCTTCCTCTTCCACAACCGGTGAGCTGCAGCGGGGCATTTCTTTGATGCCCGCAGCTTGCTTGCAGAAATCAAATGAGGCCAGAAACAACAGTAGTTGAAGTGAGACAATATTTTCTGGTTAGGTTCAAACCCATAATCTATTTTCTTTATATATTTTATTTTTACAGATTTGTCCTCGATGGATATCCAGTAACCAGACAGCAAATAGATTTATTGACGATTCGCAGAATAATACCTGTTAGGATTATAGAGCTGCAGGCAGATATAAGAGAGATTTTGAAGAGAGGTCTCATTGACAAAAAGTCGCCAGACAGGTAACAAACAGTACAAGCTTTAGACACTTGAAACAGCTATGACTATTAGTATGACATGTGGCTGTAAATGTCAGGAAGGGATACAGTATCAGTCAGATGATGCTCAGATCCCTGGTATATACTGTGCCGAAGCACATTCACAAACATTGCCTGTAGCACCCACTAAATTCCTGGCCTTTCCTGCCTGTTATTTCAGAAATCTGCGGTAGGTTATCCTTTCTGTTGAACTCCAAACATATTCACACTCTTCTCCCCCACCATTTTAAAAAATATTTCTTCTTGGGACGTGGACGACATTAGTAAGTCAGTATTTATTGCCCATCCTCAGTTGCCCTGAGGGCATTGAGAATCAACCACATAGTGTGGGACTGGAGTCACGTGCAAGCCAGACTGGGTAGGAATGGCAGATTCCCTTGCCTGAAGGACATTAGTGAACCGGTTAGGTTTTTGCGACAATCCAGCAGCTTTCATGGTCATTTTCTGGTGCTAGCCCACAAATTATCAGATTTATTGAATTTAATTTCACACCTTGTCATGGTGGGGTTTGAACTCACAACTGCTGGATTACAAATTCAGTACCATATCCACTTATTGTCGCTGAAGGTTCTAATTTTCTTTTCTGTGAAGCACCCAGAAATGGCTGTCTTCATCAGGGAAGTAGGAGCTTGAGACATCTGAGGAAAAACAAGAAGATTAACAGGATTGGTCCAAGATCTTTATGGGCCACTTGTTTGATCAGAGTACCAAACTATTTGATGCATTTAACCCCAGAAATTAAATGCCAAGGCTGTAGAAGTCTTTGGAACCAGGCCACAGAATCTGACAAAATACCCACTCGGTGACCTCTGGAAGGTTCATCTTGACAACCTCACTTGGAACTGCTACCAAGGGAATCTGGGCTGACAAATGCATGCAATCTAGTATCACCATAAAAGACAAGATCTATCACATTAATCTTTTTTTGGGTCAAGTCATGGGAAGGCTACTGCCCATTGTGTAGCCACGTTTTCTATTGAAAATATTTTGATTTGAAAATTAGATTCAGATTTGGAAAATTTGCACTAACATCTATTTAAATCATATTTTGACACTAATGTTTTACTTCATATGCTTTGAACATTTCTTTCATTTTGTTCTTACTTGGCAGGATCTATCCACTCCATGACAGTTCTCAGATTTTGACCGTTCGAAACTCATCATATACTCATGAGATTAGTGCTGTCTGGGAATATTATCACCAGCAGCATCAAAATTGGCACCTCATTTATGGGCACCATAGCAAATGGTGGGTGTGGCAAAAAGTGCTCGAAGAAGTCAAAACCAGTGTGAAACAGATTCAAGTGTATCTGGAAAGAATACAAGAAGGTAAGTTCAAGCTAATCTTAAAATTAATGTTAATCATAGTTTAAACATTATAATATTCTGCAATTATCTTGATGGCTGAGGAATAGGTCTTCTGATTTTGGGCTTTATTTTTCCCAGAATTTTAGTCAAGAAAAATCAGATCAAAAATAAATGCTTTTTTGGGTTAAATGGCTCTTGTTCCTGTGAGCCTGGACATTAAATCTCAGCAGGTTTCTTTTTATTCATTCATGCTGGCAAAGCCAGCATTTATTGCCCATCCCTAATTGCCCTTGAGAAGGTGGTGGAGAGCCGCCTTCTTGAACCGCTGCAGTCCGTATGGTGAAGTTTCTCCCACAGTGCTGTTAGGTAGGGAGTTCCAGGATTTTGGCCCAGCGACGATGAAGGAACAGCGGTATATTTCCAAGTCAGGATGACTTGGAGGGAAACATGCAGGTGGTGATGTTTCCATGCGCCTGCTGCCCTTGTCCCTTCTAGGTGGTAGAGGTCGCGGGTTTAGGAGGTGCTGTTGAAGGAGCCTTCGCGAGTTGCTGCAGTGCATCTTGTAGATGGTACACACTGCAGCCACAGTGCGCCGGTGGTGAAGGGAGTGAATGTTTTAGGTGGTGAATGGGGTGCCAATCAAACGGGCTGCTTTGTCCTGGATGGTGTCGAGCTTCTCAAGTGTTGTTGGAGCTGTACTCATCCAGGCAAGTGGAGAGTATTCCATCACACTCCTGACTTGTGCCTTGTAGATGGTGGAAAGGCTTTGGGGAGTCAGGAGGTGAGTCACTCCCCGCAGAATACCCAGCCTCTGACCTGCTCTTGTAGCCACAGTATTTATGTGGCTGGTCCAGTTAAGTTTCTGGTCAATGGTGACCCCCCCCCACCCAGGATATTGATGGTGGGGGATTCAGCTATGGTAATGTTGTTGAATGTCAAGGGGAGGTGGTTAGACTCTCTCTTGTTGGAGATGGTCATTACCTGGCACTTGTCTGGCGCGAATGTTACTTGCCACTTATCAGCTCAAGCCTGGATGTTGTCCAGGTCTTGCTGCATGTGGGCACGGACTGCTTCATTATCT
Source organism: Heptranchias perlo (assembly GCF_035084215.1). Taxonomy (NCBI): domain Eukaryota; kingdom Metazoa; phylum Chordata; class Chondrichthyes; order Hexanchiformes; family Hexanchidae; genus Heptranchias; species Heptranchias perlo. The sequence continues at coordinate 112,114,169 of NC_090329.1, read as the reverse complement.
GAAGGGTTGTGAATGGAACTGAACAATGCAAAGATTTGTGGCAGGTCAGAAGATTGGACAGAATATAAAAAACAGCAAAGAATGACTAAAAGAATAATAAAGAGGGAGAAATTAGAGTACGAGAGAAAGCTAGCTAGAAATATAAAAACAGATACTAAGAGTTTCTACAGGTATTTAAAAAGGAAAAGAGTAAGTAAGTGAGTGTTGGTCCTCTAGAGAGAGAGTCTAGCGAATTAATAATGGAGAATAAGGAAATGGCGGATGAATTGAACAGATATTTTGCGTCCGTCTTCACTGTAGAGGATACAAATAACATGCTAGAAATAATTGTGAATCTATGGGTGAAAGGGAGGGAGAAACTTAAAATATTTACAATCACCAGGGAAAGGGTTCTGAAAAAACTATTAGAACTAAAAGCTGACAAGTCCCCAGGTCCTGATGGACTTCATCCTAGGGTGTTAAAAGAAGTGGCTGCAGAGATAGTAGATGCATTGATATTAGTTTTCCAAAATTCCCTAGATTCTGGAAGGGTCCCATCAGATTGGAAAATAGCAAATGTAACTCCTCTATTCAAGAAAGGAGGGAGACAGAGAGCAGGAAACTACAGGCCAGTTAGCTTCGCATCTGTCATAGGGAAAATGCTAGAATCTATTATTAAGGAGGTTATAGCAGGGCACTTAGAAAATCTCAATGCAATCAGGCAGCGTCAACACGGCTTTGTGAAAGGGAAATCATGTTTGACTAATTTATTAGAGTTCTTTGAGGAAGTAACAAGCAACGTGGATGAAGGGGATCCTGTGGATGTGGTGTACCTGTATTTCCAGAAGGCTTTTGACAAGGTGCCACATCAAAGGCTACTGCACAAAATAAGAGCTCATGATGTAGGGCTAACATATTAGCATGGATAAAGGATTGGTTAGCTAACAGGAAACAGAGAGTAGGCATAAATGGGTCATCTTCAGGTTGGCAAGATGTAACGAGTGGAGTGCCACAGGTATCAGTGCTGGGGCCTCAACTATTTACAATCTATATCAATAACTTGGATGAAGGGACTGAATGTATGGTTGCTAAATTTGCTGATGACACAAAGGTAGGTAGGAAAGTAAGTTGTGAAGAGGATATAAGGGTCCCGATATTAACAGGGAGGCGGGAGGGCAGCGGGGGGGGCGACTGGGCGCATGGGTAACCCGCCCAGTGAAATCGGTCCGTTCCCCATGCAATTGCGGGTAAATTGAAGCCACTTACCGTGGCTTCCGGGTTTCCCGTCGTCAACCTGCGCAGCGGTCGGACTGCGCACCCACATCACAGGCTGTCAGTTGGAGGAGCCCTATTTAAAGGGGCAGTCCTCCAATGCTGCTCCTACAGCAAAGAACCAAAAGTATAGAATGCAGCAGCCCAGGGGAAAGGCTGCTCCCAGATTTACCGATGCCTTACTCCAGGTCCTACTGGATGGGTGAGGAGGAGGAGAGATATTTTCTACCCGGTGGACGGGAGGAAGTGGCCTGCCTCTGCCACCAAGAAGGCCTGGCTCGAGGTGGCAGAGGAGGTCACCAGCAGCAGCAACTTCTCCCGCACATGGATACAGTGCAGGAAGCGCTTCAATGACATAACTAGGTCAGCCAGAGTGAGTACACTTACTCATTCTCCTACACTCCATCTTCCACATCACTGCCCCCACACCACAACTCCTTCTGCACTGCCATTATTACTCTATCACATCACTCCTCACACCCACTCAAACCTCATCCTCAACTTAACTGCACTTCCTCACCTCCTCAGTACTCATCCCACCACTAACACTCAACCAAATCCTCATACAATGTCATGGCTCTGTCTCATACTCACCCTCTGATGCATCTCTTTCGTGGTCAGCCTCACCCAAACCAATGCATTCAGCGGTTGGCCACGTCACCATCCCTCACTCATGCCTCTCTACTTTCTTCCCTTATAGGAGAAGAGAGCCCAGAATGCACGGGAGAGGGCGAAGACCGGAGTGGGGACGCAACATCTGGTCGTCCTCACAGACGCAGAGCAGGAGGCTCTTGAACTAAACCACACCCACGAGTGCTTGTCCGTCGGGGACGCCGATATTGCCACCCGACAAACGGCTGGTGACAGAACTTTAACATTCAGCACTCACAATAGCAAATGATGTTAACATGCCTTGCCATCTTCAGCACCTCAACATCTGTCATCATGCTTAATATTGCCTTCTGTTCTCTTACAAGGCCTTCAGCAACCGCCGTGATGGTGGAGGGCGATTCCTCAGAGGACCAACCAGCTTCTGAGGGGGCACCGTCACATCTGAGCGAGCCATCCATCAGTGCAGATACGCACACATCGGTGGGTCCCCGTCCTCAGTTAGTTGGGGTTGCACATGGTGAGTCACCACACACGTGAGCATGAGCAGACACTGGTGGCAGGGACAGCTGTGGAAAGTCCGCGTCGGTGGGAGCATTCTTCTCCAGGCTCTGCTCAGCTGGACACCGATGCTGAACCCTGGGGCCATCCATGAAATGGATAATGATCGAGGGGCAGCAGCACATTTGCGAGGTGCTGGAACAAGTGCCACGCGCACTCTCCACAATTGAGTGGTAGTGGTGGGAGGAGTCCAACTCCTACATGAGTGGAATGGTGGCACAGGTACAGGAGGGAATCTCTGAGATACTGTCACAGGGACGTGAGGGCATCTCTGAGATAGTGTCACGGGTAAGTGCGGGAATGTCTGCGATGGAGGGAAGGCTAGCCTCCATGGAGCTTCAAGCACGGCTCACCAATGATTCCTTTGAGGCCCTGACAATGGCTGTTCAGACTCAGGGTGAGCAACTTTCTGCCGCCTTAAACAGGCAGGCAAATACTCTGGCACTGGCCTTACAAAGCTTCACACATGTCCTCCAAACTGTCGTCCAGCAGAGTGGTAGGTGTGGTGTGGGCTTGGCCCGGGGAGGGAAGATGGCAAAAGGGGACATGGAAATGGGGATGCCACTCAAAGCGCCCCACGTCAATCCATTGCCCCCCTCTCAACCAGTACCCGCAATGCTGCCTCCTCTCCAGGTGGCCAAGTCTGCCCCTGCACAGGTGCAGGTGGAGCAGTCTTTGGAGGGGCCCTCATGGTCACTGAAACCCAGAGGGCATAGGCCCAAAGCACCTAATTGGTCAGGGCATGAACAAGAGCAACCTGCCAGTACCTCTGCTGCAGCCACAGGGGAGGCACCATGTAGGAGTACTCGTAAGCGTAAGGCGAAGATTTTGTGAGCACAAAGGGGATGCACAAGGGTGTTTGAAGGTTTGTCGTGTTTTTTATTTATATTCGATTTTTGTTGATGGCACATTAAATATTATTATTGTCACCACTACTGCCATGTCTTGGCCATTCTTGACTGGCTTGTGTAATAAGGCCCTTTCATAAGGTTCACCATGAACACCCACACTTGATGCCACCCATTGGGTCACTCTACAGTGGGTGTATATGTAGTTGCACGACTATTTTGAGCAGGGGATTGGGGGGTGGGGGGCTGGCCGGTGTGGCCGCTGCTCTGTCCAGGTGGTGAGGACTGGACTCTTCACAATGTCTGATGTTAGGAGAACCGTTCATATATCAGTGACTCCCTGGCCTCATGAGCAGCCAGGTGAGCCGCTGTTCTGCTGCTCTTCTCCTCCTCCTCTGCCTCCTCGTTCTCATCCTCGTCCTCCTCCTCCTTGTCCTCCTCTGCTTCCTCCTCCTCCTCAATATGTGTGGCAGATGTGGATGGGGCCTCCTCCAGCACCACCCCTCTCTGTTGTGCCTTGTTGTGCATCCCACTCTGTCTGGTGCGTATTGAAGTGCTCCCCCAGAACGATCAAGGCAGCTGAAACGCATCTTGAGCAGCCCTATAGCCTGCTCAATTGTAGACCTAGTAGCGATGTGGCTGTCGTTATATCGACGCTGTTGCTCGTTGTGGTGTTCCTCGGAGGAGTCATGAGCCACGTGTGCAGGGGGTAGCCCTTGTCCCCGAGGAGCCAGCCCTTGCGGGTGTTCGGTGTGTGGAAGAGGGGGCGGGATGTTGGACTCTCGGAGGATGAAGGAATCGTGGCTGCTGCCAGATTATCTGGTGCACACGTGAAGGAATCTCTTGTGGTGGTCACAGATGAGCTGAGTGTTGATGAAGTGATAGCCCTTCCTGTTGATGAACAGTCCTGGCTCGTGTGAAGGTGCTCGTATTGCTATATGGGTGCACCCGTAGGAAGCCAGCCACAGCGTGGAATCCCACTGCCCTCTCCGTTTGGCTGAGATCATCCATGGGGAAGTTGATATAGTGCAAAACAAGCCGTTGGTGACCTGCCTTATGGACTTGTGTGCAGACAACTGAGAGACCCCGGCGATGTTCCCGGTGGCACCCTGGAAGGATCCGGAGGCGAAGAATTTGAGGGCAGTGGTGACTTTGACAGCGACAGGTAAGAAGATGCTGCTCGAGCCAGCCAGGAGCAGCTCGGCATGAAGGAGGCTGCAGATGTCCATGACTACCTGGCGACTGACTCTGAGCCTCCGTATGCACTGCTCCTCAGAGAGGTCCAGGAAGCTGAGCCTCGGTCTGTAGACACTGTGGCGAGGGTAGTGCCTCCTGCGACGTCGCTCTCTCTGTTGCCTTCCATGCTGTTGTGCAGGTGCCTGTGGCACAGCACTGTGTTGTGGAGCTCCACATGGCGGAGGTGGGCGGTGTGCCTGGCAAGGCTGGTGATGTTGCTCGTCCTCAAATGAAGTGATGAATACAGCTATGGCGCCCCCCCCTCTACCCCCCCCATCCTGACGGTGTGAGTTTCAAGGGGTCCACAAAGTAGGCAAATGTGTTTACTCAGCAGAGTTTTGGGTTTAAATTAAGAATTTTGAGTGGAAAGACAAAGGTGTTGCAGCCAAAAGTTTGTCTGAAGTGACAGAGTGTCCTGCTGCAATAAATGAGGTTTTCCCCCCACCTGTCAAAGAATCCTTTGTATCTCCCACTGGTTGCTGGCTGAAACACATCTGCTACAACAGGGAGTGTTTCCCATATGCTGAGGATCCTTCAAAATTGCACCCCTGCCAAAATCTCCACTCAATAAGGTCTGTCAAGTACCTCAACTATCTACCTAACTATGTAAAGCAGCATCCCACTGGCTTTAATTGCCGGTGGGAGTTCCGCATGCGGGGGACTTCAATGTCCATCACCAAGAGTGGCTCGGTAGCACCACTACTGACCGAGCTGGCCGAGTCCTGAAGGACATAGCTGCTAGACTGGGCCTGCGGCAGGTGGTGAGCGAACCAACACGAGGGAAAAACTTACTTGACCTCGTCCTCACCAATCTACCTGTTGCAAATGCATCTGTCCATGACAGTATTGGTAGGAGTGACCACCGCACAGTCCTCGTGGAGATGAAGTCCCGTCTTCGCACTGAGGACACCATCCAACGTGTTGTGTGGCACTACCACCGTGCTAAATGGGATAGATTCAGAACAGATCTAGCAGCTCAAAACTGGGCATCCATGAGGCACTGTGGGCCATCAGCAGCAGCAGAATTGTATTCCAGCACAATCTGTAACCTCATGGCCCAGCATATTCCTCACTCTACCATTACCAACAAGCCAGGGGATCAACCCTGGTTCAATGAGGTGTGTAGAAGAGCATGCACCAGGAGCAGAACCAGGCGTACCTAAAAATGAGGTGCCAACCTGGTGAAGCTACAACTCAGGACTACATGCATGCTAAACAGCGGAAGCAACATGCTATAGACAGAGCTAAGCGATTCCACAACCAACGGATCAGATCAAAGCTCTGCAGTCCTGCCACATCCAGTCGTGAATGGTGGTGGACAATTAAACAACTAACGGGAGGAGGAGGCTCTGCAAACATCCCCATTCTCAATGATGGCAGAGTCCAGCACGTGAGTGCAAAAGACAAGGCTGAAGCGTTTGCAACCATCTTCAGCCAGAAGTGCCAAGTGGATAATCCATCTCAGCCTCCTCCCGATATCCCCACCATCACGGAAGCCAGTCTTCGGCCAATTTGATTCACTCCACGTGATATCAAGAAACGGCTGAGTGCACTGGATACAGCAAAGGCTATGGGCCCTGACAACATCCCAGCTGTAGTGCTGAAGACTTGTGCTCCAGAACTAGCTGCGCCTCTAGCCAAGCTGTTCCAGTACAGCTACAACGCTGGCATCCACCCGACAATGTGGAAAATTGCCCAGGTATGTCCTGTCCACAAAAAGCAGGACAAATCCAATCCGGCCAATTACCGCCCCATCAGTCTACTCTCAATCATCAGCAAAGTGATGGAAGGTGTCGTCGACAGTGCTATCAAGCGGCACTTACTCACCAATAACCTGCTCACCGATGCTCAGTTTGGGTTCCGCCAGGACCACTCAGCTCCAGACCTCATTACAGCCTTGGTCCAAACATGGACAAAAGAGCTGAATTCCAGAGATGAGGTGAGAGTGACTGCCCTTGACATCAAGGCAGCATTTGACCGAGTGTGGCACCAAGGAGCCCGAGTAAAATTGAAGTCAATGGGAATCAGGGGGAAAACTCTCCAGTGGCTGGAGTCATACCTAGCACAAAGGAAGATGGTAGTGGTTGTTGGAGGCCAATCATCTCAGCCCCAGGGCATTGCTGCAGGAGTTCCTCAGGGCAGTGTCCTAGGCCCAACCATCTTCAGCTGCTTCATCAATGACCTTCCCTCCATCATAAGGTCAGAAATGGGGATGTTCGCTGATGACTGCACAGTGTTCAGTTCCATTCGCAACCCCTCAGATAATGAAGCAGTCCGAGCCTGCATGCAGCAAGACCTGGACAACATCCAGGCTTGGGCTGATAAGTGGCAAGTAACATTCGCGCCAGACAAGTGCCAGGCAATGACCATCTCCAACAAGAGAGAGTCTAACCACCTCCCCTTGACATTCAACGGCATTACCATCGCCGAATCCCCCACCATCAACATCCTGGGGGTCACCATTGACCAGAAACTTAACTGGACCAGCCATATAAATACTGTGGCTACGAGAGCAGGTCAGAGGCTGGGTATTCTGCGGCGAGTGACTCACCTCCTGACTCCCCAAAGCCTTTCCACCATCTACAAGGCACAAGTCAGGAGTGTGATGGAATACTCTCCACTTGCCTGGATGAGTGCAGCTCCAACAACACTCAAGAAGCTCGACACCATCCAAGATAAAGCAGCCCGCTTGATTGGCACCCCATCCACCACCCTAAACATTCACTCCCTTCACCACCGGCGCACTGTGGCTGCAGTGTGCACCATCCACAGGATGCACTGCAGCAACTCGCCAAGGCTTCTTCGACAGCACCTCCCAAACCCGCGACCTCTACCACCTCGAAGGACAAGGGCAGCAGGCGCATGGGAACAACACCACCTGCACGTTCCCCTCCAAGTCACACACCATCCCGACTTGGAAATATATCGCCGTTCCTTCATTGTCGCTGGGTCAAAATCCTGGAACTCCCTTCCTAACAGCACTGTGGGAGAACCGTCACCACACGGACTGCAGCGGTTCAAGAAGGCGGCTCACCACCACCTTCTCGAGGGCAATTAGGGATGGGCAATAAATGCCGGCCTTGCCAGCGACGCCCACATCCCGTGAACGAATAATAAAAAAAAACTGCATGCGCAGCTGAACACGTCACTGGGAAACCCGGAAGTCTGTGGGTTGGAGCCGGGCTTCGAACCCGCTCCGGGATTCCGCCATTTTAGAAGCCCCCCGCCCCCAACGCACCTGCTCAGCCATCCGAAAATCAGCCCCCCTATCTGTAAACGGGACGGTAGCGGGACGAAAATTGCAACAATAAAAAACGCCGACTTACCGCTGGATGTCCACTGGTTCAGATGCTCTATTTACATGGCCAGCACTCCAACCGGAAACAAGCGAAGGCTGAATGAATATAGGGATCAAGTAACAACATCAGAAATAGGAACAGGAGTTGGCCATACGGCCCCTCGAGCCTGCTCCGCCATTCAATAAGATCATGGCTGATCTTCTACCTCAACTCCACTTTCCCGCCCTATCCCCATATCCCTTGATTCTGTTAGTGTCCAAAAATCTATCAATCTCAGTCTTGAATATACTCATTGACTGAGCATCCACGGCCCTCTAGGGTAGTGTTTAATGAGGCGGGTGGGTGAGACGCTCTGGATTCTGCACGCTCTTTCCATTGCTTACTCTTGGCCTCCACGTGCTCCACACAGTGACGCTCAATGTGAATGGCGCCTTCGTGGATGCTTCTTCTCCAGTTTGGGCGTTCTAGGGCAAGCGATTCCCATGTGTTGGTGGAGATGTTGCATCTTTTCAGGGAGGCTTTGAGAGTGTCCAAATGTAAGGAGTCGTACAACACCAGGTTACAGTCCAACAGCTTTATTTGAAATCACAAGCTTTCGGAGCCTATCCTGCCAGTCGATTTGCAGGATTTTGCGGGGGCATAGTTGGTGATATCTCTCCAGGGATTTGAAGTGTCTGCTGTTCATTGTCCATGTTTCTGATGCATACAGGAGGGCGGGGACCACTGCTGCTCTGTAGACCATGAGCTTGGTGCTGGATTTGAGGTCTCAGTCTTCGAACATTCTGTTCCTCAGGCGTCCGAAGGCTACACTGGCGCATTGGAGTCGATGTTGAATTTCATCGTCGATGTCTGCTTGCGCCGAGAGGAGGCTCCTGAGGTATGGGAAATGATCCACGCTGTCCAGAGGCTCACCATGGATCTTGATGGTGTTGTGTGGCAGGAGCGGGCTGGTAGAGGACCTTTGTTTTCCGGATGTTTAGCCTGAGGCCCATTCTCTCATACGCCTCGGTGAATGCGTCGACGATGGTTTGTAGCTCGGCCTCTGATTGTGCGCACACACAGGCGTCGTCTGCGTACTGCAACTCGATGACAGAAGTTGGGGTAGTCTTGGGTCTGGCCTGGAGGCGTTGAAGGTTGAACAGTTTCCCGCTTGTCCTGTAGGTTCGCTCCACTCCGGCGGGGAGCTTCATGGTGGTGGAGTGGAGTGTTGCAGCGAGGAAGATGGAGAAGAGCGTTGGTGCAATGACGCAGACCTGCTTGACCCCAGTTTGCACTCGTATTGGGTCTGTGGTGGGTCCATTGGTGAGGATCACGACTTGCATGTCATCGTGGAGCAGGTGGAGAATGGTGACGAATTTCTGCGGGCAACCGAATTTGAGGAGAATGCTCCACAATCCCTCACGGTTGACAGAGTTGAAGGCCTTTGCGAGATCGAAGAAGGCCATGTACAGAGGTTGATGCTGCTCCCTGCACTTTTCCTGGACTTGTCATGCGCTAAAGATCATGTCCATTGTGCCTCTCGACGGGCGGAAGCCGCATTGAGACTCAGGGAGGAGCTCTTCGGCCACTGGAAGGAGGCGATTGAGGAGGATTCTCGCAATGACCTTTCCCGTGGCAGACAGTAGGGAAGTCCCTCTGTAATTTCCGCAGTCGGACCTATCTCCTTTCTTGAAGATGGTCACAATTATGGCATCTTTGAGATCTCCCGGCATGCTCTCATCCAGACAAGGGTGATAAGGTCGTGTATTCGTGTCAAGGGTGCCTCTCCGCTGTATTTTAGTACTTCAATGGGGATTCCATCTGCACCGGGGGCCTTGTTGTTTTTCAACTGTCGAATGGCATTTTCGACCTCACAGCGGGCTGGGGTTGTGCTGAGATGGTGGCGGGTAGTGTGTTGCAGGATGGTGTCGAGGGCATTTGCGTCGAGGACTGCGTCTTGGTTGAGGAGGTCCTCGAAGTGCTCTCTCCAGCGGGCATTGACTGACTCTGTCTTTGATGAGCACCTCTCTATTTTTGGCTCTCCGTGGGGTAGGTCCCTGGGTACTCGGACCGTAGATGGCTTTAATTGCGCTGAAGAAGCCGCGCACATCGTGGTTGTCAGCGAGTTGCTGAGTCTCCTGCGCTCTTTCCACCCACCATCTGTTCTTTAGGTCACGGGTTCTTTGTTGCACCTCGGCCTTCAGTTGCTTGTAGGCTTGTTTCCTCTCGCTCGAGTTTTGGTAGAGCTGCCAATTCAGGAACGCCTTGCGTTTGCGGTCTAGGAGATCCTGGATCTCCTGATCATTCTCGTCGAACCAGTCTTGGTGTTTCCTGGTCGAGAGACTGAGCATCTCCTCACAGGTGTTGATTATGGTGGCTTTTAGGGCAGACCAGACGCTGTGGGCACTCTGCGGCTTTGGTTCGTTAGTTGTCACCAGGTTGGTTGTAAGGCGACGGCTGAGTAGGTCTTTCTTCTCAGGGTCTTTGAGTCCAGCGTAATTAAGTCTCCTGCAGCAGAGTTTTTTCTGCCGCTGCCAGTTTTGGGCCCAGTTGATGGAGATGGTAGACCGGATTAGTCGTTGGTCAGTCCAGCAGTCATCAGCTCCGGTGATGCGGACATCTTTGCAGTCTCTCGCTCGGGCGATGATGTAGTCTATTAGGTGCCAGTGCTTAGAGCGGGGCTATTGCCATGAGGTCTTGTACTTGTCCCTCTGGTGGAACAGGGTGTTCGTTATGGCGAGGTCATGTTCTAGGCATTTCGTCAGGAGGAGGACTCCATTGGGATTTGCTTTCCCTATGCCTTCCTTGCCTAACACACCTTTCCAAAGGTTTGCATCCCTCCCGACTCTGGCATTGAAGTCGCTGAGAAGAATCAGCTTGTCTCCCTTTGGGATACGGGACAGCGATTGGTCAAAGCTAGAGCAGAATGCCTCATTTATCTCGTCCATTGCGTCTAGGGTCGGGGCATAGGTACTGACGACTGTGGTGTGCTGCTTCTGAGCCAGGGTGAGCCATAGGGTCATGAGGCGTTCATTTACCCCGCAGGGGGATTCGTTGAGACATCCAACCAATTTGTGTTTTACGGCAAAGTCGACCCCATAGAGACGGCGTTCTTCTTCTGGTTTGCCTTTCCAGAAGAAGGTGTATCCGCCGCCTTGTTCTTTAAACTGGTCTTCTCCTGCCGTGTCTTGCTCAGGGCGGTAATATCGATGTTGTAGTGCCGGAGTTCCCGGGCTATGATGGCAGCGCGATGTTCAGGTCTGTCATTGTTGGGATTGCCCATAAGGGTCCTGACGTTCCAGGTCCCGAAATTAATTTGGCTGGGTTGGGTGGGGTTGGGGTGGAAGATACCTGTGCGTGGATTCTTTTAACATGGGGTGGTCGTTGCACACCAACCACCACACGGTCCCAGCGGAGCGAGGTCTTGGCCCAATGGCAGGGAAATCCGAGACGACAAGGACACCCAACACCCTCTGACTACCAACATTTCTTAGTCTGTCACCTTTTAAAAAATATTCTGCTTTTCTATTCTTCCTACCAAAGTGGATAATTTCACATTTCCGCACATTATACTCCATCTGCCACCTTCTTGCCCACTCACTTTACTTGTCTATATCAATTGCAGCCTCTTTGCATCCTCCTCACAGCTTACTTTCCCACCTAGCTTTGTATCGTCAGCAAACTTGGATACATTACACTCAGTCCCGTCATCTAAGTGAATTGATATATATTGTAAACAGCTGAGGCCCAAGCACTGATCCTTGCGGCACGCCACTAGTGACAGCCTGCCAACTCAAAAATGACCCGTTTATTCCTACTCTGTGTTTTCAGTCCATTAATCAATCCCATGAGCCCTAATCTTGTGTAACAACCTCTTGTGTAGCACCTTATCAAATGTCTTTTGAAAATCCAAATATACCATATCCACTGGTTCCCCCTTATCTTCCCTGCTACTGACACCCTCAAAATAGATTTATCAAACACGACTTCCCTTTCATAACACCATGTTGACTCTGCCTAATCATATTATGATTTTCTAAGTGCCCTGTTACTATGTCCTTAATAATAGATTCTAGCATTTTCCCTACCACTAATGTCAGGCTAACTGGCTAATCTGTTTTCTCTCACCCTCCTTTCTTGAATAGCGGGGTTACATTTGCTACTTCCAACCCATGGGGACCGTTCTAGAATCTAGGGAATTCTGGAAGATCATGCACTATTTCTGCAGCCACCACTTTTAAAACCCTAGGATATAGGCAATCAGGTCCCGGGGATTTGTTAGCTTTTAGTCCCATTACTTTCTCTGGTACATTGTCTTTACTAATCTTAATTACTTAAAATTCCTCACTCTCATTAGACCCTTGGTTCCCCATTATTTCCGGTATATTTTTTGTGTCTTCTACTGTGAAGACAGATACAAAATATTTGTTTAACGTCTCTGCCATTTCCTTAATCCCCAATATAATTTCTCCTGTCTCTGCCTGTGAGGGACCAAGGTTTACTTCAACTAACCTCTTCCTTTTTACATACTTGTAGAAGCTCTCACAATCTATTTTTATATTTCTTGCTAGTTTATTCTCATATTCAATTTTCTCCCTCTATCAATTTCTTGGTTATCCTTTGCTGATTTCTAAAACCCTCCCAATCCTCAGGCTTACGACTCTTTTTGGCAACATTGTTAGTCTCTTTTAATTTAACACTATCCTTAACTTCTCTAGTTAGCCACGGTTGAATCACTTTTCCTGTGGAGTTTTTATTCCTCAAGGAAATGTATATTCATTGAGAATTATGAATTATTTCTTTAAATGTTCACCATTGCTTAGGATATACTAGAAAGGATATACTTGCCACAGAGGAAGTTCAGCAAAGGTTTACCAGACTGATTCTTGGCATGGCAGGACTGTCGTATGAGGAGAGATTGGGTTGACTCGGCCTGTATTCACTCGAGTTTAGAAGAATGAGAGGGACCTATAGGAACATAGGAACAGGAGTAGGCCATTCAGCCCCTCATGCCTGCTCCGCCATTTGATAAGATCATGGCTGATCTGTGATCGAACTCCATATACCCGCCTTTGGCCCATATCCCTTAATACCTTTGGTTGCCAAAAAGCTAAATATCTCAGATTTAAATTTAGCAATTGAGCTAGTATCAATTGCCGTTTGCGGAAGAGAGTTCCAAACTTCTACCACCCTTTGTGTGTAGAAATGTTTTCTAATCTCGCTCCTGAAAGGTCTGGCTCTAATTTTTAGACTGTGCCCCCTACTCCCAGAATCCCCAACCAGCGGAAATAGTTTCTCTCTATCCACCCTATCCGTTCCCCTTAATATCTTATAAACTTCGATCAGATCACCCCTTAACCTTTGAAACTCGAGAGAATACAACCCCAATTTGTGTAATCTCTCCTCGTAACTTAACCCTTGAAGTCCAGGTATCATTCTAGTAAACCTACACTGCACTCCCTCCAAGGCCAATATGTCCTTCTGAAGGTGCAGTGCCCAGAAATGCTCACAGTACTCCAGGTGCGGTCTAACCAGGGTTTTGTATAGCTGCAGCATAGCTTCTGCCCCCTTGTACTCGAGTCCTCTAGATATAATGGCCAGCATTCCATTAGCCTTATTGATTATTTTCTGCACCTGTTCATGACACTTCAATGATCTATGTACCTGAACCCTTAGGTCCCTTTGGACATCCACTGTTTTTAACTTTTTACCATTTAGAAAGTACCCCGTTCTATCCTTTTTTGATCCAAAGTGGATGACCTTACATTTGTCTACATTGAATTCCATTTGCCACAGTTTTGCCCATTCACCTAATCTATCAATATCGCTTTGTAATTTTATGTTTTCATCAACACTGCTTACAATGCCACCAATCTTTGTGTCATCGGCAAACTTAGATATGAGACTTTCTATGCCTTCATCTAAGTCGTTAATAAATATTGTGAATAATTGAGGCCCCAAGACAGATCCCTGCGGGACTCCACTAGTCACACCCTGCCAATGTGAGTACCTACCCATTATCCCTACTCTCTGTCGCCTTTCGCTAAGCCAACTTCCTAACCAAGTCTGTACTTTTCCCTCGATTCCATGGGCTTCTATCTTAGCTAACAGTCTCTTATGTGGGACCTTATCAAATGCCTTCTGGAAGTCCATATAAAGAACATCCATTGACATTCCCCTGTCCACTACTTTAGTCACCTCTTCAAAAAATTCAGTCAGGTTTGTCAGGCACGACGTTCCTTTCACAAATCCATGCTGGCTCTCTCTGACTAACTGAACATTCTCGAGGTGTTCAGTCACCCGATCCTTAATTATAGACTCCAGCATTTTCCCCACAACAGATGTTAGGCTAACTGGTCCATAATTCCCTGGTTTCCCACGGAGTGACGTGCAATTTTCCAATCTAGACGGAAACATATAAACATATAAAAAATATGAAACATATAAAATTCTGACGGGGCTAAACAGATTGGATGCAGGGAGGATGTTACCTCACCTCTGGCTGGGGGGTCCAGAAAGAGGGGTCACAGTCTCAGGATACGGGATAGGACATTTAGGACTGAGATGAGGAGAAATTTCTTCACTCAGAGGATGGTGAACCTGTGGAGTTCTCGACCACAGAAGGCTGTGGAAGCCAAGTCACTGAATGCATTTAAGAAGCAGCTAGATAGATTTCGAGACACAAAAGGCATCAAGGGGTACGGGGAGAGAGCGGGAATATGGTATTGAGATAGAGGATCAGTGATGATCATATTGAATGGCGGAGCAGGCTTGAAGGGCCAAATCGCCTACTCCTGCTCCTATAAGAACGTAAGAAATAGGAGCAGGAGTAGGCCAATCGGCCCCTCGAGCCAGCTCCACCATTCAATAAGATCTTGGCTGATCTGATCCTAATCTCAAATCTAAATTCATGTCCAATTTTCTGCCCGTCCCCGTAACCCCTAATTCCCTTTACTTCTAGGAAACTGTCTATTTCTGTTTTAAATTTATTTAATGATGTTGCTTCCACAGCTTCCTGGGGCAGCAAATTCCACAGACCTACCACCCTCTGAGTGAAGAAGTTTCTCCTCATCTCAGTTTTGAAAGAGCAGCCCCTTATTCTCAGATTATGCCCCCTCGTTCTAGTTTCACCCATCCTTGGGAACATCCTTACCGCATCCACCCGATCAAGCCCCTTCACAATCTTATATGTTTCAATAAGATCGCCTCTCATCCTTCTGAACTCCAATGAGTAGAGTCCCAATCTACTCAACCTCTCCTCATATGTCCGCCCCCTCATCCCCGGGATTAACCGAGTGAACCTTCTTTGTACTGCCTCGAGAGCAAGTATGTCTTTTCTTAAGTATGGAGGCCAAAACTGTATGCAGTATTCCAGGTGCGGTCTCACCAATACCTTATATAACTGCAGCAATACCTCCCTGTTTTTATATTCTATCCCCCTAGCAATAAAAGCCAACATTCCGTTGGCCTTCTTGATCACCTGCTGCACCTGCATACTAACCTTTTGATTTTCTTGCACTAGGTCCCCCAGATCCCTTTGTACTGCAGTACTTTCCAGTTTCTCGCCATTAAGATAATAACTTGCTGTCTGATTTTTCCTGCCAAAGTGCATAACCTCACATTTTCCAACATTGTGTTGCATCTGCCAAATCTCCGCCCACTCACCCAGCCTGTCTCTATCCCCTTGTAGGTTTTTTATGTCCTCCTCACTCTCTACTTTCCCTCCCATCTTTGTATCATCTGCAAACTTTGAAATGTTACACTCGGTCCCCTCCTCTAAATCGTTAATATAGATTGTAAAGATTTGGGGACCCAGCACCGACCCCTGCGGAACACCACTGGCTACTGGTTGCCAGTCCGAGAATGAACCATTTATCCCAACTCTCTGCTTCCTGTTAGATAACCAATCCTCCACCCATGCCAGAATATTACCCCCAATCCAGTGATTCTTTATCTTGAGCAATAATCTTTTATGTGGCACTTTGTCGAATGCCTTCTGGAAGTCTAAATACAATACATCCACTGGTTCCCCTTTATCCACCCTGTACGTTATGTCCTTAAAGAACTCAAGCAAATTTGTCAGACATGACTTCCCCTTCGTAAAGCCATGCTGACTTTGTCCTATTAAATTATGTTTATCCAAATGTTCCGCTACTGTCTCCTTAATAATAGACTCCAAAATTTTACCCACCACAGATGTTAGGCTAACTGGTCTATAATTTCCAGCCTTCTGCCTACTACCCTTTTTAAATAAGGGTGTTACATTAGCAGTTTTCCAATCTGCCGGGACCTTTGCCGAGTCCAGAGAATTTTGGAAAATGATTACCAAAGCATCCACAATCCCTACTGCCACTTCCCTCAAGACCCTAGGATGTAAGCCATCAGGTCCAGGGGATTTATCCGCCTTGAGTCCCATTAATTTACTGAGTACCAATTCCTTAGTGATTTTAATCGTATTTAGCTCCTCTCCCCCCTAGTTTGTCCAGTGTTGGGATATTCTTAGTGTCCTCTACCGTAAAGACTGAAACAAAATATTTGTTCAGCATTTTTGCCATCTCCATGTTTCCCACCATTAATTTCCCGGTCTCATCCTCTAAGGGACCTACGTTTGCCTTAGCCACCCTTTTTCTTTTTATATAACTGTAGAAACTCTTGCTATCTGTTTTTATACTTTTTGCTAATTTATTTTCATAATCTATCTTCCCTTTCTTAATCAATCCTTTAGTTACTTTTTGCTGTCTTTTGAAGACTTCCCAATCTTCTATCCTCCCACTAAGTTTGTCTACCTTATATGTCCTTGTTTTTAGTCGGATACTATCCTTAATTTCTTTACTTAGCCACGGATGGCTGTCATTTCTTTTACACCCTTTTTTCCTCAGTGGAATATATATTTTTTGAAAGTTGTAAAATAACTCCTTAAATGAACACCACTGTTCATGTACCGTCTTACCCTTTAATCAATTTTCCCAGTCCACTTTAATCAATTCTGCTCATTACACAGGACCAGGTCCAAGGTTGCCTGCCCCCTTGTAGGATCAGTTACACACTGCTCAAGAAATCCATCCCTAATACACTCAATAAACTCTTCCTCAAGGCTGCCCTGCCCAATTTGATTTGTCCAGTTAATATGATAGTTAAAATCCCCCCTAATTATAGCTGTTCCCTTATTACATGCCCCGACTATTTCCTGATTAATACTTCTTCCAGCAGAGTTGCAAATATTAGGAGGCCTATATAGTACGCCCACGAGTGTTTTTTTCCCCTTATTATTCCTTATCTCTACCCAAACTGTTTCATTATCCTGATCTTTTGTCCCAATATCATTTCTCAGTATTACAGTGATTCCTTCCCTTATTAACATAGCCACCCCACCTCCCCTTCCTTCCTGCCTGTCCTTCCTGATTGTTAAATACCCTGGCATATTTAATTCCCAGTCGTTGTCACCCTGCAGCCATGTTTCTGTAATGGCCACAAGATCATACCCATACGTAGTTAGTTATTTGTGCCGTTAACTCGTCCATTTTGTTACGAATGCTATGTGCATTCAGATAAAGAACTTTCAAATATGTTTTGTGACACTTAGTTCCTGCTTTTTCCTTTTTTAACACTTTACCTTTTACTCCATACCTTCTGTCCCTTCCTGACACGCTTTCCACTGTCTCCCCGCTCAGGTTCCCATCCCCCTGCCACTCTAGTTTAAACCTTCCCCAACAGCACTAGCAAACACTCCTGCGAGGACATTGGTCCCGGTCCTGCTCGGGTGTAACCCGTCACGCTTGTACAGGTCCCACCTTCCCCAGAACCGGTCCCAATGTCCCAGGAATCTAAATCCCTCCCTCCTACACCATCCCTGCAGCCACACATTCATCCTGTCTATTCTCCTGTTCCTCTTCTCACTAGCACATGGCACCGGTAGTAATCCTGAGATCACTACCTTTGAAGTCCTGCTTTTTAATTTATCTCCTAACTCCTTAAATTCACCTTGCAGGACCTCATCCCTTTTTTTACCTATGTCGTTGGTACCAATATGGACCACGACTACTGGCTGTTCCCCCTCCCCCTCCAGAATGCCCTGCAGCCGCTCCGTGACATCCTTGACCCTAGCACCAGGGAGGCAACATACCATCCTGGAGTCACATTTGCGGCCGCAGAAACGCCTATCTGTTCCCCTTACAATCGAATCCCCTATCAATATAGCCCTGCCACTCTTCTTCCTCCCCTCCTGTGCAGCAGAGCCACCCGTGGTGCCCCGAACTTGGCTCTTGCTGCTTTCCCCTGATAAGCCATCTCCCCCAACAGTATCTAAAGCAGAATATCTGTTTGAGAGGGAGATGGCCCCAGGGGACTCCTGCTCTACCTGCCTAGTTCTTTTACTCTGCCTGGCGGTCACCCATTTCCTTTCTGCCTGGGTAATCTTTACCTGCGGTGTGACCACCTCACTGAACGTGCTATCCACGATAGTCTCAGCATCGCGGATGCTCCACAGTGAATCCACCCGCAGCTCAAGCTCGGAAAGACGGTTAGCCAGTAGCTGCAGCTGGACACACTTCCTGCACACATGGTCGCCAGGGACACTGGTAGTGTCCATGACTTCCCACATAGTACAGGAGGAGCATATCACGGGTGCGAGCTCTGCTGCCATGACTTGCCTTAGACTCTCAGACTCTCCTCCCGCTCTAGGTCTCCCCTTTTATACTGTGCTCACCTCTCTGACTCTCCTGCCTCACCTGTGACGTCTCACAGTAGTTGTCTCTTGTTGCAGGTCTGCTGCTGCTTTTATTCCCCAATCTCAGTCTTCTACTCTCAGGTCCACTGCCGCTCTGGGGAAAAAGTTCGGAAAAGCAAGGCAAAGCAGCACCTCCTTCCCCCAATGCACCGAACTCCCACACGTACCAAACTCAGCAGCTCACACTGTGTTGTCCGCACACCGTGCAGTTATTTTCTATGTTTTTCTATGTTTCTATGCTTATCTACCGTCATATCTTTTAATCTAATTTCCCTATCTACCTTAGCCAACTCGCCCCTTAAAGCCATTGTAATTGGCTTTGTTTAAATTTAAGACCCTAGTTTCGGAATTAACTATATCACTCTCAAACTCAATGTGAAATTCTATCATATTATGATCACTCTACCCCACAGGATCCTTAACTATAAGATTACTAATTAACCCTGTCTCATTACACATTACTACATGCAATTAAGATCCCAACACAATTATTATCTCAATCAGTGCTGCCACTGCTACTTTCTCAACCACAAATCGAGGGCAGTACAGGTCAGGAGATGGCCATTTCCAGCATCCCACCCTCCCAAATGGCGAGCTGCCTGTAAGCAGCATGATCAATGCTGCAGCTTGCCTCTTATATTTAAATGAGGCCCAATCACGAAAACTGATCGGGCCCCCAATCGACGTCATCAGGTGGGCAGAGCCAACACCGCGCCCACCGCACGCCCGATCTGGGCCACAAATGAAAATCAGCCCCAATATGCTGACTCACATGGAGTAAAATCTTATCAGACAAATAGTTTAACATGCTGTATTATATCAGCAATTCTGTCTTCCTTCCAGTAGATGCTTAGATACGTTGGCTGGGATTTTAACACCCCTCACCCGGCAATAATGGTGCATGGGAGGGAAACTTAAAATAATTATTATCAGTCGAGAAAAAGTACTTGATGGCCTACATCTGAGCGTTCTAAAAGAGGTGGCTGCAGAGATAGTGGATGTATTGGTTGCGATCTTCCAAAATTCCCTAGATTTTAGAACGGTCTCAACAGATTGGAAGGTAGTAAATGTAACCCCACTATTCAAGAAAGGAGGGAGAGAGAAAACGGGGAACTACAGGCCAGTTAGCCTGACATTAGTCATTGGGAAAATGCTGGAATTCATTATTAAGGAAGTGGTAACAGGGCACTTAGAACGTCATAATATGATTAGGCAGAGTCAACATGGTTTTATGAAAGGGAAGTTGTGTTTGACAAATTTATTAGAGTTTTTTGAGAATGTAACTAGTAGGGTAGATAAAGGGGAACCAGTGGTTGTAGTATATTTCGATTTTCAAAAGGCATTCAATAAGGTGCCACATGAAAGGTTATTACGCAAGATAAGGGCTCATGGGATTGGGGGTAACATATTAGCATGGATAGAGGATTGGTTAACGGACAGAAAACAGAGAGTAGGGATAAACGGGTCATTTCCAGGTTGGCAGGCTGTAACTAGTGGGGTACCGTAAGGATTGGTGCTTTGGCCTCAGTTACTTACAATCTATATTAATGACTTGGATGAAGGGACCAAGTGTAATGTATCCAAGTTTGCTGATGATACAAAGCTAGATGGGAAAGTAAGCTGTGAGGAGGACACAAAGAGTCTGCAAAGGGATATAGATAGGTTAAGTGAATGGGCAAGAAGGTGGCAGATGGTGTATAATGTGGAGAAATGTGAGGTTATTCATTTTGGTTGGAAGAATAGAAAAACAGAATATTTTGTAAATGGTGAGAAACTATTAAATGTTGCTGTCCAGAGAAACTTGGGTGTCCTGGTACAAGAAACATAAAAAGTTAGCATGCTGGTACAGCAGGCAATTAGGAAAGCAAATGTCATGTTAGCCTTTATAGCAAGGGGGTCGGAGTACAAGAGTAAGGAATTCTTATTACAATTGTACAGGGCTTTGGTGAGACTTCATCTGGAGCACTGCATACAGTTTTGGTCTCCTTATCTAAGGAAGGATGTGGTGCAACAGAGGCTTACTAGATTAATTTCTGGGATGAGAGGGTTATCCTATGAGGAGAGGTTGAGTAGAATGGGCCTATACTCTCTGGAATTTACAAGAAAGAGAGATGATCTCATTGAAACATATAAGATTCTGAGGGGGCTTGACAGGGTAAATGCTGAGAGGTTGTTTCCCTTGGCAGGAGAGTCTAGAACTAGGGGGCATAGTCTGAGATGAGGTAGAATTTCTTCACTCAGAGGGTTGTGAATCTTTGGAATTCTCTACCCCAGAGGGCTGTGGATGCTGTGTGGTTGAGTATATTCAAGGCTGAGATAGATGGATTTTTGGACTTTGGGGAATCAAGGGATATGGGGATCGGGCAGGAAAGTGTAGTTGAGGTCAGCTATGATCTGACTGAATTGTGGAGCAGGCTCGAAGGGCCATATGGCGTACTCCTGCTCCTATTTTTTTTGTTCTTAAAATTTTAAACTTCTATCTCCCGGCTCCAACCCTCTGCGTTCCCGGCCGTCGAAATTTTTAAGTCGGTGAATCATGCCATTGATGAGGCTCCTGCTAAAGGCAGGCGGGGGCCTACTTAACATGCAAATGTCACAGCCCAATGATATTAAGTCAGGGAAGTCCCGCACTGTCTGGCAGCAGACCACGGTGGGAGCAGCCAACTGGCCAGAAGAGGCCAAGGTAATTTTAAGAAACTTGTTTCTGTTTGAACTCCTTGTGAGCAGGAGTGCTCCCCACAGGCCCCGCAGGAGTCCTTAGGCCTCCCCAGTCCCAGCCTCCCCCACCCCCTCCGATCACCTTCAGATCTGATTCCTGGGAACCTTTCCCTCCCCGGCTGCGGCCTCCTGCCGCCAAATTCCCGCTGCTGCCCACTGACCTGGTGGTGATTCTGGCGGGTGTCAGGCAGGCCTCCAGGAACTTTTAATTAATTGAGGCCATGCCGTTAAGATCATTTGAGTCTCTACATCCCTGAGCTCTCTTTGGTGCCACCCGCTACCGGGCTCACACGCACCATTCCAGTCCCTCAGTAAAAATCGAGGCCATTGGGTGTGATGGTTTCAAAGGAATTACTTGCTTAAAGATCCTTTCTGAAGTGCGTGTGACACACTCAGCTTCAGCCACTGTGATCCTGTTTAGACTTTCCGGTCACAATAACTGGAACGTTCTCTGTTTTACTGCTGTTACTTCGTACAAGATTCCTTGCTGTCCACTGCTTGCCATTGAATGCAGGCTTTTCTTTTGTTGCTTTTTAGCACCGTTGAATCTTTCCCTCACTTCGTGGTAGGTTCTTAAGTTGGTGGAATTGCATTCAAATTGCTGGGCTATCTCATCATTGGCTTAGTTTGCAGGCTGAATGGTTACAGGTCAGCACAAAGATATCCTGTTCATTGCCTTGTCTACAGCAAGGGCCATTTCTGTGTCAGTGAAGTTTCCTGCTTTTTGTGTCCTCTTGTAAAATTTTCGATTCACCTCTACCAGCACAATAACCAGCCAGCCATTTAGCATACCTTATTAACTGCTTATGATGATGCTGTAAACCAGGATCATTGGGATTATGTAACTACTTAGCATCAGAAAACTATCCAAAGGGCCTTAATCCAAGCAGGTCAAAATATAATCCCACAGTTTCTTATTGGATAACACTGCTGCTCGCTAAACATGTTAATAATAGAAGTTGGATATCTAACATGCAAATAAGTGGACCAGACATTGTAAATTGATAAAGTAGATATGTGTTAACTGCAACATAATACAAAAAGCAAAAGTGCACCAAATAATCCCTCTTCCTAATGCAGAAAAGCTGTACAGTGAAACATGTAAATTAGGGACACCTAAGGGACTTGCATCAGGTGTCCTTTATTTGCAGGTGTCCCTATTTTCAAAATGATTTGGGACTGTCAATGAGTGTCCCTTTTTTGCAGGTGTCCCTTTTTTTGGAGGTATCCCTTTGTAGAGGTTTCACTGTTAATGTAGTTGTGAAGAATACTGAAAATTCCTAATTAAAATTTATTAAAAGGATTGAATGTTGCAATATATTTTGTGATATAAAGTGTTGCATTTCTCAATCATGACTGTAACAAATCAAATTAAAAATGCATGGCGATTGCTTATTACCAATGCCAGTGCTGTAATCCATGTCAAGTTATAATGACAGTAAACTTCCAGTAAACTAACTGTATACAAGATAAATTTCCAGCTTTAAGAAGTCACAGAAAATGTATAACTTATCACACCAAACAAATCAAAATTTTGAATACTTGAAATTTTTTTTTGCTACTTATTTGGGGATTTAAACTAAAGCTGGGTTTAAAACAATTTAAAGAGGGGAATCTTAACCCCCACCCAATCCTCTCCTGCCGCGAATGTGCCTGCTTCCGTTTTAACCGCGGCAAGTTTGGGCGTCAGAGTAACCCACTCTGGAGAGGCGGGTCTGTCATTATAATATGTAAATGAGGCTCCGTTCCTAATATTTTGGCAGCCATTTAAATTTAATGCTGGATGGCTGGGTTTCCCAGGGCTCGGGAAACCCGGCAGCTAAAGGGAGGCGAGAGCAGCCAGATCCATCAAGTAAGTGCTTTTTATATCACTGCTTGTGGGCCAGGAGGAGCAGCAGTGCTTCCCCCCGGCCCCTCAAGCAAATCTTCTGCCGCGATCGGCTGACCCCCTCCCTCCAAACCCGCAATGTTTCCCGGTCCCCCCTCCCTCCCAATTGCCAGTCAGACTCTTCCCCCCCCACCACCCGCGATATCTCCCAGTCGCCCCTCCCTCCCGATTGCTGGTCCGACTCCCCTCCACCCCCAACCCGCGATGTTTCCCGGTTGCCTGGGACCACCCTCAACGGTTCCCAGATGTGAATTTCTACCGCTGACTTTCCTGCCCGGTAGCTGGCCAGCCTGTTAAGCTGGCCGGCTGCCGGGCGAGAGACAGAGTAAAAAATGATAATGAGGTCCTGCCATTAAATTCAGCAGGACCTCCATGTTCTCGACATTTCCAGGTTTCCCCTCCCACTGCCATAAACACATGCCCCCGCTCCCTCCCTGCCTCCCCTTAAGTATCGGGGCCAAACTATCTGTGTCTTACCACTTGTTCTAATCACAATAGAACATACTAGCTATTTTTTCAATTTTCTCTCCTCCTGAAGGCACTGAATCTTGTTGAGATATGGTTTCATCAGTGCTGGCAACCTTTATTACTTCACCAAAGTGCGAGCCTGGATAGTGCAGCATGGGAATTCCTGGAACTGGGTAGAGTGGTTTTGCAGTGGACTGCCAGCAAAGGATGGGGGTAGAATTTGGGTCGGAATTGGAATCCACCGGGGTTCCATCCCTTTTCGGCCCCATTGGAAATCCCATCGGAAATCCCAGCACTATTAGGCCGGGCCCATAAGCCCGCCCATAAATAGGCGGGATTATTATATTAGAAAGTAAGTGAAGAAAACATATCATATAACATATTTTCTTAATTCAGCCCCTAGCAACGCTAGACACCAGGGACACCTTGTGAACCTTGATGCTGGCTACAGTAGCTTTCAAAAATTTGCTTATCAAATACCTTCAAAGGTATTGTGTTAATATGAATGGTTACTACAACAACTTGCATTTATATAATGCCTCACAATTCCAATAAATTCCCACTTGCATGCAGACCAACCCTGTTACAGCCTTCCCAGAGAGGCGCAGTCTCCTTATGCATTGCACCTCCTCCGGGCCTCACAAGGAAAGCTCAGTCCTCCCCTGCCACAGACTTGCCCTCTTTCCCGATCACAAGAGCCCCGTGAGACTGCCCTGGCAGCCTATCTGGTATCGGCAGGTGGCCTTCGGGTCGCATGATTTTCTGTTGCTTCCCACCGACTTTCTGGCTGAAGCTGGTTGGAAGGGATTTAAATGAGGCCCGGGAGTTAAAATATTCTGGGTCTCAATTCTGGAGCAGCAGGTGTGTTTCTAACTCACATTGCTATTCACCCACCGGAATACGGCCTGAAGTTCAAAATTGGGCCTTGTGTATGTGGTCACAGGGTATAGCAAAATAGTATGTCCTCTGACTCACCATCAGCAACACCACAGGAAATCTCATAGTGTACATACCAATAGATTCCATGCTTCAACTAGGGAGCAGCTCTCAAAGGGAGCATGTTTCACAGGAAATTGTGATTTTCTTTTGCACATCAAAATTAAATATACGGGAATCTGTGTGCTTGAGATTTCCTGCAATGCTCTCTCCCAACCCACCTTCCTCTGGGGTAAAAAAAATCTATGAATTGGGATTTTTAAATTGAATTCGGGAGATAATCAGTTTTCAATAATCCACAAACACAAAACAAACTGGGAATTTTTGTTAAAAATTGGTGAAAGGAAAACAACTTTAAAGGCCCTAATCTATGCACGCGCATGGTAAGTGCTCAGCAAACTGCCGCTCTTGCAGCAACTGCTCCAAATCATGTTATTAAAAACGTTGAGTTTGTTTCTTGGGAGTGCTCTGGCTCCCCATCATAGCTGGTTCCTATGAGCAATACCATATGAGATCTCCTTGTATTCATAATTAATTTTAAGGTAAGCTTCTGTTAATTCTATACTCATTCCCCTACTTCCACTAAACATAAATCAACTCTGCTTCATTATATATGTATACATTTTTGTGTCACTCTACTACTCCAACTTTCCTTTAACCTATACTGTTCCCAAAGTCATTAATCATTGATATTTACAATATCAATAAACAGTACTATTAGGATAAAACATAGAGGTACACTACATAATTAATACACTATATATTCTAATACTATCTAATATGCAACCTTTTGATGGTATTATTTTGTATAAATGCCTTTTCTGATGGTGCTATTTCATAAAGAACTTTCTGTCTTACCATTATACAAGTGCCAGGCAATGACCATTTCCAACAAGAGAGAGTCTAACCACCTCCCCTTGACATTCAACAGCATTACCATCCCCGAATCCCCCACCATCAACATCCTGGGGGTCACCATTGACCAGAAACTTAACTGGACCAGCCATATAAATACTGTGGCTACAAGAGCAGGTCAGAGGCTGGGTATTCTGTGGCAAGTGACTCACCTCCTGACTCCCCAAAGCCTTTCCACCATCTACAAGGCACAAGTCAGGAGTGTGATGGAATACTCTCCACTTGCCTGGATGAGTGCAGCTCCAACAACACTCAAGAAGCTCGACACCATCCAGGGCTTGATTGGCACCCCATCCACCACCCTAAACATTCAATCCCTTTACCACCGGTGCACAGTGTCTGCAGTGTGTACCATCCACAGGATGCACTGCTGCAACTCGCCAAGGCTTCTTTGACAGCACCTCCCAAACCCGCGACCTCTACCACCTAGAAGGACAAGAACAGCAGGCACATGGGAACAACACCACCTGCACGTTCCCCTCCAAGTCACACACCATCCAGACTTGGAAATATATCGCCGTTCCTTCATCGTCACTGGGTCAAAATCCTGGAACTCCCTTCCTAACAGCGCTGTGGGAGAACCTTCACCACACGGACTGCAGCGGTTCAAGAAGGTGGCTCACCACCACCTTCTCAAGGACAATTAGGGATGGGCAATAAATGCTGGCCTTGCCAGCGACGCCCACATCCCATGAACGAATAAAAAAAACATTAAAATGAGAAATGTATTTTCTCACATACAGGTAAAGCTGCCTGTATTGCTGGTCTGTGCATCACACCACAGGAGCTACAGTCCCGGCTTGGAGAGTTTGGGCAATACTGTCCTGTCAGCCTTCAGTTAAACGGGGAACTTGAAGACTGTGCTGTCAGTCCATCATTGGAATTTTCAGCAGAGTTCCGAGGACATTACTATAAAATGGCTTCAAAGGAGGCCCTGGATGTAAGTATGCTTTTGGTAGTCAGAGATAATAATGAAATGAACTGAGAACTGAAAATAAGAATCTTTCAGATTTACTCCTCCTTGCATGAATTATAACCCAGTTCAGAGTTTTTTACATTCAAGTGTTCCCAAAGCTTCATACATAATGGTGAACCAGAGCAGACAGTAGAATAGTGTGTTAAATACTGTCGTCTTCAAACAGCTTCCCCTTTCAGTAGCTTATGTGTTGATTGAAAATACCAAAGATCTGCCTGCTGTACAGTTGTTTGATACATTTTTTTTGTTATTTATCATTTTGTTAAAGTTTGTGTTGAGCTGTTTCTGTTTCATGTGTTCATTTATGAAATTCTACACCAATGGTATAATATATGAAAGCAATTGGCATTAAAACCTAGCTGTAAGTTTGTCAGTATAAACAAAAAGCAAAAAACTGCAGATGCTGAAAATCTGAAACAAAAACAAAATGTTGGAATCGCTTAGCAGGTCTGGTCGTGTCTGTGGAGAGAACAGAGTTGACATTTTAAGTGTGAATCCATAAGTCTATTATCTTAGAAGCAAGGTATTAAAATGTGTGTACAGTTAAATATTGGCTCGAAATTTTCTTGGAGCTACTCCCACCCTGCCACTGTAATTTCGCCGGAAGTGTGGCAGAAACCTTTTTTTACGTGCATGAATGTTTCCACCACACTTCCACAAAGTTACGGTGACAGAAAGGGAGGAGCTCCGAAGAAATGCCGGGCCATTATCTCTTGGTATAAGCACATTCATGGCATGGTCTTGATGCCATAATAATTGTTGCCAAAACCACTACATATATAGTAAGAATGGTATAGTCATACGAATTATATGGAAGTCTAGTTTTATACAAATTTTGTCCATCTTGTCCTGTTTCAAATAACGAGAATCTATTATATACAATATGCACAGTTAGATTTGAGAGAGAAAAAATTCAAGCATAAAGTACCACCTCAATCTATTCATACAGAGATGATCTTAAACATACAGTATGATCCACTTCCTTATTTTAAGAAATACTTATTCATGGGTTTAATAATATTACTTTTGTCTAACACATTCATATTTGAGATAATCTCTGTATGAATACATTTCGGAGCTCCAGCATTTTGTTTCAGATTTTCAGCATTTGCAGTTTTTTGCTTTCTTTCTGAAAAATTAAGCTGCTTGATATCACTCAACTTTTACTGACATTGTGACAAAAAAAGTATAAAACCAAAACATGCAAAAGAACCACAAGTGATATAAGGAAAAACTTTTTTACACTGCGAATGGTTAGGATCTGGAATGCACTGCCCGAGGGGGTGGTGGAGGCAGATACAATCATGGCCTTCAAAAGGGAACTGGATAAGTACTTGAAATGAAAAAATGTGCAGGGCTACGGGGATAGGGCGGGGCAGTGGAACTAGCTGGATTGCTCATGCATAGAGCCGGTGCGGACTCGATGGGCCGAATGGCCTCCTTCAATGCTGTAACCTTCTATGATTCTATGCATAAATTTCAATTTGTCTACTTTATCAATTTGTTGTCAGATATTCTTGAACAATCCAGAGATGTTCGTACCACCAATAGCGACTAAACCTCTTCCAACACCTGATATGCTACCAATAAAGCTTACTGCAGCTGGAGTGAAGGCCAGCTTTCCTAAACAGGCAGAATTGCAGGGCTACTGTCCGGTTACATTTCTGGATGGGAAACAGAGGTAGATTCAACTTATCAATTGTTTAGAGGATAAAGAAACTTTATAAAATGTAGAAGAGTCTTGACAGAGAAGTGTTTCTAACTGCTGTTTTGATCTTTCTCTCAGATATGAAGCATTGGTCCCTGGAAACATTGATTATGCTGTTGAATACAGAGGCAAAATATATCTTTTTCAGGATGAGGAACACCTTAATAAATTTAAGCGGTAAATGCATCTGAATAATATATTCATTATATATTCCTTGCTATCAAATATTCAAGCCTATTACATAAGAGTTGAATTTTATATCGCTTTATCACTTTATTTTATTTAAGAATTTTTCAATGCCTTACACACTGATGCAGCTGTACATTTATTTACACAGCATTTTCAAGACCCTAAATTAATACAATTAGTTTATTGGCAGAGATGTAATAATACTAATTTAGTAATGTTACACTCTTCAGGATCACAGTAAATTGTTAGTGGCAGCCATGGGTGATGGGATAACTGAGCAGGGATAGGATATTAGGAGCTTCCCTTGTCTAAGAGTGCAAGTTGGATTTTGTCATTATTCCTGTCGTGACTGCGTCAAATGGAGGGTGTGCCCTTTCGAGTCTGCATGCTCTCCTTCTATAAAACTGTGATGTGTAAGTAAATACCCAATCCCACACTCAAAGAGAGCACAGGTCATTGATGAGGCTGTAACACTAGAGTCACAATTTGCTGACCTACATTCCCTTCAAAAAGTGTGCTGGCCTCTACCCAAATTACAGATATGCACACCTGTTGCACAATTGGGAAGTTCACCCTGTGGTGTTTATGAAGAAACCTTGACCCAGAAAATCCATGGCCCTTAGTGTACTCCTGCTGTAACTTCAACACCTTCCCACCAAAAGATACTAGATCAGGGAATGGACGTTGGGAATTGTAGAGCCACTTTATTTTTGGAATTTTAAAGCATCCCTTTACAAAAGAGGTTAAGGTACAGCAATTATTTTCCCAAGAAAGAGAACCCAGCAGCCCCTGGCTGGAACTCTTCAGCTGGACTTTTCGGTGTCATCTGGGACCCTAGATTTGCCCCTATTGACACATGCACCCATCATTGGCAGACTAATTGGAAGGCAAATGAGGGGACCTCTCCAGCCCTAGAAGGTCCACTGGCACCAAAGGTAGATATTTCCAATGCAGTTATCATCTTACCACTTACAGTGGGATGCACTCCACACTGGATTTTCGGGGCCCTTGTTTATAGGCATCCTAGTACTTTTCAGTCAAGCAGAGGCAAATCATCTCACTCAATTGACATTTGCCTTGTAAATACTTTTCATACATGTTTGTGCTGAAGATGCACCTTCTCACCACAGAAGAGGTTACACCTTTTCACTGCAAAGTTATACATTGTAAAGTGTTCTCATTCCCAGCATTTACGGCATAGTGGGCCATTGTTCAGAATGGTTGGGATTGGGGCATGCTGATCTGCATACAGACTTTCCAGCATGCATCCATCGGGGAGGTGTAATCTGTGCAGTTTTTGTGAGATGCATAGTGTTCAGTACATGAGTTTGAGTTGATCCTTCTGGATCTTTCTGCATTCACTGGTGGTAAAAGTTATTTCCAAACTTTCCTTCATTCATTGTTCTCCTTCCGGGTAGCCTAGATCTAGGTCCCAATTTCCCTTCAGACCAAGTATGGTAAATGTTATGGTTTAACACTACCAGCACAGAGCATAGTGTGGTGGGAGCCCACATCAGGAATTTGAGCATACTGACTTATATGCCTAGTTTGAGACCCATATAATTTTACTTTCATTAAAATGAATAGACAAAAAGTTGTACAGGCTGTGAATCGAGAACATTGATCTCCGTGCTGAAATTCTTGATATGCACTCCCACCACACAAAATTCTGCATCAGAAATGCTGAAGCATAAAATGTATCCGTCTGTGGAGTCTGCCACAGTTATATGGAGGATAAAGTTATAGACCACCTTTGGGGTGTTTAAGAGTGTCTTTGGACAAAGGAGGTATCATTCAGTGGAGCTCAGCTCAGAGAATTTGCAGAGTCTTGGAAGAATTGTTTGATTCGAAGGTTTTTATGAGCGGAAAATTACAGGGACAGTGAAGCACCCCTGATACACGATGCTTAGGTCTAGTTGATTCAGGTGAAACTTGTCTGCTACCTCCTGAAAGGATAAACTATTGCTGTGCGCAATTAAATGAATGTCCAGTCAAGGCCATAACTATCCCCAATTTCTATGCCTCTGGGTTGTTCCAGGTTGCTACAAGGATATCTACAAATCAGTCAATTAACAGTGCACAGTTGCATCTAGAAGGTCACTGAAGAGACCTAGCAGTTTTAGTGGAATGAACACTCAACATATCCAACAAATGCAGAGCAGCAGTCAAACAAAATCAATAGAATATTGAACTACGTCGCCAAAATAGTAGAATACAATTGGAAGAAGTCATGATCAAACTGTCAGTCAACTGTGCCCAGCTCTGGTCACTAAGAAATTTGCTGTGTGCAAACTAGTTGCTGCGTTTACCAAAATAACAGTGACCACATTGCAAAAATAATTCATTAGCTATAAATTACTTTGGGACATCCTGAAGATGTGAAAGGTGCTATATAAATGCAAGTAATTTCTTTCTTCAATCAAAATTCAAACAGTTCACCTTTAAGAAATACTTCTTGCAAAGGAGGACGTAGTTACCGATGTTATATGGGCAGGATAAATCCATTGCATGAATCAGGTGATAGCGTTGTGAAATTGTACAAGTTCAGTTGCACCAGTTGTGTGAGAGTACTGTCTGCACCCGCCCCCCCTGACGATCCGGATTCTTTCCCCTCAGTCTGGTTCAGTAATAACTGAAGTCGAATACATTTTAAAGTTCAACACATCTTTAATAGCAGGGTTCTTAGTCTGCAGCATTGATTTGGACTCCTGATAGAGTCCCTCTATGCTGGCAGAGCAAGAACAAAAACATACAGAAATCCACACGTTTTTATACAAATCAATAGGGTTGGAACATACTTAACGAGGGTCAACACCAATCATAAGCCGGGCATAGGTTGCCATGCGAGGTTACATTATTTCCGG
Organism: Heptranchias perlo; assembly: GCF_035084215.1. NCBI lineage: Eukaryota > Metazoa > Chordata > Chondrichthyes > Hexanchiformes > Hexanchidae > Heptranchias > Heptranchias perlo. The sequence continues at coordinate 112,082,998 of NC_090329.1, read as the reverse complement.
CCAATCATAAATCGTCCATGTGCTGATCATGCTGCTGTTAGACATCAAAGGGGATAACTTCCTCACTTTCCAACTTGGAATGTTCTTCCCTGTTCCTTCTGTTCCTTATCTCCCAACCTGGAATGTCTTTCAACTTTGGCTAAGCTCGTTCCCTATATTGATCTGCCATAAACATGGAGACATTCAGACCAGTCCTTGACTCACATCAAAGACCTATCATTGATAAGACAATGCAGGCCTGCTGACTAAGCAAACATATGGCCCAGCAGGAGGGCCAGGCCACTTGTATCAATCTCAGTTACTAACTAATTAACCCTTTCTAACCATTTTGCATTCTGCTTCTTTGCCACGTAGGCATCTTAATATTTTACCGAAAACTGACCACGTAGGGATTCTCATTCCCCCCTTTTATCATTTTATGATAACCAATTATTACGGTGCTCACTGGTTCTGCAGGTTCTGCAGCGCAGCAACATTTAAGTAAGCAATAAACTATAAGAATTATAACAATGAATATGACTAGCCCTTGAACTGGAGAAGTCCCAATAGAACACAGACATGTTTCATCAATACGCCTTTGTACTCTTATCTGTTCTCAGGAACAGACTCCTTCTAAACATCTCTCAAGTAAGCTGCGAATGTCCTTGGTCAGCTAAACCTCTTCATGTTAGTTTGAAAAGGCTAACATAGTCAAATATCCCATGGTGCTTTATATTTTGTTTCCAGCCTAACTAGACTGAATGGTACCTTTCAGACCATTTTACACCTGTGAATTGGTGCCCTCCCCATTATATCCCTTAATCCAAATTCTCCCTACAATATCCCATTAGATGCTGTACCTCATCTTAACCAGGTTCCCTTCGTGTTGGCCACCAGTCCGGGTGGAAGAGAGGCAGAGCATCTGATAATCCTATCAAACTATAATTGTCTTCCCTTTTACATGCACCTTACCCCAGCGGGTGCTACTCCCGGTACCATTAAGATGTGTTCTTAGTTGAAACCACAGAGACAATGGGGACATTCTCACCCAGGCTCTGTTTTACTATCTTTGCCAAACCCTTCATCCTCTGCTTACATTTATTACATGCAATGAAAATCAAGAAGCACATTACAACAAACTGCACTACGACTAATACATATGAAATTAATCTAATCCAAGGATGGATCTGTATATTCAGTCCCAAATTCCAGAGGTCATTTCACCAGGTGGTGACTTTAATTTGGTCAATGTCATGCTTAATGTTGTTATTGTCCTGTTGTAGGTTATAATAAACCTTCTGGGAGAGGCGTATCTCCATTCGCAATGCTTCCAAGTATTTAGACAACAGGGGTGTCAGATACCCAAATGTGTCCTGATATGCTTTGAAGTCCTTTCTGACATTCTCAGAAACTTGTAAGGTGGTGAGGTTATGCCGATGTATCTCTACCAGTTCCTCAGGTCCAATCCAAACCAGGACTTCAGAAATGGAGTAGAATTCTGGACTTAAAATATCACAAGTTAGATTGGCATATTTAAACGTTTTCAAATTAGTTGCAACACAGTATTCGCCCTCTCCGGCATATGCCACTTAAGTGGGTTTTAGATCCACCTCTAGGGCCTCCATGGTACAGTTAATATCCGAATTGGTACCGGTATTAAACCCACACTGTGCTTCTAGGCTGTGTCCAACACTATGTGGACACACAGTGACAGCATGTCTGGTAACACATCCCTTTAATTTTGTTCCAGCCAATCTGCTTAAATCTACGTCCTCTAGTTCTTGAACCCTCTGCTAGGGGAAACAGGTACTTCCTGTCTACTTTATCTGGGCCCCTCATAATCTTGTAATTTTGTATCCATCGTGCGGATATCTTCTAAATATTGTTTCTCCCAATTTTATTGTTAACTGATGGGAACCTAACCCGGAATTTTGGAAATCCAAATTACTGTGTCCCTCTTTACTTTAATTTCAGTCCTTTTGATTGATACCAGTGTTTCCTGACTGTTTCATTAATTAGTTGGTTTCTCTATGGACCATGTGTCAGTGCCTTGTTTAAAAGGATTTCTCACTCGCCTGGACCACATTAACCATTTTCCTGTTGTGCTGTTGTCAAGTAACTGAGCCTGTCTGAGACTCATTCTTCAATGTATCTTCTTCATGTATCTCCGCATACTAGCAGCATCTCATAGGAATGAGCTTAGTGTTCTTGGATATTAACTTTCTGCTGGCCAGTCTCTTCTTCCTCATGGTATTTCCGAACATTTTCCATAGCACACATCATATGTCCTGTTGGATTCAGTCCTGTAAAAGCAACTGGTTTGTTTAAAGAGTGGTTGCAATAGCTCACCAGGCCATAGGCCTTTGTAATCATGTTCTTCATCCTGATCTCCGTTTCAGATGATGGCAACATACATTTGTATCTTTTATGTCCACTGTAGCCACTCTTAGGTTTTCAGGTTATCTTATCAAAAAGATCAGGGGTATCTAGAGTGCTTATCTCCCCCTGCATGGTCCCGATGTCAGGGTAGTGGCCAGGCTATTGAGTGTAGTTTTCTCATTATTCATTATAGGCAAGGACACAAATATCTCCACGAGAAAGCTATCAATTTACTATTCTCAACTACACTTTCCTGACTTCCACTAGATTGTATATTTATGCCAGATTGATTTTTTTATCATGCCCAATTCAATGACTTTAGAGAAATTCCCATATCTCCCCACCTCGAGCATTCTGTCTCGGAAGACAACAAATAGGTTAAAACAAAACAGATCAAAATGTTTTCAAAAGAAGAGAATCAGGTTGATATCACCACGCTGTGACATTTGGTATCTGCTGATGTCTGCAGCTAAAGTCTTAAATCGTTAACACCACTGGATCGTTTCCTGCACCAAATTTCTCCAGCAAAGGTTGCACCGTAACTTTGTAACTACTCTTGGTAATCCTGCACCATCAACACTCACGTGGTCCCAAAAAAAACCAGGGTCACCTGTTTTAAAAGAAACACAGAAAATCCATTGCAGCTCTTCTTGAGAGCCCAAGTGATTAATTTGTCAAATCTTCATTTATTATTTATCCAAAGGAATAATCCCTATACCCAAAACAAATTTAGAAAACAAAACAGGAGAGAGAATTTGCCTAGTTCCACTCTCTCCCTCTCTGAAGCACGCAGCCTGTCTGAAATAAACACTGTCTCTCCCACATACAGATGTACGCAGGGCTGCAGACTGGAATTTCTAACTCCAAGTCCTAATCTCTGTGTTTTCAAGATGTAACCACATTAAGCAGATATCATTAGCAGCCGCCTGCTAAGATACGTTATATTCCTCTTTTATTAATTTATTAATGGTTTGGGCATGTGTTTCTAGCACTGTAGCTATCCTTTGCAAATATATGGTCAGCATTTGATCCTCAGACAATTCCTTATCTGTATTTTCATTTATCTTTTAATATATCTTTAATGCGAGACCCTAAATCTCTGACCTTTTGATCTAATGTTGTCAAATCAATGGTGTTAACAACTGAGGCAAAGGCAGTTGCTATATCACTTATCACAGATCTTTACGTCTCCATATTTGCCTATCTCTTTTTACGATGTCCACCTCCATTCCATGTGGCTCTTTGTTTTAACACTTGAGTTAGGAGGTGTTGATCTAATTGTTGAGTTTTCTCAGCAGTCTCAATGCGAGTTATATAATTTGTCAGGGAAGGTCTCCCCTCTTTGGTCAGATCTTGTATTCTACTATTAATTTCAAATAAAATTGAATAGCCCCAGAACTTGTCAAAACTTCCTTATCATACTGTGGCAGGGTAAAACTGATAGGTGTTTAGTACCCTGTGTCAGTACATAGCTCAAGTAATGGACTTCCAATTGTCTAACCTATGCTTCCTTTTCATATGATTTGTTTTACATTCCTTTCTTATCAATTTTTCACTGCAGCGTGAAAACTTATATCTCAGTCAATTGTAGCCTTTGGCATTTCCGAGTGATTGGGACAATTTTACTAATATAACCTATACCAATTGTTACCTCATGTTCACCTGTGTAATGGTTAGCCTCAGACAGTTCTCAACCGACTGGGTCATTTCTATCTCTATCTGTTTGAACTGGTCTTGGCATGACAGTCTGGCTTCTTGGGATGGAAGGGGTTAATATTAACTTGCTCTTGTGGTAGGAGTAACTTGATCCTTCTCCCTTTTGAGATTAAGTTCCCACCTTCAAAATTTCACTTCACACAGGTTTGACTGATTTTTTACTTCTCACATTTGTGGATTGCTTTGTACTATATTTTTGCACACTATTTTTTCACATACTTTTAGTGGATGTGATTATAATCAACGCTCCGAGCTGTTCCAGCTTTCCGACTTTTCCTATCACAATGATCCTGATAGTTTTTTTAATGTATCCCGTTAATTTTTAACCTCTTTTTAAACCACAGCCAATCACAAAATAAACAATCAAAATGCCAATTTTTTGAAGATTCCATGTCTGGAATTTAACATGCCCACACTTTATAAGAACCAGAATTTAATAGGTCACTTAACCTCAATAACTCCAATTTTAATTCAGCAGTATCAGAATTAAACACACGACAAGACAGATACATTACACAAAGGAAGAAAACACACAAGACACAGTAAGAAGGGGGTGTGGCCCACAACACAGACAAAAAAAACACTGATCAAGACAGGCTTTTTAAAGGGACAGTACACTTAAACAACAAAACCTTTCTTTTTCGGGTCTCTGTCTTTTAAACATTTGTCTAGTCACTTAATTCTATCCATTTTTTTTACAGTACTGTCTCCATAAAGCAATTAGTTCTTTGGCTGAGGTACCTCTGTTATTTTCCAAATTAATTCCTGAGCCTTTTTGGCGGCATCTAAGTTTTATCAATAGTTCCTGTTTATATCCAATCATCAGGAACTTAAACCCTGACTACCCTCAGTGATATTAACCACTGACCTACCGCTTACACGTTATTCCCTCAGTGATATTCGACCACTGACCTCTTCCTGCTATTTCTGTGTATTCGCCAGACTGACCTGAATCTTGTAAGGACGCACACGAGTGTTAGCGATTGGACGATTCGTCGTCAGACTGACGGATTGGAGGAAAACCGACATAGTAAATTAAGACTACTTACATCGGGGCGCCATTTCCTTCCTCCGTGTCTGAGACAATCCGCCTCTTACTCCGCGAACTCTCGGTGAACGACCGTTAAGATCCCACCGCTGCCACCAAATGACGATCCGGATTCTTTCCCCTCAGTCTGGTTCAGTAATAACTGAAGTCGAATACATTTTAAAGTTCAACACATCTTTAATAGCAGGGTTCTTAGTCTGCAGCATTGATTTGGACTCCTGATAGAGTCCCTCTATGCTGGCAGAGCAAGAACAAAAACATACAGAAATCCACACGTTTTTATACAAATCAATAGGGTTGGAACATACTTAACGAGGGTCAACACCAATCATAAGCCGGGCATAGGTTGCCATGCGAGGTTACATTATTTCCGGCCAATCATAAATCGTCCATGTGCTGATCATGCTGCTGTTAGACATCAAAGGGGATAACTTCCTCACTTTCCAACTTGGAATGTTCTTCCCTGTTCCTTCTGTTCCTTATCTCCCAACCTGGAATGTCTTTCAACTTTGGCTAAGCTCGTTCCCTATATTGATCTGCCATAAACATGGAGACATTCAGACCAGTCCTTGACTCACATCAAAGACCTATCATTGATAAGACAATGCAGGCCTGCTGACTAAGCAAACATATGGCCCAGCAGGAGGGCCAGGCCACTTGTATCAATCTCAGTTACTAACTAATTAACCCTTTCTAACCATTTTGCATTCTGCTTCTTTGCCACGTAGGCATCTTAATATTTTACCGAAAACTGACCACGTAGGGATTCTCACCCCCACGGCTGGGAAATTGCACAATGCGCAAGTAGTGTGGGAGGGCTGGTGAAATATGTCCCCATGCCATTTCACAGCCTTATTTTGGAAAACCCACAAGGACAGTTTCACCAGGTGCAAATTCTACCCCCTAAATCTCACTTACAAATACCCAAGCAATTTCATGTAATAACTACATTGATAATTCAACAAACACATATGAGTGAACTGAGTACATACACAATTTATGGTATATAATTACATTAAAAAACATATATGTCTACTGTGTATATTTTGTTGTTTTACTCTGTGATACCTATGTACTGCTTCTCACTAGGTGTCTCTTGTGGTTCCCTAGTAGTAGCAGTACCACTAGAAAAAGGACTACCATTCAGCTGAGGATGTGCAATGTGAACTGTGAGGATGTTGGAGGAATCAGCAATACTTCTTGATGCTGTGATTTCAGGTTGAGGAGTGCTTCAAAGCATCACCTATGTGGACTCAATAGGGGTAATTTTACAAAATCATGTTCCCAGCACAGACCTTCACTCATCAGGAGTCCATTTCAAGAATTCAGGTGCACTTAAATTCCCAATTTGCATGCCTGTTGGATGAGAACCCATGCTGCAGTGAAATTTTATAAAATTACCCCTAATGTTCCAAGTGTGACTTAATGTCTGGGCCTAGAAATTCGACCGATCAGGCCTCCTAACATTCCAATATAGGGGGTAGGAAGCGCCCGCTCATTATGAGCCAGAAATACATCACCCGCCGTATTGGTATAGGGAACTCCCTTAGCGTTATGTGGTGAAAAAGTTACTTCCACTTATTACCCCAAGTCTGGATGTTGTCCAGGTCTTGCTGCACCCAGGCATGCACTGCTTCATTATCTGAGGAATTGCAAATGGAACTGAACGCTGTGCAATCATCAATGAACAGTCCCACATCTGACCTTATGATGGAGGGAAGGTCATTGATGAAGCAGGAAAAGATAGTTGGGGCTAGGACATTGCCCTGAGGGAACTCCTGCAACAATGTCCTGCGGCTGAGAAGATTGGCCTCCAGTAACCACAACCATCTTCCTTTCTGCCAGGTATGCCAGGCACTAGAAAGTTTTTTCCCTGATCTCCACTGACTTCAGTTTTACTAGGGTCTCTTGGTGCCACACTCGGTCAAATGCAGCCTTTAGGTCAAGGGCAGTCATTCATGGCTCAGCTCTGTAATTCAGCTCTTGTGTCCATGTTTGGAGCCAAGTGGTTCTGGTGAAACCCAAACTGAGCATTGGTGAGCACGTTATTGGTAAGTGCCGCTTGATAGCACTGTTGAGGACTCCTTCCATTACTTAGCTGATGATTGGGAGTAGGCTGATGGGGCGGTAATTGGCCCGGTTGAATTTGTCCTATTTTTTATGGACACACCTGGGCAATTTTCCACATTGTCCGGTAGATTCCAGTGTTGTAGTTATACCGGAATAGCTTAGCTAAGGGTGTGGCTAGTTCTAGAGCACAGGTCTTCAGCACTACAGACGGCATATTGTCAGAGTCCCTAGCCTTTGCTGTGTCCAGTGCACTCAGCTGTTTCTTGATGTCACATGAAGTAAATTGAATTGGCTGAAGACTGGCATCTGCGATGGTGGGGACCTCAAGAGGAGGCCAAGAAGATGGTTATGTTTTGCACTCACATGCTGGGCTCCGCCGTCATTGAAGATGAGGATGTTCATGGAGCCTCTTCCTCTCGTTAGTTGCTTAATTGTCCACCACTGTTCGCGACTGGATGTGGCAGGACTGCAGATCTGATCCGTTGGTTCTGGGATTGCTTAGCCCTGTCTATAGCATGCTGCTTCTGCTGTTTAGAGTGCATGTAGTCCTGTGTTGTAGCTTCACCGGGTTGGTACCTCATTTTTAGATATGCACGGTGCTGATGCTGGCATGCTCTTCTACACTCATCGTTGAACCAGAGTTGGTCATCGGGCTTGATAGTGATGGAGGAGTGAGGGACATGTGGTTAGAGATTGCGATGGTATACAAATCTGCTGCTGCTGATGGCCCACAGCACCTCATTGAAGCCCGGTTTTGAGCTGCTAGATCTGTTCTTAATCTATCCCACTTAGCACGGTGGTGGTGCAACACAGCACAATGGAGGGTGTCCTCAGTGTGAAGATGAGACTTGGTCTCTACGAGGAGTATGTGGTGATCACTCCTACCAATGCTGTCATGGACAGAAGCATCTGTGACAGGTAGATTGATGAGGACGAGGTCAAGTAGGTTATTTCCCTGTGTTGGTTCTCTCACCACTTGCCGCAAGCCCAGTCTGGTAGTTATGTCCTTCAGCACTCGGCCAGCTCTGTCTGTGGTGGTACTACCAAGCCATTCTTCATGATGGACATTGAAGTCCCCCATCCAGAGTACATTCTGTGCCTTTGCTACCCTCAGTGCTTTCTCCAAATGATGTTCAAAATGGAGAAGTACTGATTCATCAGCTGAGGGAGGGCAGTGGGCGGTAATCAGCAGGAGGTTTCCTTGCCCATATTTGACCTGAAGCCATGAGACTTCATGGGGTCTGGAATCAATGTTGAGGATTCCAGGCTCCCTCCCCCCTGACTGTTTACAACTGTGTTCCCATCTCTGGGACAGGACATACCCAGGCATGGTGATGGTGGAATCTGGGTCGTTGGCTCATAGGTATGATTATGTAATTATGACTATTTCAGGCTGTTGCTTGACTAGTTTGTGCAATAACTCTCCCAACTTTGGCACCAGTCCTCAAATGTTAGTGAGGAGGACTTTGCAGGGTCGACTGGGCTGGGTGTGCCTTTGTCCTGTCCTGTTTCGATGCCAAGGTTGCAGACAAGTGGTCTGTCCAGTTTTATTCTTTTGTTTTTTTCTAGCAGTTTGATACAACTAAGTGGCTTGCCAGGCCACTTTGGATGATAGTTAAGAATCAACCACATTAGTGTGGACCTGAAGTCACATACATGCCAGACCAGGTAAGAACAGCAGGTTTCCTTCACTAAAGGAAGGAACATTAGCGAGCCAGTTGGGTTATTACAACAATCTGACACCAATTCATTGGTCATTACTGGTACCAACTTTTTTTATTTCCAGATTTTTTTTTTGTTTTGAAATTGTGGGATTTGAATTTAAGTTCTCCTGGATTATTAGTCTAGACTAGTCCAGTAACATAACCACTACGCTACAGTAGAGCTTATGTTCAATGTTGGTTGTAGTGTGTTGTGCTGAGTGTTTTTGAATTCCAGATGGTCCAGGTACATTTGTAGAGATAAGTGTATCACACTCCTTTATAATAACATCAGCAAAGTAAAGCTTTGTAAATTTATTCACAGCAAGTCACCATATAAAATTATGTTTGACATGAGCACAGGTATTGTTGTATTTTTCTACTGATAGATCCCAGGAATCTGATTTTGAAATATAGGATCCAAAAGTTCTCTGCCTATCTGCCACATTCCCACCATTAATTCCAGTGAAGTGAAGCGTGAGAATCAGAAAATAGACAGTGATCCGGATATCCTAGGTCCAAATCTGCAGAGTTTCCATGAGCCTTGTAAGAAGTGCAGCCTTCCCCCACCCCTTACAAGGCTAATGGCACAGAGGCTGGGGGTGGGAATGCCTACTTTGGTAGTCCCTGCAACTTAGGCCTCACAGAGGCCTAGTAGATCTTCAGAGGTCAGTACAGAGGGAAGAAAGTAACATGCCAGCCTCTTCAAAGGTGCATATAGGGACCAACATGACCCAGGCCTGGACCCCCGAAGATTTGTTAAAGTTAAAAGTTTTATTTTGGCCCCCTTACTAAAGGTGCCAATATTTAATTTCTGGCAGAGGATGTCAGCTAACCCCCCCCGGAAACAGACTGCCATCCTCCTGCCCCATGCAAATGATTTCACCTCACACTGAGCCCACAAACTCCATTGTGGCCCATATCCCGGAACGTCAGCCCGAAGAATTTTCAGCCCCGTTTTCTATAAGGCACAACAAACACTGAGAAAACCCCTAACAGAGTTAATTGTATAGTTTCCCATTGTGTTCCATCAAAACATTCCTGGGGGGAGAGCTGAGTAACTTCTAAAAACTCTTACAGCTGTTGCTGTCCTCCAGTTGCTCTCCTAGCTTGGTAGTTGAATGCAGTTTTCTACTTGATGATTTTCTTCTCCTGACTTCATGCCAAGTTCTCTAATAAGAACACAAGAAACACGAGCAGAAGTGGGCCATACAGCCCCTTGAGCCTGCTCCACCATTCAATAAGATCATGGCTGATCTTCGACCTCAAGTCCACTTTCCTGCCTGATCCCCATATCCCTTGATTCCCTTAGAGTCCAAAAATCTATTGATCTCAGCTTTGAATTTGAAAATACTCAATGGCTGAGCATCCACAGCCCTCTGGGGTAGAGAATTCCAAAGATTCCTAACCGTCTGAGTAAAGAAATTTCTCCTCATCCTAAATGGCCGACCCCTTATCCTGAGACAATGCCCCCTGGTTCTAGACTCTCTAGCCATGGGAAACAGCCTTTCAGCATCTACACTGTCAAGCCTGCTTAGAATCTTATGTTTCAATGAGATCACCTCTCATTCTTCTAAACTCCAGAGAGTATAGGCCCATACTACTCAATCGCTCCTCATAGGACAACTCTCTCATCTCAAGAATCAATCTTGGTGAACCTTTGTCGCACCGCCTCTAAGGCAAGTATATCCTTTCTTAGGTAGTCATAATGTGGAGATGCCGGTGATGGACAGGGGTTGACAATTGTAAACAATTTTACAACACCAAGTTATAGTCCAGCAATTTTATTTTAAATTCACAAGCTTTCGGAGGCTTCCTCCTTCGTCAGGTGAACGATGTGAAAAAATTTTTTTAGGTAAGGAGACCAAAACTGTACACAGTACTCCAGGTGTAGTCTCACCAAAGCCCTATATAATTGCAACAAGACTTCCTTACTTTTGTACTCCAACCCCCTTGCAATAAAGTCCAACATACCATTTGCCTTCCTAATTGCTTGCTGTACCTGCATGTTAACTTTCTGTGTTTTGTGTACAAGGACACCCAAATCCCGCTGAACACCAACATTTAATAATTTTTCACATTTTATTATATATTCTGTTTTTCTATTCTTCCTACCAAAGTGAATAACCTCATATACATAAAGACTGGGTGTTCAACTGCCATGCAACCTCCTTCCTATTTGTGGATAGGTTACAGAATTTATATCAGTTCTGACTATCAAGGACCTCCTGCCCAAGGCCTCCTCCACATTCTTCAAAAATCTGGCCTTCCTGTTTTTCTCAGACAGTCGGTTTTAATGGAGGAATTATTGCAGAATGACTTACAGCAGTCCCACTCCCACTCTGACCTCTCTGTCCTCGGCCTCTTACACTGTTCCAATTAAGGACCATTTTGTTCTTTCCTCCCCTTCCTCCCCGTCCCCCTTTCCCTGGCCCTGTATTTGCTTAAAAACTATTTAATCTTCAACTTCTTCTAGTTCTGACGAAGGGTTATCAATTTGAAATGTTAACTCTGTTTCTTTCTCCACAGATGCTGCCTGACTTGCTGAGAATTTGCAGCATTTTCAGTTTTTATTTCAGATTTCCAGCATCCGCAATATTTTGCTTTCGATTTAGTGTTTAATTCACTGCCACTTCTCTTCCAGGAATGCCCGCCCTGAAGAAGTTCTGCTCTTCTCTCCAACGGGATTTCCGTTTGTCTCTTTTACCTTGTTCACCTTCATTGCTTTCTGTTTCCCTTCTCGTGTTTGATCAGGTTTCTTCTAAAACTAGCTTTCACAGTCACATCTCTTTCCTCAGCAAACTGTATCCAGCTCTGACTTATTCCACATGGATTCCAATTTAAATTCCACCCTTCATGTTTCGGATTCACTCGTGATTACAGCTATTTCCATGATATTCAGTGTTCCTTGAACCACTGTTCTCGCCACTTCCTGAGATTCATGCTTGACACCATGCATCGCCACATGGACGCTCTCAACCTCTCCTGCAGCAGCGACTCACTCTATTTCAAAGTTGTCCTGGTCCGCAGTTCCATTTCATCCTTCACCTCATCCGGCGCCCTAACAAAAAACTATCTTTCTTCCTTTCAGGTGTCAAGGACCGCAAGCTTCAACAACTCTTAGATAGCAGCACCTCTCCTGATCCTTTTTCCCCTTCACTTTCCTCTGACCCCATCCCTTCCTCCAATCTCACCCTTTGTCGTATTTTCACTATCCCCTCTGACCTTCCCCTCTCTGACCACGATCAGTCCTCAGCAAAGGCCTTAGCTTCATCCCCTTACACCCCCACCTCAATGAATTTTGAGCTCAACACGATGCTGAGCTCTTCTTCCGTCGTCTTTGCTCCGTGCCCACTTCTTTTGCCAGGAGCCTTATGCCCGCACAGTGGACCCTTTCTCCCATCTTCAGAATTCTTATTCCACTTGGACCTCTCCCTCTGGCCTCTTACCCTCTCTTGATCTTTTCATTGCGCGCTGCCGGCATGACATCGGCCATCTCAATTTCTCTACTCCCCTCACTCACTCTAACCTACCTCCCTCTGAACTTGCAACACTCCGTTCTCTCAGGTCCAACCCTGACATTGTCATTAAACCTGCAGACAAGGGCGACGCAGTTGTGTGGCGAACAGACCTCTACCTTGCAGAGGCTGAACGCCAACTCTCCAACACCTCCTTCTACCTCCCCTTGGACCACGACCCCACCGTCGAACATCAAACCATAGTTTCCCAAAACGTCACTGACCTCATCTCCTCTGGAGATCTTGCCCCAGGACCCCCAACCTCATAGTCCCCCAACCCCGCACAGCCTGCTTCTACCTCCTTCCCAAGATCCACAAACCGGACTGCTCCTGGAGATCCATCATTTCAGCCTGCTCTTGCCCAACGGAACTTATTTCTTCCTATCTCAACTCTTTTTTCTCCCCTTGCCCAGTCTCTTCCGACCTACATTTGCAACTCTTCCGACGTCCTCCTCCACTTTAACAGTTTCCAGTTCCCCGGCCCTAACCGTCTTCTTTTCACCATGGACGTCCAGTCCCTCTTACACCTCCATCCCCCGCCAGGATGGCCTGCAGGCTCTTCACTTCTTCCTTGAACGGAGGCCCAACCAGTCCCCGTCCATCACCACCCTCCTCTGCCTGGCTGAACTTGTTCTTACGTTGAACGACTTCTTCTTTGACTCCACTCACTTCCTCCAAATAAAAGGTGTTGCTATGGGAACCCATTTGGGTCCTAGCAATGCCTGCCTTTTTGTCGGATACGTGGAACATTCCTTGTTCCAGTTCTACTCAGGTCCCCTCTCTTACCTCTTTTTCTGCATCAGTACCGCTTCCTGCTCTCGTCCCGAACTGGAAAATTTCATCAACTTTGCTTACAATTCCCACCTTTCCCTCGCCTTCACATGGTCCATCTCCAACTCTTCCCTTCCTCGATTTCTCTATCTCCATTTCTGGGGATCGGCTGTCAACCAATATCTATTATAGCCCACCGACTCCCACAGCTACATTGATTACACTCCCTCCCACCCTGCTTCCTGTAAGGACTCTATTCCCTTCTCCCAGTTTCTCCGTTTCCGTCACACCCGTTCTGACGATGCCACCTGCCACACCAATAATTCCGATATGTCTTTTTGCTCACCCAAGGATTCCCCTCCACTGCAGTTTTTTTTAATTCTTCTTGGGATGTGGACGTCGCTGGCGAGGCCAGCATTTATTGCCCATCCCTAATTGCCCTTGAGAAGGTGGTGGTGAGTCGCCTTCTTGAACCGCTGCAGACCGTGTGGTGAAGGTTCTCCCACAGTGCTGTTAGGAAGGGAGTTCCAGGATTTTGACCCAGCGACGATGAAGAAACGCTGATATATTTCCAAGTCGGGATGGTGTGTGACTTGGAGGAGAACGTGCAGGTGGTGTTGTCCCCATGCTGCTCTTGTCCTTCTAGGTGGTAGAGGTCGCGGGTTTGGGAAGTGCTGTCGAAGAAGCCTTGGCGAGTTGCTGCAGTGCATCCTGTGGATGGTACACACTGCAGTCACAGTGCGCTGGTGGTGAAGGGATTGAATGTTTAGGGTGATGGATGGGGTGCCAATCAAGCGGGCTGCTTTGTCCTGGATGCTGTTGAGCTTCTTGAGCGTTGTTGGAGCTGCACTCATCCAGGCAAGTGGAGAGTATTCCATCACACTCCTGACTTGTGCCTTGTAGATGGTGGAAAGGCTTTGGGGAGTCAGGAGGTGAGTCACTTGCCACAGAATACCCAGCCTCTGACCTGCTCTTGTAGCCACAGTATTTATATGGCTGGTCCAGTTAAGTTTCTGGTCAATGGTGACTCCCAGGATGTTGATGGTGGGGGATTCGGCAATGGTAATGCCGTTGAATGTCAAGGGGAGGTGGTTAGACACTCTCTTGTTGGAGATAGTCTTTGCCTGATACTTGTCTGGCACGAATGTTACTTGCCACTTATCAGCCCAAGCCTGGATGTTGTCCAGGTCTTGCTGCATGCGGGCAGGGACTGCTTCATTATCTGAGTGGTTGCGAATGGAACTGAACACTGTGCAATCATCAGCGAACATCCCCATTTCTGACCTTATGATGGAGGGATGGTCATTGATGAAGCAGCTGAAGATGGTTGGGCCTAGGACACTGCCTTGAGGAACTCCTTCAGCAATGTCCTGGGGCTGGGATGATTGGCCTCCAACAACCACTACCATCTTCCTTTGTGCTAGGTATGACTCCAGCCACTGGAGAGTTTTCCCCCTGATTCCCATTGACTTCAATTTTACTTGGGCTCCTTGGTGCCACACTCGGTCAAATGTTGCCTTGATGTCAAGGGCAGTCACTCTCACCTCACCTCTGGAATTCAGCTCTTTTGTCCATGTTTGGATCAAGGTTGTAATGAGGTCTGGAGCCGAGTGGTCCTGGCGGAACCCAAACTGTGCATCAGTGAGCAGGTTATTGGTGAGTACGTGCCGCTTGGTAGCGCTGTCGACGACACCTTCCATCAGGGCCCTCGACCGTGTCCGTCCTATTTCCTGCACAACTGCCCTAATCCCTTCCCCTCCCTCCCAAAACCATGATAGGGTCCCCCTTGTCCTCACCTTCCACCCCACCAGCCTTCACTTTCAACGTATCATCCTCTGCCATTTCCGCCACCTCCAGCGCGATCCCGCCACCAAATACATCTTCCCCTCCCCTCCACTTTCAGCATTCCGAAGGGACCGCTCCCTCCATGACACCCTGGTCCACTCTTCCATCACCCCCAACACCCGCTCACCTCCCCACAACACCTTTCCGTGCAAGCGCAGGAGATGCAACACCTGCCCTTTCACCTCCTCACTTCCACCGTCTAGAGCCCCCAATCACTCCTTCCAGGTGAAACAGCGATTTATTTGTACTTGTATCAAGTTAGTATACTGTATTCGCTGCTCACAATTCGGTCTCCTTTACATTGGAGAGACCAAACACAGATTGGGTGATTGCTTTGCTGAACAGTTCCGCTCAGTCCGCAAGCCTGTCCCTGACCATTTTAATTCCCCTTCCCACTCCCACTCTGACCCCTCTGTCCTTGGCCTCTTATACTGTTCCAATGAAGCTCAATGCAAACTCGAGGAACAGTACCTCATCTTTCGATTAGGCACTTTACAACTTTCTGTACTCAACACTGATTTCAATAACTTCAGATCTTAATCACTGCTTCCATTTTTTCGGACAGCAAGTGCTGGTAATGGTTCTGATGTTGCCATTTACAGCTCCTCTAGACCCATCTTTTGTTTCTTTACTTGTCCCATTACCACCCTCCTTGCCTTGCAGCATCATCCCTTTTGTCATTTAATCACTCCTGTCCTCCACCCTATCAGAGACCTTCTCTTTTGTTCTTTCCTCCCCTCCCCTTCCTCCCTCCCTTTCCTTGGCTCTATACTTGCTTAAAAACTGTTTAATCTTCAAGTTCTGACAAAGGGCCATCGACCTGAAACGTTGACTCTGTTTCTTTCTCCACAAATGCTGCCTGACTTGCTGAGTATTTCCAGCATTTTTTGTTTTTATGTCAAGTACCCTACTCCCCCCTTGTTCGGGTATTTAACTATTGATTATTGCAGCTATGTAATGTGATACAGGTGTTTTATCTTACTGCCACCAGTAAGTGTATCAGAATATGCATGTTAATGGCTATGTAATAAGTGTAAATACTTACTGTCACAAAACAGTCCAGCCTGGATTTTCTGATCAGACACAAGGTCCACCACAATTACGGTAAAGTGCAATTTATTCCTGCCCAAAGTCATGAGTGGTAATCATGCCATAATGTGTAGGGTCAGCCGCATTACAATATTGTGGGCAAATGCCAGGCATTAGAAATACCTTTGATTAGGAGCTTACATGTTGGGGACAGGAAATAGTATGTTGCTGCATGATTTAAAGAGCTGCAGTAACTTAAGGCGACAAACATAATATCATAGATTCTGCTGAGCCCGAGAAGTTCATTACCAAAAGATGAATCTGTGAAAGTGCTGCAGCAGGAGATTAGGCAGAGAAGGGAGAAGGGAGGCTCAGTTTGGAATGAACAATGCAGATCCCCAAAGAGAGCTGCACAGGAACAGGGAACAAGGTGGCCAAGGCAGTTTGGGCACCCCATGCATGGCCATTGAGTGCCAGAAAAAACTTAATGATACTAGGCAGGTCAGACAAAGTAAGAAAAGCCAGTCACACCTTGCAATAATTCATACTACTAAGCAAGTCTAATGCTGACAATGGCCTCCCCCTTATGCTTATTAAAGTGCTTGAATTGCTTACCATCAATACTTGTGGCGTAGGGTGGGACCCTTTAACCCTTTATACCCCCAGCCTTCACAATTGAGAGGTCCTTCACTCACATGCACACATGCTTTCACCCCTCAAAAACCCTTGCATGATAAATAACTGCCTGGTACATGCACTTGTCATCATACTCATAATGGGCTGCAGGCTGAGAGCTACATGTCATTGTAACAAAGGATCATTTACTTTCTTTTTCAAGGACAAGATAGCCCATAACAGCCAGGAGAAAGCTGCAACAGATGGGCAGATCTTCAAACCCCTGCCATCTGCCCCTAAAAAAGATTTCTGGAAAACCCACATATATAGCTGTTGGGTTCTTTAAATTTGTTTCCATTTTTCCACAGTGCCTAGCAACTCTGGATGCTAGTTTCACATGGATGAGAACATGAATTAGTGTAAAAGAGGTGGAAATGACAGAAAATGTGACATATAATATCACCATATCATTATTGCCTCATTTGCATGGGCTACCATTTGGGTGGATGCTTCCTTTGGCTGCTAGAAATTAAAGCAGAAAATGATATGGATGCTAAAGTGGGCGGAATTCCAGCAGAACGGAATTCCAGTACATTTTCCGATCTAGGCCATTCGATTTACACCAGTAAAACGGAGTTCCGATCAAAAAATTATGGCTTTCATTGTCTTAAAATCACCAGTCTGAGAATAGGTTCTTTAAGTTTTAATTCCTTTCAGGTTTCCTGCAAAGTACTGGGATCTGAAGCTCCCAAGTAAACTTCCACCAATGAAGGACCCGATATTTCCCACCTCACTTCCCATGCTTGGATATATGGAACAAGTAAGGACCTTTATTGCTGGTTATTTAATATCTACAATTACTGTAAATACTAATGGCAGTTCTTGTCTACCCATACCAATGGGAGGCAATAACATGTTCAAGAACTTTGAAGAGGAAAGGCAGGTTGGAGATGAGTCAGTAGTTTGCAAGGACAGAGGAGTTGAGGGTGAGTATTTTGAAGGCGGAGAGTTTGGGAGGTTACAAAGATAGAGAGGATAAGGCCGTGAAGAGATTTGAACACAAGGATTTTGAAGAGCAGGGTGATGACGTTGGTTTTGAAATCAAGAGGGACTGTATCTGAGGAGAGGGAACCGTTTCCAACGTCGGCTAGCATGAGGGCTAGGAAGGGAAGTTGGGTGGTCAGCAGCTTAGTGGGAATGGGGTCACAGGAGCCGGAGGTGGGTCTCATTGACAAGCTAAGCTAGAATTAAGTAGGTTCAGGGCTAGGGCTAGAGGCAGTCTGGGGTAGGTTTGGCTTGGTGGACAAGGGGAAGGAGGAGAAGCAGCAGAGGCAGCTAAACAGATAATCTCAATCTTAGTAATAAAGAAGTTTATGAGCTCAGCGCACTTGTTGGAGCTGTGGGTGGAGGTGACAGGGGAGAAGTGTTTAAGGGTCGAATGAGAGTGAGGAACTTAAAGTAATTAATATCAATAGAGAAAAAGTACTTGAGAAACTAATGGGACTAAAAGCTGATAAATCCCCTGGACCTGATGGCCTACAACAGAGGGTTCTAAAAGAGGTGGCTGCAGAGATAGTGGATGCATTGGTTATGATCTTCCAAAATTCTCTAAATTCTAGAACGGTTCCAGCAGATTGAAAGGTAGAAAATGCGACCCCGCTATTCAAGAAAGGTGGGAGAGAGAAAACAGGTAACTACAGGCCAGTTAGCCTGCCATCAGTCGTCGGGAAAATGCTGGAATCCATTATTAAGGAAGTGGTAATGGGAAAATCAAAATATGATTAGGCAGAGTCAACATGGTTTTATGAAAGGGAAATTGTGACAAACCTATTCGAGTTTTTTGAGGCTGTAACTAGCAGCGTAGATATAGGGGAACCAGTGGATGTCATATATTTGGATTTTCAAAAGGCATTCGATAAGGTGCCACATAAAAGGTTGTTACACAAGGTAAGGGCTCATGGGGTTGGGTGTAACATATTAGCACGGGTAGAGGATTGATTAATGGACAGAAAACAGAGAGTAGGGATAAACGGGTCATTTTCAGGGTGGTAGGCTGTAACTAGTGGGATGCAGCAAGGATCGGTGCTTGGGCCTCATGTACAATCTACATTAATGACTTAGATGAAGGGACTGAGTGTAATGTATCCAATGTGTTTGCTGACGATACAAAGCTAGGTGGAAAAGTAAGCTGTGAGGAGGACACAAGGGGCCCGATATTAGGAGGGCGGCGGGTTCGCAGCGGGGAGTCGACTGGGCGCATGGGTAACGGGGTGCTCTGCACGCAATCGCAGGCTAATTGAAGCCACTTACCTTTGCTTCCGGGTTTCGCACTGGAAAGCTGCGCAGCGAGCGGACTGCGCATGCGCAGCATAGGCTGTCAGCTGGAGGAGCCCTATTTAAAGGGGCAATCCTCCACTGACTGATGCTGCAGAAAATAGGAAAAATGACAGCATGGAGCAGCCCAGGGGGAAGGCCGCTCCCTAGTTTAATGATGCCTCACTCCAGGTCTTATTGGATGGGGTGAGGAGGAGGGGGAGGACAGAGATCTTCCCCCCGGCGGGCGGGAGGAAGTGGCCTGCCTCTGCCACCAAGAAGGCCTGGCTCGAGGTGGCAGAGGAGGTCACCTGCACCACCAACATATCGCGCACCTGCATACAGTGCAGGAGGCGCTTCAATGACCTAAGTCAGTCAGCCGAAGTGGGTACACTTACTCATTCCCCTACACTCTGTCTGCCACATCACCGCCCCCACCCCACATCTCCTTCTGCACTGCCAACACTACTCAATCACATCACTCCTCACACCCACTCAAAGCTCATCCTCATCTTACCTGCACTTACTCACCTCACCAGTACTCATCCCACCACTACCACTCAACCCAATCCTCATATAATCTCATGGCTCTATCTCATACTCACCCTCTCATGCATCTCTTTCACGGTCAGCCTCACTCAATCTGCCACTACCTGTGCTGCAGCCACAGGGCATGCATCACATATGTGCAGTAGGAAGCGTAAGGCAAACGTGTCAGGAGCATGAAGGGGATGCACAAGGGTGTTTGAGGGTTTGTCATGGTTTTTACTTATATTTAATTTCTGATCAACTCACATTACATATTATATTGTCACCACTACTGCCACGTCTTTGCGAATTTTGTCTGGTTTGTGCAATAATTCCCTTTCCTGAGGATCATTATGAAGACCCACAACTGATGCCACCCATTGTGTCACTGCAGAGTGGGTGTAGGTGTATTTGCAGGGCTGTTTTGTGCAGACGACTGAGAGACGTCGGCGATGTCCCCGGTAGCACCCTGGAAAGATGCGGAGGAGAAGTTGTTTAGGGCAGCGGTGACTTTGACAGCGACAGGTAAGAAGATGGTGCTCGGGCCAGCCGGGAGCAGTTCGGCATGAAGGAGGCTGCAGATGTCCACGACTACGTCGAGTGACTTTGAGCCTCCGTGTGCACTGCTGCTCAGAGAGGTCCAGGAAGCTGAGCCTCGGTCTGTAGACCCTGTGGCGAGGGTAGTGCCTTCTGCAATGCATCTCTCTCTGCGGTTGCCCTCCCTCCTGCTGTGCAGGTGGATGTGTCACAGCACTGTGTTGTGGGGCTCCACGTGTCAGAGGTGGACGGCGTGGCTAGTGATGCTGTTCGTCCTCCGAGGAGGTCATGACTGCAGTTATGGCAGTCCCCATCCGCAAGATGTACGTTTGAGGGGGTCCGCAAGGTAGGTAAATGTGTCTGCACACCGGGGTTGAGGTTGCAAGTTGGTGAATTTTTGTGTTAGGAGGAGGATGGTGGAGGCCAAACTTTGTCCAAAGTGACAGAGTGGCCTCCTACGATGAGTGAGGGTCTCCCCCCCCGACACCTGTCAAATGGACCTTTGCAACTGCCACAGGCTGATGACTGCAACACACCCATTTCAACTGGGAGAGTTTCCCCCAGTAGGGGAAACAGTCCCAGTTGATCTGGAAATCCCACTTCTCCTAAAATATCAGGTCAATCAGGTCTGTAAATGACCTGAAGTACCTGGTTAATTACTTCAAGTGGCACCCCGCCGGCTTTAATTGCCAGCAGGAGTCCCACATGCGGGGGCTGCGCGTGCATGTCAGCACGTCACTGGGGAACCCGGAAGTGGGCGGGTTGGAGCCGGGCTCCGGACCCGCCCCGGGAATCCCCAATTTTCGCAGCCCCCCCGTCACGAATGCATCCGCTCGGGGGTGCAAAAATCGAGCCCAAAGAATCTGCAAAGGGATATAGACAGGTTAAGTGAGTGGGCAAGAAGGTGGCAGATGGAGTATAATATGGTGAAATGTGAGGTTATTCACTTTGGTCGGAAGAATAGAAAAACAGAATATTATTTTAAATGGTGAGAAACTATTAAATGTTGGTGATGAGAGAGACTTGGGTGTCCTCGTGCAAGAAAAACAAAAAGTTAGCATGCAGGTACAGCAAGCAATTAGGAAAGCAATTGGAATGTTGGTCTTTATTGCAAGGTGATTGGAGTACAAAAGTAAGGAAGTCTTACTACAATTGTACAGGGCTTTGGTGAGACCTCACTGGGAGTACTGTGTACAGTTTTGGTCTCCTTATCAAAGGAAGGATATACTTGTCTTAGGGGTGGTCTGGAGAAGGTTTACTAGATTAATTCCTAGGATAAGAGGGTTGTCTTGTGCGGCGAGGTACAGTAGAATGGGCCTATTCTCTCTGGAGTTTAGAAGAATGAGAGGTGATCTCATTGAAACATATAAGATTATCTGGCGGCTTGACAAAGTAGATGCTGAGAGGTGGTTTCCCATGGCTGGAGAGTCTAGAACTAGGGGGCATAGTCGCAGGATAAGGGGTCGGCCATTTAAGACTGAGGTGAGGAAAACTTTCTACACTCAAAGGGTTGTGAATCTTTGGAATTCTCTACCCCAGAGGGCTGTGGATGCCGAGTAGTTGAATATATTCAAGGCTGAGATAGACAGATTTCTGGACTCTAGGGGAATCAGGGGATATGGGGATCGGTCAGGAAAGTGCAGTTGAGGTCAAAGATCAGCCAAGATCTGATTGAATGGCGGAGCAAGCTCAAGGGGCCATGTGGCCTACTCTGCTCCTATTTCTTATGTTCTTGAGGAGACCGTTGGTAGTGGAGAAAAGAAACCGGGCGTTATCTTTGCTTTCCAGAATGATCCTGGAGCAACGAGTGGTTCAGTTGCCTCTGCTGCATACCTCCTTCCCCTTGCATAGTAAGCCAAACCTCCCCAAGGGTTCCCCTGCCCTAGCCCTGAGTCCACTACATTCTCCAGATTCTCTCCTATCTCCCCTTACATCCTCTCCAACTCATCTGATCCAGCAGACCCATCTCCTACTCTCTTGACCCTATTTTTATTTTATTCGTTCATGGGATGTGGGCGTCGCTGGCAAGGCCAGCATTTATTGCCCATTCCTAATTGCCCTTGAGAAGGTGGTGGTGAGCCACCTTCTTGAATCGCTGCAGTCCGTGCGGTGAAGCTTCTCCCACAGTGCTGTTAGGTAGGGAGTTCCAGGATTTTGACCCAGCAACGATGAAGGAACGGCGATATATTTCCAAGTCGGGATGGTGTGAGACTTGGAGGGGAACGTGCAGGTGGTGTTGTTCCCATGTGCCTGCTGCCCTTATCTTTTGAGATGGTCGAGGTCACAAGTTTGGGAGGTGCTGTCGAAGAAGCCTTGGCGAGTTGCTGCAGTGCATCCTGTGGATGAATCATAGAAGTTTACAACATGGAAACAGGCCCTTCGGCCCAACATGTCCATGTCGCCCAGTTTATACCACTAAGCTAGTCCCAATTGCCTGCACTTGGCCCATATCCCTCTATACCCATCTTACCCATGTAACTGTCCAAATGCTTTTTAAAAGACAAAATTGTACCCGCCTCTACTACTGCCTCTGGCAGCTCGTTCCAGACACTCACCACCCTTTGAGTGAAAAAATTGCCCCTCTGGACCCTTTTGTATCTCTCCCCTCTCACCTTAAATCTATGCCCCCTCGTTATAGACTCCCCTACCTTTGGGAAAAGATTTTGACCATCTACCTTATCTATGCCCCTCATTATTTTATAGACTTCTATAAGATCACCCCTTAACCTCCTACTCTCCAGGGAAAAAAGTCCCAGTCTATCTAACCTCTCCCTATAAGTCAAACCATCAAGTCCCGGTAGCATCCTAGTAAATCTTTTCTGCACTCTTTCTAGTTTAATAATATCCTTTCTATAATAGGGTGACCAGAACTGTACACAGTATTCCAAGTGTGGCCTTACTAATGTCTTGTACAACTTCAACAAGACATCCCAACTCCTGTATTCAATGTTCTGACCAATGAAACCAAGCATGCTGAATGCCTTCTTCACCACCCTATCCACCTGTGACTCCACTTTCAAGGAGCTATGAACCTGTACTCCTAGATCTCTTTGTTCTATAACTCTCCCCAATGCCCTACCATTAACAGAGTAGGTCCTGGCCCGATTCGATCTACCAAAATGCATCACCTCACATTTATCTAAATTAAACTCCATCTGCCATTCATCGGCCCACTGGCCCAATTTATCAAGATCCCATTGCAATCCTAGATAACCTTCTTCACTGTCCACAATGCCACCAATCTTGGTGTCATCATGCCTCCTAAATTCTCATCCAAATCATTAATATAAATAACAAATAACAGCGGACCCAGCACCGATCCCTGAGGCACACCGCTGGTCACAGGCCTCCAGTTTGAAAAACAACCCTCCACAACCACCATCTGTCTTCAAGCCAATTTTGTATCCAATTGGCTACCTCACCTTGGATCCCGTGAGATTTAACCTTAGGTAACAACCTACCATGCGGTACATTGTCAAAGGCTTTGCTAAAGTCCATGTAGACCACGTCTACTGCACAGCCTTCATCTATCCTCTTGGTTACCCCTTCAAAAAACTCAATCAAATTCGTGAGACATGATTTTCCTCTCACAAAACCATGCTGACTGTTCCTAATCAGTCCCTGCCTCTCCAAATGCTTGTACATCCTGTCTCTCAGAATACCCTCTAACAACTTACCCACTACAGATGTCAGGCTCACCGGTCTGTAGTTCCCAGGCTTTTCCCTGCCGCCCTTCTTAAACAAAGGCACAACATTTGCTACCCTCCAATCTTCAGGCACCTCACCTGTAGCTGTCGATGATTCAAATATCTCTGCTAGGGGACCCGCAATTTCCTCCCTAACCTCCCATAACGTCCTGGGATACATTTCATCAGGTCCCGGAGATTTATCTACTTTGATGCGCGTTAAGACTTCCAGCACCTCCCTCTCTGTAATATGTACACTCCTCAAGACATCACTATTTATTTCCACAAGTTCCCTAACATCCATGCCTTTCTCAACCGTAAATACTGATGTGAAATATTAATTCAGGATCTCACCCATCTCTTGTGGTTCTGCACATAGATGACCTTGTTGATCCTTAAGAGGCCCTACTCTCTCCCTAGTTACTCTTTTGCCCTTTATGTATTTGTAGAAGCTCTTTGGATTCTCCTTTGCCTTATCTGCCAAAGCAATCTCATGTCCCCTTTTTGCCCTCCTGATTTCTCTCTCAACTCTACTCCGGCAATCTCTATACTCTTCAAGGGATCCACTTGATCCCAGCTGCCTATTCATGTCATATGCCTCCTTCTTCTTTTTGACTAGGGCCTCAATCTCCCGAGTCATCCAAGGTTCCCTACTTCTACCAGCCTTGCCCTTCACTTTATAAGGAATGTGCTTATCCTGAACCCTGGTTAACACACTTTTGAAAGCCTCCCACTTACCAGACGTCCCTTTGCCTGCCAACAGACTCTCCCAATCAACTTCTGAAAGTTCCTGTCTAATACCATCAAAATTGGCCTTTCCCCAATTTAGAATTTTAACTTTTGGGCCAGACCTATCATTCTCCATAGCTATCTTAAAACTAATGGAATTATGATCACTGGTCCCAAAGTGATCCCTCACTAACACTTCTGTCACCTGCCCTTCCTTATTTCCCAAGAGGAGGTCCAGTTTTGCCCCCTCTCTAGTCGGGCCATCCACATACTGAATGAGAAATTCCTCCTGAATACACTCAACAAATTTCTCTCCATCCAAGCCCCTAATGCTATGGCTGTCCCAGTCAATGTTGGGAAAGTTATAGTCCCCTACTATTACCACCCTATTTTTCTTGCAGCTGTCTGTAATCTCCTTACATATTTGCTCCTCAATTTCCCGTTGACTATTTGGGGGTCTGCAGTACAATCCTATCAAAGTGATCTCTTCCTTCTTATTTTTCAGTTCTACCCATATAGACTCAGTGGGCGAACCCTCGGATATATCCCCTCTCACTACTGCCGTGATGTTCTCCCTAATCAAGAACGCAACTCCCCCCTCCTCTCTTACCTCCTGCTCTATCTTTCCTATAGCATCTGTACCCTGGAACATTGAGCTGCCAGTCCTGCCCCTCCCTTAGCCATGTTTCAGTAATAGCTATAACATCCCAGTCCCATGTACCCATCCATGCCCTGAGTTCATCTGCCTTGCCCATCAGACTTCTTGCATTGAAATAAATGCAGTTTAATCTAGACTTCCCTTGGTCTTTGCCCTGCTTTCTCCGACCATCTGTCCGGTCATGTTTTGTACACTCTCCCTTACTGCCTTTTGTTTCTGTCACCACTTTACTTCCCACTAACTTCCTGCATCGATTCCCATCCCTCTGCCACATTAGTTTAAACCCTCCCCAACAGCACTAGCAAACACTCTCCCTAGGACATTGGTTCCAGTCCTGCCCAGATGCAGACCGTCCAATTTGTACTGGTCCCACCTCCCCCAGAACCGGTTCCAATGTCCCAGGAATTTGAATCCCTCCCTCTTGCACCATCTCTCAAGCCACGTATTCATCCTAGCTATCCTGTCATTCCTACTCTGACTAGCCCGTGGCACTGGTAACAATCCTGAGATTACTACCTTTGAGGTCCTACTTTTTAGTTTAACTCCTAACTCCCTAAATTCAGCTTGTAGGACCTCATCCCGTTTTTTACCTATATTGTTGGTAACTATATGCACCACGACAACTGGTTGTTCACCCTCCCCCTCCAGAATGTCCTGCAGCCGCTCCGAGACATCCCTGACCCTTGCACCAGGGAGGCAACATACCATCCTGGAGTCTCGGTTGCGTCCGCAGAAACGCCTGTCTATTCCCCTTACAATCGAGTCCCCTATCACTATAGCTCTGCCACTCTTTTTTTCCTGCCCTCCTGTGCAGCAGAGCTAGCCACGGTGCCATGAACCTGGCCGCTGTCACCTTCCCCTGGTGAGCCATCTCCCCCAACAGCATCCAAAACGGTATAACCTGTTTGAGAGGGGGATGGCCACAGGGGACCCCTGCACTACCTGCCTGCACCTCTTACTCTGCCTGGTGGTCACCCATTCACTTCCTGCCTGTACTCCCTTTACCTGCGGTGTGACCAACTCGCTAAACGTGCTATCCATGAGTTTCTCTGCATCGCGGATGCTCCACAGTGAATCCACCCGCACCTCCAGCTCCGAGATACGATCGGTCAGTAGCTGCAGGTGGACACACTTCCTGCACACATGGTCGGCAGGGACACTGGTAGTGTCCATGACTTCCCACATCTTGCAGGAGGGGCATATCACGGGTGCGAGGTCTGCTGCCATGACTTGCCTTAGCTTAGTTACCCCTTTTAAATTACGTTGAAATTGGAAAATGTTAACTCTACTAGGGACCCAGGTTCACTAAGAAAAAACACTACCTGCTATAAAACCTGCAGACCTTCCCTTTCTTATTACTTTCCTCACAGTAAAATGGTAGAAATACTCACCTGAAACTACTCACCAATCAGCTCCGGTCTCACCAATCAGCAACCCACTTCACCTGTGACGTCACTCTTTGATTTTTATCGGAACGCGGTCGTTCCACTCCCGCTCTCACTGTGCGCTGTTTTTAACCTCGCTCCGCTCTCGCTGTTTCCCGCCGCTCCGGTGAACTCCCGCTCTCGCTGTGTGCTGTTTTTAACCTCGCTCTGCTCTCACTGTTTCCCGCCGCTCCGGTGAACTCCCGCTCACGCTGTGCGCTGTTTTTAACCTCGCTCCGCTCTCGCTGTTTCCCGCCGCTCCGGTGAACTCCCGCTCTCGCTGTGTGCTGTTTTTAACCTCGCTCTGCTCTCACTGTTTCCCGCCGCTCCGGTGAACTCCCGCTCACGCTGTGCGCTGTTTTTAACCTCGCTCCGCTCTCGCTGTTTCCCGCCGCTCCGGTGAACTCCCGCTCTCGCTGTGCGCTGTTTTTAACCTCGCTCTGCTCTCACTGTTTCCCGCCGCTCCGGTGAACTCCCGCTCTCGCTGTGCACTGCTTTTAACCTCGCTCCGCTCTCACTGTTTTCCGCCGCTCCGGTGAACTCCCGCTCTCGCTGTGCACTGCTTTTAACCTCGCTCCGCTCTCACTGTTTTCCGCCGCTCCGGTGAACTCCCGCTCTCGCTGTGCACTGCTTTTAACCTCGCTCCGCTCTCACTGTTTTCCGCCGCTCCGGTGAACTCCCGCTCTCGCTGTGCGCTGTTTTTAACCTCGCTCTGCTCTCACTGTTTCCCGCCGCTCCGGTTATAGTAGGTAGACGGGAAAGTAGGGTTGAGGTCACAATCAGATCAGCCATGATCTTATCAAATAGCAGAGCAGGCTCGAAGGGCTGAATGGCCTACTCCTGCTTTTAATTCGTATGTTCATATGTAAAAATTCCCAGTTCCTCCACTTCTGGCTTCTTGTGCATCCCCCCCCCCCCCCCCCGACCTATTATTGGTGGCTGTCAGCCGCCTAGGCCCCAAACTCTGGAATTCCTGCACTATGGGGGTAATTTTAACCCCCAAAAGCAGGTGGGATGGGGGCAGGTGGGAGGTTAAAATAACAGCTTTTCAGAGTGGGACCGCATCCCGGAGAACCTTCACCACACTGACTGCAGCAGTTCAAGAAGGCAACTCACCACCACCTTCTCAAGAGCAATTAGGAATGGGCAATAAATGCTGGCCTCGCCAGCGACGCCCACATCCCATGAACGAATAAAAAAAATTGCCCACTTCTGGATTTAACCCAGGTAGGTTTGTATGTGTGTGCACAACAGACACCTAGAAGTCCCACCCCCAATTAAAGCCGGCGGGACAATGCTTAAAGGGGCAATGTACCTCATTGAAATAGATGAGGTACTTTACATTTTGTGTATTACAAAAGTAAATACCTTACCTGTTCAGTTTTCCCATCGCTTCTGATTCATTTCAGGTAAAAGCAGGCGGGAAGGGCCGGATCCATGATGTGAGTGCCTTTATTGCACTGCTTGTGTCAGACAAGTGCCAGGCAATGACCATCTCACCACCTCCCCTTGACATTCAATGGCATTACCATTGCCGAATCCCCCACAATCAACATCCTGGGGGTCACCATTGATGAGAAACTTAACTGGACCAGCCATATAAATACTGTGGCTACAAAAGCAGGTCAGAGGCTGAGTATTCTGCGGCGAGTGACTCACCTCCTGACTTCCCAAAGCCTTTCCACCATCTACAAGGCACAAGTCAGGAGTGTGATGGAATACTCTCCACTTGCCTGGATGAGTGCAGCTCCAACAACACTCAAGAAGCTCGACACCATCCAGGACAAAGCAGCCCGCTTGATTGGCATTCCATCCACCACCCTAAACATTCATTCCCTTCACCACCGGCGCACTGTACCATTCACAGGATGCACTGCAGCAACTCGCCAAGGCTTCTTCGAAAGCACCTCCCAAACCCGCGACCTCTACCACCTAGAAGGACAAGGGCAGCAGGCACATGGGAACAACACCACCTTCACGTTCCCTCCCAAGTCACATACCATCCCGACTTGGAAATATATCGCCGTTCCTTCATCGTCACTGGGTCAAAATCCTGGAACTCCCTTCCTAACAGCACTCTGGGTGAACCTTCACCACACGGACTGCAGTGGTTCAAGAAGGCGGCTCACCAGCACCTTCCCAAGGGCAAATAGGGATGGGCAATAAATGCTGGCCTCGCCAGCAACGCCCACATCCCATGAACGAATAAAAAAAAACTTCTCCATCTCTTTCTCCTCCTTTATGCCCTCCTTAAAGCCCACCTCTTAGACCAAGCTTTTAGTCACCCCTCCTGATATCTCCTTTGGCTCAATGTCGATTTTTGTGATAGTTCTTCTGTGAAGTTACTTGGGACATTTTTCCACGATAGTGTGTTGTTGCAATTGCCATGATTTGCCATTCATATTTAAGTCACACATGAAGATGACATCATCACTGCATTGTGATTAAAGTCCTCTCCTGTATTGCAGTCAGATTTTTAAAAAAGTTCCACTGATATATGATGATTGCTTTACAGTACATAGAAAGGATATTCACTGTTGTATATATGTGTTGTAATCATTTCTACAGCTTTCCTGTGTGCAACTTTAATGACTTCAGTTTTTGTAAAGGCATATCTTTATATAGGTCTAATCTTCAATATGGAGTAAAACCATCTGATCATTGCATCCTGATACATGAAAATTATACTGTTTAAGAAGTCTTACTGCATGCAGGGATATATTTGATCTGTACAAGCAGAAAACTTAATGATGTACAAATATTTATAATCTAAAATTGATGTTTTATAGGGTGCAGCACTATCAATAATCAAAGCATTGACAGCTGTAGGTTGTCTGAAGCCAAAATATCCCTTCTTGAGTGTGAAGAAATCTGCACTTCTCTATATTTCTTACCATCTGAAAGGTAACAGACTTCATTAGATAACATTGGAAACACTACATAGTTCAAGGGTATATATTCTTGTCAAACTTGGAGATTAAAATTATTAATTTGTTTTCATAATTATTTTTTGATAGTTGACATTTTTCTAAGTTATTTTATACTAATGTAAAAAATGTTATTGAAACCATTCATAATAAATCTGAGAGTTGCCCAGCAGCTTTTTGGTAAACCATATAGCAAGATGTCTCATATGTAAAAGAAAACTGATGCCCGATCCCAGTGTATACAAGTGTTATCAACAAAGTTGTGAGGAATCATTCTTCACCAATGAAACATAGAAACATAGGAAATAGGAGCAGGAGTAGACCATTCGGCCCTTCGAACTTGCTCCGACATTCAATATGATTATGGCTGATCCTCTATCTTAATACCATATTGCCGCTCTCTCCCCATACCCCTTGATGCCTTTTGTGTCTAAAAATCTATCTAGCTCCTTCTTAAATATATTCAGTGACTTGGCCTCCACAGCCTTCTGTGGTAGAGAATTCCACAGGTTCATCACCCTCTGAGTGAAGAAATGTCTCATCTCAGTCCTAAATGTCCTACTCCGTATCCTGAGACTCTGACCTCTCGTTCTGGACCCCCCTAGCCAGGGGAAACATCCTCGCTGCATCCAGTCTGTCTAGCCCTGTCAGAATTTTGTATATTTCAATGAGATCACCTCTCATTCTTCTAAACTCGAGTGAATACAGGCCGAGTTGACTAATCTCTTCTCATACGACAGTCCTGCCATCCCAGGAATCAGTCTGGTGAACATTCGCTGCACTCCCTCTATGGCAAGTATATCCTTTCTTAGGTAAGGAGACCAAAACTGCACACAATACTCCAGGTGTCGTCTCACCAAGGCCCTGTATAACTGCAGTAAGACATCCTTGCTCCTGTACTCAAATCCTCTTGCAATGAAGGCCAAAATACTATTTGCCTTCCTAACTGGACACCCAGGCCCCTTTGTACATCAACATTTCCCAATCTATCTCCATTTAAATAATACTCTGCCTTTCTGTTTTTCCTTCCGAAGTGGATAACTTCACATTTATCCACATTATACTGCATCTGTCATGTATTTGCCCACTCACTCAACTTGCCTAAATCGCCTTGAAGCCTCTTTGCATCCTCCTCACAACTCACGATCTCATCTAGTTTTGTGTCGTCAGCAAACTTGGAAATATTACATTTGGTTCCCTCATCCAAATCATTGATATATATTGTGAATAACTGGGGCCCAAGCACTGATCCCTGCGGTACCCCACTAGTTACCGCCTGCCACCCCAAAAAAGACCCATTTATTCCTACTGTCTGTTAACCAATTTTCAATCCATGCCAGTATAATACCCCCAATCCCATGTGCTTTAATTTTGCACACTAGCCTCTTATGTGAGACTTTATCAAAGGCCTTCTGAAAATCTAAATAAACCACATCCACTGGTTCTCCCTTATCTAGTCTACTAGTTACATCCTCAAAAAATTCCAGTAGGTTTGTCAATCATGATTTCCCTTTCATAAATCCATGTTGACTTTGTCTAATCCTGTTGATATTTTCTAAGTGTCCTGTTATCACATCTTTTATAATAGACTCTAGCATTTTCCCTACTACTGATATTAGGCTAACCAGTCTGTAGTTCCCTGTTTTCTCTCTCCCTTCTTTTTTAAATAGTGGAGTTACATTTGCCACCCTCCAATCTGCAGGAACTGTTCCATAATCTATAGAATTTTGGAAGATGACAACTAATGCATCCACTATTTCCATGGCTACCTCTTTTAGAACTCTGGAATGCAGATTATCAGGCCCTAGGAATTTATCGGCTTTCAGTCCCGTTAATTTTTCCATCACTTTTTTTTACTAATACTAATTTCCTTTAATTCCTCCTTCTCACTAGTCCCTTGGTTCCCTAGCATTTCTGGAATGTTATTTGTGTCCTCTTCTGTGAAGACAGAACCAAAGTATTTGTGTAATTGCTCTGCCATTTCCTTGTTCCCCATTATAAATTCTCCCGTTACTGACTGTAAGGGACCTAAATTTGTCTTCACTAATCTTTATCTTATTACTTGCAGAAGCTTTTACAGTCCACTTTTATGTTCCTTGCAAGTTTACTCTCATACTCTACTTTTCCCCTTTTAATTAATCTCTTCGTCCTTTTTTGCTGAATTCTAAACTACTCTCAATCCTCAGGCTTACTACTTTTTCTGGCAACTTTATATGACTCCTCTTTGGATCTAATACTATCCTTAATTTCTTTTGTAAGCCATGGTTAGGCTGCTTTTCCTTTTGTGTTTTTGCACCAGAAATGAATGTATAATTGTTGCATTCGTTCCTTAAATGTTAGCCATTGCCTATCCACCGTCATGCCTTTTAATGAAGCTTCCCAATCTATCATAGCCAACTCACTCCTCATACCTTCGTAGGACCCTAGTTTCGGATTGGACTACTTCACTTTCCATCTTAATGAAGAATTCTATCATGTCATGGTCACTCTTCCCTAAAGGACCCTGCACAACAAGATTATTAATTAACCCCTTTTCATTGCACATTACCCAATGTAGGATCGCCTGTTGCCCGGTTGGCTCCTCAATGTACTGGTCTAAAAAATCATCTCGTACACACTCCAGGAATTCCTCCTCCACAGTATTATTGCTAATTTGGTTTGGCCAGTCTATATGCAGATTAAAGTCACCCATGATTAATTACCCTTGTTACATGCATCTCTAAATTCCAGTTTGATGCCGTCTCCTACATTACCACTACTGTTTGGAGGCCTATAGACAACTCCCACCAGTGTTTTCTGCTCCTTGGTGCTTCTTAACTCCACCCAGACTAATTCTACATCTTGATTTTCTGAGCCAATATCCTTTCTCACTATTGCTCTGATTTCATCCTTTACTAACAACGCCACCCTACCTCCTTTTCTTTTTTGCCTGTCCTTCCTAAATATCAAATACCTTGGATATTCAGCTCCCAGCCTTGGTCACCCTGCAGCCATGTCTCTGTAATTGCAATAATATCGTATTCGTTTACATCTATTTGTGCTGTTAATTCGTCTACCTTATTACGAATGCTTCGTGCATTCAGATCCAGTGCCTTTAGATTTGTCTTTTTAACATTTTTTTGTGCTATGGCCCTATTTATCTTATTACCATTTTTTCTTACCTGGATCCTATTTGTTAGTGCACTCTTTTGTTTGTACGCTCTGTCCCTTCCTGACAAAATCTGGTTATCCTTACCCCAATCACTTTCCTGCACTGCTTCTTTGTCTTTTCTCTTTAGCATTCTAGATTTCTCTCCACCAGGACCCACCCCCCTTTTATTTAGTTTAAAGCCCTATCTACCTCCCCAGTTATTCAATTTGCTAGAACTCTGGTCCCAGCATGGTTCAGGTGTAGTCCATCCCAACAGAACAACTCTCTCTTTCCCCAGTACTGGTGCCAGTGCCCCATGAATCGAAACCCACTTCTCCCATACCAATCTTTGAGCTACACATTCATCTCTCTGATCTATGCCAATTTGCTCGTGGCTCAGGTAATAATCCAGAGATGATAATCATGGTCAGTTTGCTTGTCCTCCCCGTATTTGTCCAAAAGGGTTGCAAGAACCTCAAATCTATTGGACAAGAGCAGGGACTGAGGCTCGTGCAATACTACCTCCTGGATCCCCGGACCTGCTTCAATCGCAGTCACACCCTCCAGTCCCTCAATTCTAAAGTATTTAATCTAAGGGGTGTGGCTGCCTCCTGGAGCAAATGGTCCGGGTAGCTTTCTCCTTCCCTGATGTTTCGCAACGTCCACAGCTCAGAATCCAGCTCCTCAACTCGGAGCTGAAGTTCCTCGAGCCGCAGACACTTACTACAGATGTAGTCGCCCTGGACAAAAATGTCCACAACCTCCCACATATTGCAGCAGCAGCACATCTCCTGTTCTCTCATTATTTTATTTATTTAATTAATTTAGTGTAAATCAAATTATTTACCTCGTTCAATTTATTAGATTAATTAAATTAAGTTTAGTTTTTAAAAATTAGTTATACGCTACATGTTAACTTAAAACTTAGCCCACAGTCACTACCAATGACTTACCTGCCTCACCTGTGACGTCACACTGCAGTTTTCTCTTGTTGCAGGTCTGCTGCTGCTTTTATCCCCATTCTCGGTCTTCTGCTACTCAGGTCTGCCGCCGCTCTGCGGAAAAAGTTAGGAAAAGCAAGGCAAAGCAGCACCTTCTTCCCCCACTTCACCGAACTCCCACACTTACCAAACTCTCAAGTTGCTCACTGCACACATTGATAGTGAGACATACAAAAGTAAAAAAAGTGGAGAGATACTAATATGTCAATATTGCCTGTAATTGAGGGATGTAGCAGTCTACCACCAACTGGAGGATCACACAATTACTCAAGAGATGTTCTACTGTTGGTAGAGCTTAAGAAAATAGGTTATTCATTACAATCCAAAAAAAAATGTTTTTTAAAATTATTTCCTTTGGCTAAACTGAAACTTAAAACAGGAATACCTTTACACCTGTTTTTGAAAGGTTGTAGTTTTTCTCTGATATTAGTGAGCAATATTCTTCATTCTATTGCTTCGTGACGTAACTTGCTGCTGCGCACGACAACTACCATGCAAAAGTTAAAATTATTTTGTAACATGCAACAGATCGTCAGCCAATCTTTACTCCAGATGCCAACTTGTGAAAAGTGGCGAATAATGAGTCATAGCGTACCCTTACAGAATAGGTCTGTTTCCATAGGTACATCAGGCCTAAAAATGTTCTTCTATCACACACAAGTCTCAAACATTTTCTGTAAGTGGGTGTTACAACATTATTCAGTCTTAGCTCCAGGAATGCTACAATTATATTTCAAGATTACAATTTTAAAACAAATGTGTTATGTAAAAATCTGGTGAAACTGCTTAGTGTTGATTTATAGGAAGAGAAATAATTTTCAATGTAATTGTTTCTGTCTCCAGCATACAATCCAAAAAGCTATGATTATGTGAAAAAGAAATACAAAAAGAAGCTGGAGCAGTATGAGGAACACTGTGAACTTATCCGTTACCTTGGATCAAAGATGACCAGAAAATACAAAGAACCTAAAGACAGACCTATTGACTTTGATCACAAATTACAAACATTTCTAGCACTCAAACATGTGGAACCTACATTAGCTAGTGTTCCTTAGGGAGATTTATCTTTTCTGAATGCATCACAATTTTTCAGATTGAACTATCCTTTTGCCTTTGAGTTCTAAAAAATTCTGTGCATTCTTCAATAAGAGGCAAATGGTACATTGTTAATTATAGATTTCTTTTATATCGCATTTTATAATAGTCTACAATGTTGCTTTATGTTTATTATCTCTATGGCATAAACTTTTACACAACCACGAAAGTGGATGGGCATCCTGTTCCCAGGCATCTTATCAGTACCATTGTCTCATTAGCCCTTAGGAAGTGAATAATAGCAGCCTAGTGATGCTTGTTTTGTGATTTTCCCCTCCATTAAGTACCTACTCTCCGCCTGTAATGATCCAGCTCAGATTTAAAATGACTTTGCGGAGAATCACAGCCATGAAACCTGGCTCATTTCTAAAAGAATAATGCATTGACACACCAATGTGTTTCATATTGCACCTCCCTAGTTTACTATACTGTTTATTATTCAATGTGTTGTTGCATTATTACTTCTAAAGTTTTTCACATTTTATTGCTTTATTCTGATTAAATATTTTGTTAGAAATTAAAAGTTACATTGAGAATTAAGAATTAGTATCCACTTGAAATAAATGATATACCAGCAGCTGTTAGTGTATCTACTACAGTTTTATGTGCAGATGACAATAAAAACAAATTCATGCATATGTATTTCTGCAGAGAAAATAATGAAAACATTGGTAATTTCTGTGGGATGTTAAATAAGCATATGTATGCATCGGGTTGTACATGTTGTGGACTGCAGAGAACCAGAAAGGAGAAGTCTGTCTCAGAGCTCTTAACTACCTTGACTGCTGAGTTACACAGCCTGGGTACCCAATGTTTACGGGAGCAGGTGGCTGGTAATTCCTTGAGACCTAAATGTGACACAGCATAAATTCACGTTGCCGCCAACTGATTCTACGGTACTATCAAGGTAATGTTCCTCAGCTAGAAAACTGTCACATTCATGACATTTTTATCAGCTAGAAAGTTGAGTAAGTTACATGTCATTGTCTGAAATCGACATGATAAAAAGTTCCTGTTCAGGGTGTTGATTGGGTTTAATATAACTCCAGCAATCATGCCACCATACTTTTGCCTGCTCCACACAACTGTGAAAACAAACTTAGCTTCCATCGTCTAGATGTTAGGAACATTCTCTGCTACTTTATAGACAGAGCTAAAAACCGTCAGGGGATCTGTTTTCTCCTATGGAATTTAAACTTTGAAAAAAAATCGTTCTTGGGATGTGAGCAAAACTGCCATGGCTACATTTATCATCCATCCATAATTGTCCTGAGAAGGTGAAGGTGAGCCTTCTTTAGAACTGCTGCAGTCATTGTTGTGATAGTGCTCCCACAATAGTGTTCGGTACATGATTCCAGGATTTTCACCCATTGCCATTGAAGTAATGGCAAATATACATCCATCAGGATGATATATGACTTGGAGGGGAAGTTAGAGGTGATGGTGTTCCCATGATATTGCTGCTGCTATCCTTATCAATGGTAGAGATCGCAGGGCTGGGAGGTGCTGTTGAAGCAAGCGTGGTGAGCTGCTGAACTATGGTGTACACTGTAACCACAGTGCGCTGATGATTGAGGGAATGGATATTGAGTTCAATGGCAGGGGTGCCAATCAAGCCAGTAGTTTGTCCTGGATAGTGTCAAGCATCTTGAGTGTTGTAGGTGCACCCATCCAGGTGAATTTTGTAAATAATGGAGATACTATAAGGGGCCAGGAGGTAAGCCACTGATTGCAGGGTACTTACCCTCAGCCCTGCTCTTGTAATTATGGTGTTAATATGGATAGTCCAGTTAAGCTTCTGGTCAATGGTGACCCCCCAAGGTGTTGATATTGGGGGACATGGCAATAGTGGCGTCAGTGAAGATTGGGGGAGGTGGTTGGATTTTCTCTTTTTGGAGATAGTTATTGCCTGGCATTTATGTGGCGTAAAATGTGAACTGCCACTTGTCAGCCCAAGCCTGGATATTTTCCAAATCCTGATGTAGGCTGGTAGGGGCTGTATCATTGTTGGAAAAGTTGTGAATGGAGCTGATCACTGACATTGTTAATGAACACAGTCCCAACCTTATGATGGAGGGAAGGTCATTGATGAAGCACCTGAAAATGGTAGTGATGAGGACACTGTATTGCGGAACTCCTGCAGTAATATCCTGGGGCTGTGACAATTGGCCTCCAATAATCACAACCATCTTGTGTGTCTTGTATGACTCCAGCCACGGAAGGATTTCCCATTTACCTCAGCCTTGTTGGAGCTCCTTGGTGCTATAACTGGTCAAATGCTACCTTGATAATTGAGGGCTGTTACTTTCATCTCTCCTCTGCCATTCACCTCTTGTGAACATGTCTTGATCAAGGCTATTAAGAAGTCGGGAGCCTTACACATATTGGTCTCCACCTTCTCCTCCTCCTAACTGTCCAAAACTATTCTCAGCTACAGGTTTGCTCTGATCCGTTGGTTGTGGGACCACAGCTCTTTTCAAAGTATCATAGCAGGTGCAGCACAGAAGGAGGCCTTTCGGCCCATTGTGTATATGCCAGCTATTTGAAAGAGCTATCCAATTAGTCCCATTCCCCTGCTCTTTCCCCATAGCCCTGTAACTTTTTTACCTTCAAGTATTTATCTAATTCCCTTTTGAAAGTTGCGATTGAAACTACTTCCACCACTCTTTCAGGCAATGCATTCCAGATCATTACAACTCGCTGCGTAAAAAATGTTTCCTTTTTTTTTTATTCGTTCATGGGATGTGGGCGTCGCTGACGAGGCCAGCATTTATTGCCCATCCCTAATTGCCCTCGAGAAGGTGGTGGTGAGCCGCCTTCTTGAACCGCTGCAGTCCGTGTGGTGACGGTTCTCCCACAGTGCTGTTAGGAAGGGAGTTCCAGGATTTTGACCCAGCGATGATGAAGGAACGGCGATATATTTCCAAGTCGGGATGGTGTGTGACTTGGAGGGGAACGTGCAGGTGGTGTTGTTCCCATGCGCCTGCTGCTCTTGTCCTTCTAGGTGGTAGAGGTCGCGGGTTTGGGAGGTGCTGTCGAAGAAGCCTTGGCGAGTTGCTGCAGTGCATCCTGTGGATGGTGCACACTGCAGCCACAGTGCGCCGGTGGTGAAGGGAGTGAATGTTTAGGGTGGTGGATGGGATGCCAATCAAGCGGGCTGCTTTATCTTGGATGGTGTCGAGCTTCTTGAGTGTTGTTGGAGCTGCACTCATCCAGGCAAGTGGAGAGTATTCCATCACACTCCTGACTTGTGCCTTGTAGATGGTGGAAAGGCTTTGGGGAGTCAGGAGGTGAGTCACTCGCCGCAGAATACCCAGCCTCTGACCTGCTCTCGTAGCCACAGTATTTATATGGCTGGTCCAGTTCAGTTTCTGGTCAATGGTGACCCCCAGGATGTTGATGGTGGGGGATTCGGCGATGGTAATGCCGTTGAATGTCAAGGGGAGGTGGTTAGACACTCTCTTGTTGGAGATAGTCTTTGCCTGACACTTGTCTGGCACGAATGTTACTTGCCACTTATCAGCCCAAGCCTGGATGTTGTCCAGGTC
Organism: Heptranchias perlo; assembly: GCF_035084215.1. Taxonomy (NCBI): domain Eukaryota; kingdom Metazoa; phylum Chordata; class Chondrichthyes; order Hexanchiformes; family Hexanchidae; genus Heptranchias; species Heptranchias perlo. The sequence continues at coordinate 112,044,752 of NC_090329.1, read as the reverse complement.
TTGCTGCATGCGGGCAGGGACTGCTTCATTATCTGAGGGGTTGCGAATGGAACTGAACACTGTGCAGTCATCAGCGAACATCCCCATTTCTGACCTTATGATGGAGGGAAGGTCATTGATGAAGCAGCTGAAGATGGTTGGGCCTAGGACACTGCCCTGAGGAACTCCTGCAGCAATGCCCTGGGGCTGAGATGATTGGCCTCCAACAACCACTACCATCTTCCTTTGTGCTAGGTATGACTCCAGCCACTGGAGAGTTTTCCCCCTGATTCCCATGGACTTCAATTTTACTAGGGCTCCTTGGTGCCACACTCGGTCAAATGCTGCCTTGATGTCAAGGGCAGTCACTCTCACCTCACCTCTGGAATTCCTCATGTCACCTCTGCTCTTTTGCCAATCACCTTAAATCTGTGTCCTCTGGTTACCAACCCTTATGCCACTGGAAACAGTTTCCTCTTACTGGTACCTTACAGTTCTTTTCTACTACTTTTGGTGTCCCACCAAGGACAGTGGTAGTGCCACATAACACAATGAAGTGTGACGAAACTATGTTTCTTATTATTATTATTATTATTGGGTAAAAACAAGCAGAGTGTGTCAGGAAGGGATAGAGAGTTTAACAAAGGTAATAGGGCATTAGTGACTAAGGTCACATCAGGGAAAAAAAGTAAAACGTTAAAATTAAAGGCGCTGTATCTGAATGCACGAAGCATTTGTAACAAGATAGATGAATTAATAGCACAAATAGAGATAAATGGGTTTGATCTAGTAGCCATTACTGAGACGGGGTCACAGGGTGATGAAGGTTGGGAATTAAATATTTCATGGTACGTGACTTTTAGAAAAGAGAGGCAAAATGGAAAAGGAGGTGGGGTAGCCCTGATAATAAAGGATGAGATAAAGACAGTAATGAGAAAGGATCTTAGCTCAGAAAATCAGGATGTAGAATCAGTATGGGTGGAGCTAAGAAATAACATGGGGCAGAAACCACTGGTGGGAGTAGTTTATAGACCCCTAGTTATAGTGTTGGACAGAGTATACATCAGGAAATTAGAGGAGCATGTAACAAGGGTAATGCAATAATCATGGGGGACTTTAATCTTCATATGAACTGGGCAAACCAAATTGGCAAAAGTAGTTTGGAGGATGAGTTCATGGAATGCATTCGAGACAGTTTTCTAGAACAATATGTTGAGAAACCAACTAGGGAACAGGCTACCTTAGATCTAGTGTTGTGTAATGAGACAGGATTAATTAGTAATCTTACAATAAAGGATCCTCTGGGGAACAGTGATCAAAATATGATAGAATTTCATATTGAGTTTGACAGCGATGTAGTTAAGTCCGAAACGAGGGTCTTAAAATTAAACAAGGTCAATTATGTAGGTACAGGGGCGAGTTGGTTGGTAGATTGGGAAATTAGATTAAAAGATACGACGGTAGATAAGCAATGGTGAACATTCAAAGAAATAATTCATAATTCTCAACAAATATACATACCCTTGAGGAATAAAAACTCCATAGAAAAGTGATCCAACCGGGGCTAACTAGAGAAGTTAAGGATAGTATTAGATTAAAAGAAGAGGCTTACATTGTTGCCAAAAAGAGTAGTAAGCCTGAGGATTGGGAGGGTTTAAGAAATCAGCAAAGGATAACCAAGAAATTGATAGGGAGAAAATTGAGTATGAGATTGAACTAGCAAGAAATATAAAAACAGATTGTAAGAGCTTCTACAAGTATATAAAGAGGAAGAGATTAGCGAAATTAAATGTGGTTCCTTAGAGGCAAAGACAGGAGAAATTATAATGGGGAATAAGGAAATGGCAGACAGGTTAAACAAATATTTTATATCTGTCTTCACAGTAGAAGACACAAAAAAATACCAGAAATAGTGGGAATCAGGGGTCTAATGAGAGGAAGGACCTTTTTTTTAAAATTCACTCATGGGATGTGGGTCAGCATTTATTGGCCATCCCTAATTGCCCTTGAGAAGGTGGGTGAGCCACCTGCTTGAACTGCCGCAGTCGGTGTGGTGAAGGTTCTCCCACAGTGCTGTTAGGTAGGGAGTTCCAGGATTTTGACCCAGTGACGATGAAGGAACGGCGATATATTTCCAAGTCAAGATGGTCTGTGACTTGGAGGGGAATGTGCAAGTGGCATTGTTCCCATGTGGCTGCTGCCCATGTCCTTCTAGGTGGTAGAGGTCGCGGGTTTGGGAGTTGCTGTTGAAGAAGCCTTGGCGAGTTGCTGCAGTGCATCCTGTAGATGGTACACAATGCAGCCACGGTGCGCAGGTGGTGAAGGGAGTGAATGTTTAGGGTGGTGGATGGGGTGCCAATCAAGTGGGCTGCTTTGTCCTGCATGGTGTGGAGCTTCTTGAGTGTTGTTGGAGCTGCACTCATTCAGGCAAGTGAAGAGTATCCCATCACACTCCTGACTTGTGCCTTGTAGATGGTGGAAAGGCTTTGGGAAGGCAGGAGGTGAGTCACTCGCTGCAGAATACCCAGCCTCTGACCTGCTCTTGTAGCCACAGTATTTATGTGGCTGGTCCAGTTACGTTTCTGGTCAATGGTGACCCCAAGGATGTTGATGGTGGGGGATTCGGCAATGGTAATGCCATTGAATGTCAAGGGGAGGTGGTTAGACTCTCTTGTTAATAAGAACATAAGAAATAGGAGCAGGAGTAGGCCAATCGGCCCCTCGAGCCTGCTCCGCCATTCAATAAGATCATGGCTGATCTGATCCTAACCTCAAATCTAAATTCATGTCCAATTTCCTGCCCGCTCCCCGTAACCCCTAATTCCCTTTACTTCTAGGAAACTGTCTATTTCTGTTTTAAATTTATTTAATGATGTAGCTTCCACAGCTTCCTGGGGCAGCAAATTCCACAGACCTACTACCCTCTGAGTGAAGAAGTTTCTCCTCATCTCAGTTTTGAAAGAGCAGCCCCTTATTCCAAGATTATGCCCCCTAGTTCTAGTTTCACCCATCCTTGGGAACATCCTTACCGCATCCACCCGATCAAGCCCCTTCACAATCTTATATGTTTCAATAAGATCGCCTCTCATTCTTCTGAACTCCAATGAGTAGAGTCCCAATCTACTCAACCTCTCCTCATATGTCCACCCCCTCATCCCCGGGATTAACCGAGTGAACCTTCTTTGTACTGCCTCGAGAGCAAGTATGTCTTTTCTTAAGTATGGAGACCAAAACTGTATGCAGTATTCCAGGTGCGGTCTCACCAGTACCTTATATAACTGCAGCAATACCTCCCTGTTTTTATATTCTATCCCCCTAGCAATAAAAGCCAACATTCCGTTGGCCTTCTTGATCACCTGCTGCACCTGCAAACTAACCTTTTGATTTTCTTGCACTAGGACCCCCAGATCCCTTTGTACTGCAGTACTTTCCAGTTTCTCGCCATTAAGATAATAACTTGCTCTCTGATTTTTCCTGCCAAAGTGCATAACCTCACATTTTCCAATATTGTATTGCATCTGCTCAATCTCCGCCCACTCACCCAGCCTGTCTATATCCCCTTGTAGGTTTTTTTATGTCCTCCTCACTATCTACTTTCCCTCCCATCTTTGTATCATCTGCAAACTTTGATATGTTACACTCGGTCCCCTCCTCCAAATCGTTAATATAGATTGTAAAGAGTTGGGGACCCAGCACCGACCCCTGCGGAACACCACTGGCTACAGGTTGCCAGTCCGAGAATGTACCATTTATCCCAACTCTCTGCTTCCTGTTAGATAACCAATCCTCCATCCATGCCAGAATATTACCCCCAATCCAGTGATTCTTTATCTTGAGCAATAATCTTTTATGTGGCACCTTGTCGAATGCCTTCTGGAAGTCCAAATACACTATGTCCACTGGTTCCCCTTTATCCACCCTGTACGTTATGTCCTCAAAGAACTCAAGCAAATTTGTCAGACATGACTTCCCCTTTGTAAAGCCATGCTGACTTTGTCCTATTAAATTATGTTTATCCAAATGTTCTGCTACTGTCTCCTTAATAATAGACTCCAAAATTTTACCCACCACAGATGTTAAGCTAACTGGTCTATAATTTCCAGCCTTCTGCCTACTACCCTTTTTAAATAAGGGTGTTACATTAGCAGTTTTCCAATCTGCCGGGACCTTTGCCGAGTCCACAGAATTTTGGAAAATTATTACCAAAGCATCCACAATCCCTACTGCCACTTCCCTCAAGACCCTAGGATGTAAGCCATCAGGTCCAGGGGATTTATCCGCCTTGAGTCCCATTAATTTACTGAGTACCAATTCCTTAGTGATTTTAATCGTATTTAGCTCCTCCCCCCCCCCCCAGAGCCCCCTGTTTGTCCAGTGTTGGGATATTGTTAGTGTCCTCTACCGTAAAGACTGAAACAAAATATTTGTTCAGCATTTTTGCCATCTCCATGTTTCCCACCATTAATTTCCCGGTCTCATCCTCTAAGGGACCTACGTTTGCCTTAGCCACCCTTTTTCTTTTTATATAACTATAGAAACTCTTGCTGTCTGTTTTTATATTTTTTGCTAATTTATTTTCATAATCTATCTTCCCTTTCTTAATCAATCCTTTTGTTACTTTTTGCTGTCTTTTGAAGACTTCCCAATCTTCTATCCTCCCACTAAGTTTGGCCACCTTATATGTCCTTGTTTTTAGTCGGATACTATCCTTAATTTCTTTACTTAGCCACGGATGGCTGTCATTTCTTTTACACCCTTTTTTCCTCAGTGGAATATATTTGTTTTGAAAGTTGTAAAATAACTCCTTAAATGAACATCACTGCTCATGTACCGTCTTACCCCTTAATCTATTTTCCCAGTCCACTTTAATCAATTCCGCTCTCATACCATCATAGTCTCCTTTATTCAAGCTCAGTACGCTTGTTTGAGAACCAACCTTCTCACCCTCTAATTGGATATGGAATGTAACCATGTTATGGTCACTCATTCCAAGGGGATCCTTAACTAGGACATTATTAATTAATCCTGGCTCATTACACAGGACCAGGTCCAAGGTTGCTTGCCCCCTTGTTGGTTCAGTTACATACTGCTCAAGAAATCCATCCCTAATACACTCAATAAACTCTTCCTCAAGGCTACCCTGCCCAATTTGATTTGTCCAGTTAATATGATAGTTAAAATCCCCCCTAATTATAGCTGTTCCCTTATTACATGCCCCGACTATTTCCTGATTAATACTTCTTCCAGCAGAGTTGCAACTATTAGGAGGCCTTTTTACTACGCCCACGAGTGTTTTTTGCCCCTTATTATTCCTTATCTCTACCCAAACTGTTTCATTATCCTGATCCTTTGTCCCAATATCTTTTGTCTGTATTACAGTGATTCCTTCCCTTATTAACATAGCCACCCCACCTCCCCTTCCTTCCTGCCTGTCCTTCCTGATTGTTAAATACCACGGCATATTTAATTCCCAGTCGTTGTCACCCTGCAGCCATGTTTCTGTCATGGCCACAAGATCATACCCATACGTCGTTATTTGTGCCGTTAACTCGTCCATTTTGTTACGAATGCTACGTGCATTCAGATAAAGAACTTTCAAATATGTTTTGTGACACTTAGTTCCTGCTTTTTCCTTTTTTAACACTTTACCTTTTACTACATACCTTCTATCCCTTCCTGATATGCTTTCCTCTGTCTCCCTGCTCAGGTTCCCAACCCCCTGCCACAGCTTTGATGCTGGGTTAATCGCCTAACGCCTTCTAGTTTTCATTTTATCTGTCGTGCCTAAAGTATCTAAAGTGCCTAAAGTACACTTTCTTTCCGCTGCTCAGTCTTCGGCCAATTCGATTCACTCCACGTGATATCAAGAAACGGCTGAGTGCACTGGATACAGCAAAGGCTATGGGCCCCGACAACATCCCAGCTATAGTGCTGAAGTCTTGTGCTCCAGAACTAGCTGCGCCTCTAGCCAAGCTGTTCCAGTACAACTTCAACACTGGCATCTACCCGACAATGTGGAAAATTGCCCAGGTATGTCCTGTCCACAAAAAGCAGGACAAATCCAATCCGGCCAATTACCGCCCCATCAGTCTACTCTCAATCATCAGCAAAGTGATGGAAGGTGTCATCGACAGTGCTATCAAGCGGCTCTTACTCACCAATAACCTGCTCACCGATGCTCAGTTTGGGTTCCGCCAGGACCACTCGGCTCCAGACCTCATTACAGCCTTGGTCCAAACATGGACAAAAGAGCTGAATTCCAGAGGTGAGGTGAGAGTGACTGCCCTTGACATCAAGGCAGCATTTGACCGAGTGTGGCACCAAGGAGCCCTAGTAAAATTGAAGTCAATGGGAATCAGGGGGAAAACTCTCCAGTGGCTGGAGTCACACCTAGCACAAAGGAAGATGGTAGTGGTTGTTGGAGGCCAATCATCTCAGCCCCAGGGCATTGCTGCAGGGGTTCCTCAGGGCAGTGTCCTAGGCCCAACCATCTTCAGCTGCTTCATCAATGACCTTCCCTCCATCATAAGGTCAGAAATGGGGATGTTCGCTGATGACTGCACGGTGTTCAGTTCCATTCCCAACCCCTCAGATAATGAAGCAGTCCGAGCCTGCATGCAGCAAGACCTGGACAACATCCAAGTGGCAAGTAACATTCGCGCCAGATAAGTGCCAGGCAATGACCATCTCCAACAAGAGAGAGTCTAACCACCTCCCCTTGACATTCAACGGCATTACCATCGCCGAATCCCCCACCATCAACATCCTGGGGGTCACCATTGACCAGAAACTGAACTGGACCAGCCATATAAATACTGTGGCTACGAGAGCAGGTCAGAGGCTGGGTATTCTGCGGCGAGTGACTCACCTCCTGACTCCCCAAAGCCTTTCCACCATCTACAAGGCACAAGTCAGGAGTGTGATGGAATACTCTCCACTTGCCTGGATGAGTGCAGCTCCAACAACACTCAAGAAGCTCGACACCATCCAAGATAAAGCAGCCCGCTTGATTGGCACCCCATCCACCACCCTAAACATTCACTCCCTTCACCACCGGCGCACTGTGGCTGCAGTGTGCACCATCCACAGGATGCACTGCAGCAACTCGCCAAGGCTTCTTCGATGACCTTCCCTCCATCATTTATTGCCCATCCCTAATTGCCCTCGAGAAGGTGGTGGTGAGCCGCCTTCTTGAACCGCTGCAGTCCGTGTGGTGACGGTTCTCCCACAGTGCGGACACGATGGGCCGAAGGGCCTCTATCCGTGCTGTATAACTCTATGACTCTATGACAGCACCTCCCAAACCCGCGACCTCTACCACCTAGAAGGACGAGAGCAGCAGGCGCATGGGAACAACACCACCTGCACGTTCCCCTCCAAGTCACACTCCATCCCGACTTGGAAATATATCGCCGTTCCTTCATTGTCGCTGGGTCAAAATCCTGGAACTCCCTTCCTAACAGCACTGTGGGTGAACCGTCACCACACGGACTGCAGCGGTTCAAGAAGGCGGCTCACCACCACCTTCTCGAGGGCAATTAGGGATGGGCAATAAATGCTGGCCTCGCCAGCGACGCCCACATCCCGTGAACGAATAAAAAAAAAATGCTTTTCCTTTCACTTGTTCTTGAACAACTGTTTATACTATTTGTATTGTAGATTTCCCCTGGGTCTTCCCCTCTCTTGCTGCTCTCAACTTTATTCCCTTCTGACTCCCCGCTCAGGTTCCCATCCCCCTGCCACTCTAGTTTAAACCTTCCCCAACAGCACGAGCAAACACCCCCGCGAGGACATTTGTCCCGGTCCTGCTCGGGTGTAACCCGTCACGCTTGTACAGGTCCCACCTTCCCCAGAACCGGTCCCAATGTCCCAGGAATCTAAATCCATCCCTCCTGCACCATCCCTGCAGCCACGCATTCATCCTGTCTATTCTCCTGTTCCTGTACTCACTAGCACGTGGCACTGGTAGTAATCCTGAGATCACTACCTTTGAAGTCCTGCTTTTTAATTTATCTCCTAACTCCTTAAATTCACCTTGCAGGACCTCATCCCTTTTTTTACCTATGTCGTTGGTACCAATATGGACCACGACTACTGGCTATTCACCCTCCCCCTCCAGAATACCCTGCAGCCGCTCCTTGACATCCTTGACCCTAGCACCAGGGAGGCAACATACCATCCTGGAGTCACGTTTGCGGCCGCAGAAACGCCTATCTGTTCCCCTTACAATCGAATCCCCTATCACTATAGCCCTGCCACTCTTCTTCCTCCCCTCCTGTGCAGCAGAGCCACTCGTGGTGCCCCGAACCTTGCTCTTGCTGCTTTCCCCTGATAAGCCATCTCCCCCAACAGCATCCAAAGCAGAATATCTGTTTGAGAGGGAGATGGCCCCAGGGGACTCCTGCTCTACCTGCCTCGTCCTTTTACTCTGCCTGGCGGTCACCCATTTCCTTTCTGCCTGCGTATTCTTTACCTGCGGTGTGACCACCTCACTGAACGTGCTATCCACGATAGTCTCAGCATCGCGGATGCTCCACAGTGAGTCCACCCGCAGCTCCAGCTCGGAAAGACGGTTAGCCAGTAGCTGCAGCTGGACACACTTCCTGCACACATGGTCGCCAGGGACACTGGTGGTGTCCATGACTTCCCACATAGTGCAGGAGGAGCATATCACGGGTGCGAGCTGTGCTGCCATGACTTGCCTTAGACTCCCAGACTCTCTTCCCGCTCTAGGCCTCCCCTTTTATACTCTGCTCACCTCTCAGACTCTCCTGCCTCACCTGTGATGTCGCACAGTAGTTGTCTCTTGGTGCAGGTCTGCTGCTGCTTTTATTCCACAATCTCAGTCTTCTACTCTCAGGTCCACTGCTGCTCTGCGGGAAAAGTTCGGAAAAGCAAGGCAAAGCAGCACCTCCTTCCCCCACTTCACCGAACTCCCATACTTACCGAACTCTCAGCACGCTGTGTAGTCCGCACACCGATGGTCATTGGCTGGCGCTCCAAGAAGCTCGAAACCATCCAGGACAAAGCAGCTCGCTTGATTGGCACCCCATCCACCACCCTAAACATTCACTTATCAGCCCAAGCCTGGATGTTGTCCAGGTCTTACTGCATGCAGGCACGGACTACTTCATTGACTGAAGGGTTGGGAATGGAACTGAACACTGTGCAATCATCAGCGAACATCCCCATTTCTGACCTTATGATGGAGGGAAGGTCATTGATGAAGCAGCTGAAGATGGTTGGGCCTTGGACACTACCCTGAGGAACTCCTGCAGCAATGTTCTGGGGCTGAGATGATTGGCCTCCAACAACCACTACCATTTTCCTTTGTGCTAGGTATGACTCCAGCCACTGGAGAGTTTTCCCCCTGATTCCCGTTGATTTCAATTTTACTCGGGCTCCTTGGTGCCACACTCGGTCAAATGCTGCCTTGATGTGAAGGGCAGTCACCCTCACCTCACCTCTGGAATTCAGCTCTTTTGTCCATGTTTGGACCAAGGTTGTAATGTCTGGAGCCGAGTGGTCCTGGCGGAACCCAAACTGAGCATCGGTGAGCAGGTTATTGGTGAGTAAGTGCCGCTTGATAGAAGTCTATCACTTCGCTGATGATTGAGAGTAGACTGAAGGGGCGGTAATTGGCCAGATTGGATTTGTCCTGCTTTTTGTGGACAGGACATACCTGGGCAATTTTCCACATTGTCGGGTAGATGCCAGTGTTGTAGCTGTACTGGAACAGTTTGGCTTGAGGCATGGCTAGTTCTGGAGCTCAAGTCTTCAGCACTTCAGCCGGGATGTTATCAGAGCTCATAGCCTTTGTTGTATCCAGTGCACTTAGCCGTTTCTTGATATCACGTGGAGTGAATCGAATTGGCTGAAGACTGGCTTCTGTGATGGTGGGGATATCGGGAAGAGGCCGAGATGGATCATCCACTTGACACTTCTGGCTGAAGATGGTTGCAAACGCTTCATCCTTGTCTTTTGCACTCACGTGCTGGACCCTGCCATTATTGAGGATGGGGATGTTCACAGAGCCTCCTCCTCCTGTTAGTTATTTAATTGTATATAAGAACATAAGAGATAGGAGCAGGAGTAGGCCATTTGACCCTTCAATCCTGCACCGCCATTCAATGAGGTCATGGCTGATCTGATTCTGGTCTCAACTCCACTTTCCCGCCTGTTCCCCATATTCTTTGAGTCCCTTGCAGATCAAAAATTTGTCTAACTTAGCCTTGAATATATTCAATGACTCAGCCTCCATCGCTCTTTGGGGCAAAGAATTCCAAAGGTTCATAACTTAAGTAATTAAGATTACTTCATTTAAAGTAATTAAGATTAGTAAAGAAAAAGTTATAGAAAAATTAATGGGACTAAATGCCGATAAATCTCCTGGACCTGATGGCCTATGTCCTAGGGTTTTAAAAGAGGTGGCTGCAAAGATAGTGGGTGCATAGGTTTTGATCTTCCAGAATTCCCTAGATTCTAGAACGGTCCCCGTGGATTGAAATGTAGCAAATGTAACCCCGCTATTTAAGAAAGGAGGGAGAGAGAAAACAGGGAACTATAGGCCAGTTAGCCTGACATCAGTAGTAGGGAAAATGCTAGACTCTATTACTAAGGACATAGTAACAGGGCACTTAGAAAATCATAATATGATTAGGCAGAGTTAGCACAGTTTTATGAAAGGGAAATCATGTTTAACAAATCTATTATAGTTTTTTGAGGATGTAACTAGCAGGGTAGATAAGAGGGAATCAGTGGATGTAGTATATTTGGATTTTCAAAAGGCATTCGATAAGGTGCCACACAAAAGGTTGCTACACAAGATTAGGACTCATGAGATTGGGAGTAATATATTAGCATGGACTGAGGATTGTTTAACAGACAGAAAACAGAGAGTAGGAATAAACGGGTCATTTTCGGATTGGCAAGTTGTAACTAGTGGAGTGCCGCAGGATCGATGCTTGGGCCTCAGCTATTTACAATCCATATTAATGACTTAGATGAAGGGACCAAGTGTAATGTATCCAAGATTGCTGACAATACAAAGCTAGCTGGGAAAGTAAGCTGTGAGGAGGACGCAAAGAGTCTGCAGAGGGGTAATCGACAGGTTAAGTGAATGGGCAAGAAGGTGGCAGATGGAGTATAATGTGGGGATTGTTCACTTTGGTAGGAAAAATGGAAAAACTGAATATTTTTTAAATGATGAGAAACTATGAAATGTTGGTGTTCAGAGGAATTTAAGCGTCCTTGTACATGAAACGCAGACAGTTATCATGCAGGTACAGCAAGCAATTAGGAAGGCAAATGGTATGTTGGCCTTTATTGCAAGGGGGTTGGAGTACAAGAGTAAGGAAGTCTTGTTGCAATTGTACAGGGCTCTGGTGAGACCTCACCTGGAATACTGTGTGCAGTTTTGGTCTCTTTACCTAAGGAAGGATATACTTGCCTTAGAGGCGGTGCAACGTAGGTTCACTAGATTGATTACTGGGATGAGAGGGTTGTCCTGAGGAAAGATTGAGTAGACTGGGCCTATACTCTCCAGAATTGAGAAGAATGAGAGGTGATCTCATTGAAACATATAAAATTCTGAGGGGGCTTGACAGTGTAGATGCTGAGAGGATATTTCCTCTGACTGGAGAGTCTAGAACTAGGGGGCATAGTCTCAGGATAAGGGGTTGGACATTTAGGACTGAGATGAGGAGGAATTTCTTCACGCAGAGGGTTGTGACTCTTTGGAATTCTCTACCCCAGAGGGCTGTGAATGCTGAGTCGTTGAGTATATTCAAGACTGAGATCGATAGATTTTTGGACTTTGGGGAATCAAGGGATATGGGGATCGGGCTGGAAAGTGCAGTTGAGGTTGAAGAGCAGCCATGATCTTATTGAATGGCGGAGCTGGCTCGAGGGGCCATATGGCCTACTTCTATTTCTTATGTTCTTATTATTGAACTTCATGGAAATACATCTGGGACTGGAATCATAGAACCAGAACTCTGAATAAGTGAACCAATTTTTTTATATGACAAATTTCATGGTCATTTTTCCTCGCCTCGGATTACCAGATTTATTTGAATTCAATTCCACAATTTGCCATGATGGGATTTGGATTCATGACCTCTAGGTTGCTCGTCTAGTACCATTACGACAACACTAACATACTCTAGTTAAATTGGTCAGAAAATGAAAACTGACTCATTGATGAACAGACTATATTTTGCACTACTATCAGCTGGCATACCAGGCCTCCATGATGAGGGTTTGCCTTTACAAGCAATAATATTCGATGTGTTACTTTCAAACATATGACATTAGATGACTTCTTTCAGATGAGACCTTAAATCAAGGCCCATTTCCCCTCTCAAGTGGACGTAAAAGATCCCATGGCACTCTATGAAGAAGAGCAAGGGAGTCCTGGCCAATATTTATCCCTCAACCAACATCACTAAAATATATTATCGAATCATTTATGTCCTTGCTGTTTGTGGGATGTAGCTGTGCGCACATTGGCTGCCGTGTTTCCCTGCACTATTACAGTAAAGAGCGAGGGACTGGGACTAATTGGATAGCTCTTTCGAAAAGCTGGCACAAACACAATGGGCTGAATGGCCTCCTTCTGTGCTGTTAGATTCTATGATTTATGAATCATTGTGCTATGCTATCTAAAGTCAAGTTTCTGTAGAAATTGAACTACATGGAAATGGTTAAAACCTATGCCGATTAAAAAATATTTGTGCTTGCAAAAAAAGGATGTTGGCTGCGAATGTAACAACTTCAATGAGATTGAAACTAATGGACTGCTGAAAGGTAATAAGCAAAAGGACCTTGAGGATGGTTAAAAATAAGAAAAGAAAGAAAACTGGTCATAAACAAGTGGGTTATAAAAGCCCAAAGAAGATTCTTATCTTCAGTGCGCATGCCAGAAGACAGTGCGCACTGAAGATAAGATCAGCAAGAAGGTGCGGAACACTAGAACAGAAGAAAGAAGCCATTATGCGGATCCAGATCGCTTGGAAGGACGGAGTATTAAAGGTCACATAAGGATAATACTGTGTTATGAATGATAAATTGTAGAAACAAATAAAGTAGTGGATTTGAATCAAATACACCTGTTTCCTGACTCCGTCTGCTTCTGAGTCAAATAAAATTAGTAATCTCCAATACAAGTAATATTGCAGCTGGTTCTGTACAACGTCTTGGGCGAAAGATATATGCAACAATAATGCACGTCAGCAAGCTATTCAACTGAGGAGAGTATCATAGCCAAGTCTGATACCCATCCTCACCTACTGCCCACATATTCACTTCCAGGAGGAGGGGGTAGGAGTGACCGAACTGGCGATTTTCTCCTTCCTCACCCAGGAGCACTGAGGCTAATTGTAGCATGCCTACCATCAGGCTGGATATAGTCAACTATCTCAGTAGAAACCAAGGATTGAACCTGGAAGTGTATGTGTACTACTCAATCAACGTGAAGGATGAAAGAATCCGAATCAGTGAGTTTCAACAAATATCAACACGTTGGACCAGATGATAGCGTGTATGTAAATAGTGTAAGAAAACGCGGGGTGGGGGGAGGGGGAGGAAGAGATCATAGAATCATAGAATGGTCACAGCACAGTAGGAGGCCATTCGGCTCATTGAGCCCGTGTTGGCTCTTTGTAAGAGCAATCCAGTTAGTCCCATTCCCCCGGTCTTTCCCCGTAGCCCTGCAAATTTTTTTCCCTTCAAGTATTTATCCAATTCCTTTTTGAAAGCCATGATTGAATCTGCTTCCACCACCCTTTCAGGCAGCACATTCTAGATCATAATTACTCGATGCGTAAAAAAGTTTTTCCTCATGTCGCCTTTTGTTCTTTTGCCAATCACCTTAAATCTGTCCTCTGGTTCTCGACCCTTCCACCAATGGGAACAGTTTCTCTTCAATTTATCTAAACCCTTCATGATTTTGAACACTTCTATCAAATCTCCTCTTCACCTTCTCTGCTCTAAGAACAAGCCCAGCTTCTCCAGTCTATCCATGTAACTGAAGTTCCTTGTCCCTGGAACCATTCTAGTAAATGTTTTCTGCACCCTCTCTAAAGCCTTCACATCGTTCCTAAAGTGCAGTGCTCAGAATTGGACACAATACTCCAGTTGTGGCCGAAGCAGTGTTTTATAAGGATTCAACATAACTTCCTTGCTTTTGTACTCTATGCCTCGATTTATAAAGCCCAGGATCTCGTATGCTTATTTAACCACTTTCTCACACTGTCCTGCCACCTTCAAAGATTTGTGCACATATACCCCTAGGTTGCTCTGTTCCTGCACCCCCTTTAGAATTGTACCATTTAGTTTATATTGCCTCTACTCATTCTTCCTGCCAAAATATATCACTTCGCACTTCTCTGCATTAAATTTCATCTACCACCATGCCACCAGCCTGTCTATGTCCTCTTGAAGTCTGTCACTATCCTCCTCACTGTTTACTACACTTCCAAGTTTTGTGTCAACTGCAAATTTTGAAATTGTGCCCTGTACACCCAAGTCCAAGTCATTAATACGTATCAAAAAATTGGTTTGTGGATAACAAGTATGGTTTCTTGAATCACGGAATGTAAAGTATAATCTACTTAAGATTTAAGCAATAGTTATAGGGAAAACAATATTACCCGTTCCACTGCAAGGCATGCAGACTATGATATATCTATGCTTACAGGATTAGCTATAACAGGATAGCCCAGAATTTAAAAGGGAATTCCTCCTTGCCAACATAACTTTTAAGTACACTGTCTTTCGCTGGTCTATTGTTCCCCCGGCACTAAATCTCAGTGGGGTACCGTTATCCTGGCTTTGACTATCACTGTGCTACGGTTCCCTGGCACCAAATCTCGCTGGGGTACAGTTCCCTTGGCACTGACTTTCTGGGGTACAGACAGTTCGCCTTCATCGACTGTCACTGTGATATGATTCCACCGTGACTGAAAATTAACTTTTAAAAATGTGGAGTCTCATTCCTTCCGATTTTATTTGTTGTTGGAGATTTTTTTTAAATTTAATTTATATTTGTCTCTTTTATCTCTGTCTTTTAATTCAATATTTCTTTATTTTGCTTTCTCTCACTGATTCTACATTGATTTAGCTGTTGTAGCTTGCACGTCCTGATTCTTACTGCAAGGCTTGTCAAAGATGCTTCAACCTGATATTTGAAGGGACAGAGCGATCCGTTCCCTGTTCGCACAACTCGCTGATGCCCGGGAGAAGATGCTGCACTTTTTGCAGCTCACCACTAGAGAAAGTTCCCACACTAAAGCCCGTGGGTTGTTTGTGGGCAAGTTTAAATCTAATGAGCGGCGGGCGCCGTTCGTTCGCCACTCAGAGCAAATTCCGGGCCAATGCCACTCCTCAGTCTTCCTACCAAAATGAATCACTTCACACTGATCCACATTAAATTTCATCTCCCACTATTTGGTGGCCTATGGTATACACCCAGCAGCGAACAGGTCCTCTATTGTTCCTTAATTCTAACTGAATAGATTCTGTCTGTGAACCCTCACGTATATCATCTCTTTCTAGTACTGTAACATTATCTTTAATCAATACTACCAACCCCCCACCCCATCTCTTTTTCCTTTCCTATCTTTCCTGAATACATTATAGCCAGGAATATTATGTGCTTATTCCTCCCCTTGTTTGAGTCACTATATCATAATCCCAGGTTGGCACTTGTGCCTGCAGCTCACGAACCTCATTCAATCTGTTGCTTTCTTGTACAAATCACACTTGCCTGCCTGAAAGTTATTTAGCATGCAATTGTGCAATGGTAAACCTACCTCTTTGACCAAGCTTTTGGTCACCTGTCCTAATGTCTCCTTACCTGGCTCGGTGTCAATTTTTGTTTGATAATGATCCTGTGAAACGCCTGGGGGCGTTTTTAGTACGTTAAAGGCAAGGATACAGACAAGTTGTTGTAAAGAAGCAATGACAAAGGAAGAGACAATGAGGTGAACTCAACAACCAGGTGCTGCTCTGTGCCGCCCCCTGGTGGCCGCGGTGTGTCGGTGGCACGGACCCGCCGACCTCGTTCACTCTCGCGAGAGTTTGAAGGACTCGGACGCCGCCATCTTGCGAGTGCCGATCGGTGAGGTCCTGGCAGCGGAAGGTTGAATATTTCACTTTAAAGCCGCGCGACCCGGGCTCTTCATAGTTTATAAATTCGGCCGCTCTCGCCGCTTCACTCATATTTTAAACCGCTAACAAGGACTGAGTTCATTAAAGCCCTGTGTTAGAAATGTGATTTTTATTCCCCGCCTGGTAGTCAGTGGACGGAGAGGGGCCTTGGCGCTAGGTTCAAACTTCAGATAGAGAGAGAGAGAGAGGGTCAGACATGGGATAGAGAGAGGGTCAGACATGGGATAGAGAGAGAGAGAGGGTCAGACATGGGATAGAGAGAGAGAGAGGGTCAGACATGGGATAGAGAGAGAGAGAGAGGGTCAGACATGGGATAGAGAGAGAGAGAGGGTCAGACATGGGATAGAGAGAGAGAGAGGGTCAGACATGGGATAGAGAGAGAGAGGGTCAGACATGGGATAGAGAGAGAGAGAGAGAGGGTCAGACATGGGATAGAGAGAGAGAGGGTCAGACATGGGATAGAGAGAGAGAGAGAGGGTCAGACATGGGATAGAGAGAGAGAGAGAGGGTCAGACATGGGATAGAGAGAGAGAGAGGGTCAGACATGGGATAGAGAGAGAGAGAGGGTCAGACATGGGATAGAGAGAGAGAGAGAGGGTCAGACATGGATAGAGAGAGAGAGAGGGTCAGACATGGGATAGAGAGAGAGAGGGTCAGACATGGGATAGAGAGAGAGAGAGGGTCAGACATGGGATAGAGAGAGAGAGAGAGAGGGTCAGACATGGGATAGAGAGAGAGAGGGTCAGACATGGGATAGAGAGAGAGAGAGAGGGTCAGACATGGGATAGAGAGAGAGAGAGAGGGTCAGACATGGGATAGAGAGAGAGAGAGGGTCAGACATGGGATAGAGAGAGAGAGAGAGGGTCAGACATGGGATAGAGAGAGAGAGAGGGTCAGACATGGGATAGAGAGAGAGAGAGGGTCAGACATGGGATAGAGAGAGAGAGAGGGTCAGACATGGGATAGAGAGAGAGAGAGAGGGTCAGACATGGGATAGAGAGAGAGAGAGAGGGTCAGACATGGGATAGAGAGAGAGAGAGAGGGTCAGACATGGGATAGAGAGAGAGAGAGGGTCAGACATGGGATAGAGAGAGAGAGAGAGGGTCAGACATGGGATAGAGAGAGAGAGAGGGTCAGACATGGGATAGAGAGAGAGAGAGGGTCAGACATGGGATAGAGAGAGAGAGAGGGTCAGACATGGGATAGAGAGAGAGAGAGAGGGTCAGACATGGGATAGAGAGAGAGAGAGGGTCAGACATGGGATAGAGAGAGAGAGGGTCAGACATGGGATAGAGAGAGAGAGAGGGTCAGACATGGGATAGAGAGAGAGAGAGAGAGGGTCAGACATGGGATAGAGAGAGAGAGGGTCAGACATGGGATAGAGAGAGAGAGAGAGGGTCAGACATGGGATAGAGAGAGAGAGAGAGGGTCAGACATGGGATAGAGAGAGAGAGAGGGTCAGACATGGGATAGAGAGAGAGAGAGAGGGTCAGACATGGGATAGAGAGAGAGAGAGGGTCAGACATGGGATAGAGAGAGAGAGAGGGTCAGACATGGGATAGAGAGAGAGAGAGGGTCAGACATGGGATAGAGAGAGAGAGAGAGGGTCAGACATGGGATAGAGAGAGAGAGAGAGGGTCAGACATGGGATAGAGAGAGAGAGAGAGGGTCAGACATGGGATAGAGAGAGAGAGAGGGTCAGACATGGGATAGAGAGAGAGAGAGAGGGTCAGACATGGGATAGAGAGAGAGAGAGGGTCAGACATGGGATAGAGAGAGAGAGAGGGTCAGACATGGGATAGAGAGAGAGAGAGGGTCAGACATGGGATAGAGAGAGAGAGAGAGGGTCAGACATGGGATAGAGAGAGAGAGAGGGTCAGACATGGGATAGAGAGAGAGAGAGAGGGTCAGACATGGGATAGAGAGAGAGAGAGGGTCAGACATGGGATAGAGAGAGAGAGAGAGGGTCAGACATGGGATAGAGAGAGAGAGAGAGAGGGTCAGACATGGGATAGAGAGAGAGAGGGTCAGACATGGGAGAGAGAGAGAGAGAGGGTCAGACATGGGATAGAGAGAGAGAGAGAGAGGGTCAGACATGGGATAGAGAGAGAGAGAGGGTCAGACATGGGATAGAGAGAGAGAGAGGGTCAGACATGGGATAGAGAGAGAGAGAGGGTCAGACATGGGATAGAGAGAGAGAGAGGGTCAGACATGGGAGAGAGAGAGAGAGAGGGTCAGACATGGGATAGAGAGAGAGAGAGGGTCAGACATGGGAGAGAGAGAGAGAGAGAGGGTCAGACATGGGATAGAGAGAGAGAGAGGGTCAGACATGGGATAGAGAGAGAGAGAGGGTCAGACATGGGATAGAGAGAGAGAGAGAGAGAGGGTCAGACATGGGATAGAGAGAGAGAGAGGGTCAGACATGGGAGAGAGAGAGAGAGAGGGTCAGACATGGGATAGAGAGAGAGAGAGAGGGACAGACATGGGAGAGAGAGAGAGAGAGAGGGTCAGACATGGGATAGAGAGAGAGAGAGAGGGTCAGACATGGGATAGAGAGAGAGAGAGAGGGTCAGACATGGGATAGAGAGAGAGAGAGGGTCAGACATGGGATAGAGAGAGAGAGAGAGGGTCAGACATGGGATAGAGAGAGAGAGAGGGTCAGACATGGGATAGAGAGAGAGAGAGGGTCAGACATGGGAGAGAGAGAGAGAGAGGGTCAGACATGGGATAGAGAGAGAGAGAGGGTCAGACATGGGGGAGAGAGAGAGAGAGAGAGGGTCAGACATGGGATAGAGAGAGAGAGAGGGTCAGACATGGGATAGAGAGAGAGAGAGGGTCAGACATGGGAGAGAGAGAGAGAGAGGGTCAGACATGGGATAGAGAGAGAGAGAGAGGGTCAGACATGGGATAGAGAGAGAGAGAGAGTGTCAGACATGGGATAGAGAGAGAGAGAGAGGGTCAGACATGGGATAGAGAGAGAGAGAGGGTCAGACATGGGATAGAGAGAGAGAGGGTCAGACATGGGATAGAGAGAGAGAGAGAGGGTCAGACATGGGATAGAGAGAGAGAGAGAGAGGGTCAGACATGGGAGAGAGAGAGAGAAGGGGTCAGACATGGGATAGAGAGAGAGAGAGAGGGTCAGACATGGGATAGAGAGAGAGAGAGAGGGTCAGACATGGGATAGAGAGAGAGAGAGGGTCAGACATGGGATAGAGAGAGAGAGAGAGGGTCAGACATGGGATAGAGAGAGAGAGAGGGTCAGACATGGGATAGAGAGAGAGAGGGTCAGACATGGGATAGAGAGAGAGAGGGTCAGACATGGGATAGAGAGAGAGAGAGTGTCAGACATGGGATAGAGAGAGAGAGGGTCAGACATGGGATAGAGAGAGAGAGAGAGGGTCAGACATGGGATAGAGAGAGAGAGAGAGTGTCAGACATGGGATAGAGAGAGAGAGAGGGTCAGACATGGGATAGAGAGAGAGAGAGAGGGTCAGACATGGGATAGAGAGAGAGAGAGGGTCAGACATGGGATAGAGAGAGAGAGGGTCAGACATGGGATAGAGAGAGAGGGTCAGACATGGGATAGAGAGAGAGAGGGTCAGACATGGGATAGAGAGAGAGAGAGGGTCAGACATGGGATAGAGAGAGAGAGAGAGGGTCAGACATGGGATAGAGAGAGAGAGAGGGTCAGACATGGGATAGAGAGAGAGAGAGGGTCAGACATGGGATAGAGAGAGAGAGAGAGGGTCAGACATGGGATAGAGAGAGAGAGAGGGTCAGACATGGGATAGAGAGAGAGAGGGTCAGACATGGGATAGAGAGAGAGAGAGGGTCAGACATGGGATAGAGAGAGAGAGAGGGTCAGACATGGGATAGAGAGAGAGAGAGAGGGTCAGACATGGGATAGAGAGAGAGAGAGAGGGTCAGACATGGGATAGAGAGAGAGAGAGAGGGTCAGACATGGGATAGAGAGAGAGAGGGTCAGACATGGGATAGAGAGAGAGAGAGGGTCAGAC
Organism: Heptranchias perlo; assembly: GCF_035084215.1. NCBI lineage: Eukaryota > Metazoa > Chordata > Chondrichthyes > Hexanchiformes > Hexanchidae > Heptranchias > Heptranchias perlo. Next base: position 112,024,587 of record NC_090329.1, on the reverse strand, counting down.
ATGGGATAGAGAGAGAGAGAGGGTCAGACATGGGATAGAGAGAGAGAGGGTCAGACATGGGATCGAGAGAGAGAGAGAGGGTCAGACATGGGATAGAGAGAGAGAGAGGGTCAGACATGGGATAGAGAGAGAGAGAGAGGGTCAGACATGGGAGAGAGAGAGAGAGAGGGTCAGACATGGGATAGAGAGAGAGAGAGGGTCAGACATGGGATAGAGAGAGAGAGAGAGGGTCAGACATGGGATAGAGAGAGAGAGAGGGTCAGACATGGGATAGAGAGAGAGAGAGAGGGTCAGACATGGGATAGAGAGAGAGAGAGGGTCAGACATGGGATAGAGAGAGAGGGTCAGACATGGGATAGAGAGAGAGAGAGGGTCAGACATGAGAGAGAGAGAGAGGGTCAGACATGGGATAGAGAGAGAGAGAGGGTCAGACATGGGATAGAGAGAGAGAGAGGGTCAGACATGGGATAGAGAGAGAGAGAGAGGGTCAGACATGGGATAGAGAGAGAGAGGGTCAGACATGGGATAGAGAGAGAGAGAGGGTCAGACATGGGATAGAGAGAGAGAGGGTCAGACATGGGATAGAGAGAGAGAGGGTCAGACATGGGATAGAGAGAGAGAGAGGGTCAGACATGGGATAGAGAGAGAGAGAGAGGGTCAGACATGGGATAGAGAGAGAGAGAGAGTGTCAGACATGGGATAGAGAGAGAGAGAGGGTCAGACATGGGATAGAGAGAGAGAGAGAGGGTCAGACATGGGATAGAGAGAGAGAGAGGGTCAGACATGGGATAGAGAGAGAGAGGGTCAGACATGGGATAGAGAGAGAGAGAGGGTCAGACATGGGATAGAGAGAGAGAGAGGGTCAGACATGGGATAGAGAGAGAGAGAGAGGGTCAGACATGGGATAGAGAGAGAGAGAGGGTCAGACATGGGATAGAGAGAGAGAGAGGGTCAGACATGGGATAGAGAGAGAGAGAGAGGGTCAGACATGGGATAGAGAGAGAGAGAGGGTCAGACATGGGATAGAGAGAGAGAGGGTCAGACATGGGATAGAGAGAGAGAGAGGGTCAGACATGGGATAGAGAGAGAGAGAGGGTCAGACATGGGATAGAGAGAGAGAGAGAGGGTCAGACATGGGATAGAGAGAGAGAGAGGGTCAGACATGGGATAGAGAGAGAGAGAGAGGGTCAGACATGGGATAGAGAGAGAGAGAGAGGGTCAGACATGGGATAGAGAGAGAGAGAGGGTCAGACATGGGATAGAGAGAGAGAGAGGGTCAGACATGGGATAGAGAGAGAGAGAGAGGGTCAGACATGGGATAGAGAGAGAGAGAGGGTCAGACATGGGATAGAGAGAGAGAGAGGGTCAGACATGGGATGGAGAGAGAGAGAGGGTCAGACATGGGATAGAGAGAGAGAGGGTCAGACATGGGATAGAGAGAGAGAGAGAGAGGGTCAGACATGGGATAGAGAGAGAGAGGGTCAGACATGGGATAGAGAGAGAGAGAGAGGGTCAGACATGGGATAGAGAGAGAGAGAGAGGGTCAGACATGGGATAGAGAGAGAGAGAGGGTCAGACATGGGATAGAGAGAGAGAGAGGGTCAGACATGGGATAGAGAGAGAGAGAGAGGGTCAGACATGGGATAGAGAGAGAGAGAGGGTCAGACATGGGATAGAGAGAGAGAGGGTCAGACATGGGATAGAGAGAGAGAGAGGGTCAGACATGGGATAGAGAGAGAGAGAGAGAGGGTCAGACATGGGATAGAGAGAGAGAGGGTCAGACATGGGATAGAGAGAGAGAGAGAGGGTCAGACATGGGATAGAGAGAGAGAGAGAGGGTCAGACATGGGATAGAGAGAGAGAGAGGGTCAGACATGGGATAGAGAGAGAGAGAGAGGGTCAGACATGGGATAGAGAGAGAGAGAGGGTCAGACATGGGATAGAGAGAGAGAGAGGGTCAGACATGGGATAGAGAGAGAGAGAGGGTCAGACATGGGATAGAGAGAGAGAGAGAGGGTCAGACATGGGATAGAGAGAGAGAGAGAGGGTCAGACATGGGATAGAGAGAGAGAGAGAGGGTCAGACATGGGATAGAGAGAGAGAGAGGGTCAGACATGGGATAGAGAGAGAGAGAGAGGGTCAGACATGGGATAGAGAGAGAGAGAGGGTCAGACATGGGATAGAGAGAGAGAGAGGGTCAGACATGGGATAGAGAGAGAGAGAGGGTCAGACATGGGATAGAGAGAGAGAGAGAGGGTCAGACATGGGATAGAGAGAGAGAGAGGGTCAGACATGGGATAGAGAGAGAGAGGGTCAGACATGGGATAGAGAGAGAGAGAGGGTCAGACATGGGATAGAGAGAGAGAGAGAGAGGGTCAGACATGGGATAGAGAGAGAGAGGGTCAGACATGGGATAGAGAGAGAGAGAGAGGGTCAGACATGGGATAGAGAGAGAGAGAGAGGGTCAGACATGGGATAGAGAGAGAGAGAGGGTCAGACATGGGATAGAGAGAGAGAGAGAGGGTCAGACATGGGATAGAGAGAGAGAGAGGGTCAGACATGGGATAGAGAGAGAGAGAGGGTCAGACATGGGATAGAGAGAGAGAGAGGGTCAGACATGGGATAGAGAGAGAGAGAGAGGGTCAGACATGGGATAGAGAGAGAGAGAGAGGGTCAGACATGGGATAGAGAGAGAGAGAGAGGGTCAGACATGGGATAGAGAGAGAGAGAGGGTCAGACATGGGATAGAGAGAGAGAGAGAGGGTCAGACATGGGATAGAGAGAGAGAGAGGGTCAGACATGGGATAGAGAGAGAGAGAGGGTCAGACATGGGATAGAGAGAGAGAGAGGGTCAGACATGGGATAGAGAGAGAGAGAGAGGGTCAGACATGGGATAGAGAGAGAGAGAGGGTCAGACATGGGATAGAGAGAGAGAGAGAGGGTCAGACATGGGATAGAGAGAGAGAGAGGGTCAGACATGGGATAGAGAGAGAGAGAGAGGGTCAGACATGGGATAGAGAGAGAGAGAGAGAGGGTCAGACATGGGATAGAGAGAGAGAGGGTCAGACATGGGAGAGAGAGAGAGAGAGGGTCAGACATGGGATAGAGAGAGAGAGAGAGAGGGTCAGACATGGGATAGAGAGAGAGAGAGGGTCAGACATGGGATAGAGAGAGAGAGAGGGTCAGACATGGGATAGAGAGAGAGAGAGGGTCAGACATGGGATAGAGAGAGAGAGAGGGTCAGACATGGGAGAGAGAGAGAGAGAGGGTCAGACATGGGATAGAGAGAGAGAGAGGGTCAGACATGGGAGAGAGAGAGAGAGAGAGGGTCAGACATGGGATAGAGAGAGAGAGAGGGTCAGACATGGGATAGAGAGAGAGAGAGGGTCAGACATGGGATAGAGAGAGAGAGAGAGAGAGGGTCAGACATGGGATAGAGAGAGAGAGAGGGTCAGACATGGGAGAGAGAGAGAGAGAGGGTCAGACATGGGATAGAGAGAGAGAGAGAGGGACAGACATGGGAGAGAGAGAGAGAGAGAGGGTCAGACATGGGATAGAGAGAGAGAGAGAGGGTCAGACATGGGATAGAGAGAGAGAGAGAGGGTCAGACATGGGATAGAGAGAGAGAGAGGGTCAGACATGGGATAGAGAGAGAGAGAGAGGGTCAGACATGGGATAGAGAGAGAGAGAGGGTCAGACATGGGATAGAGAGAGAGAGAGGGTCAGACATGGGAGAGAGAGAGAGAGAGGGTCAGACATGGGATAGAGAGAGAGAGAGGGTCAGACATGGGGGAGAGAGAGAGAGAGAGAGGGTCAGACATGGGATAGAGAGAGAGAGAGGGTCAGACATGGGATAGAGAGAGAGAGAGGGTCAGACATGGGAGAGAGAGAGAGAGAGGGTCAGACATGGGATAGAGAGAGAGAGAGAGGGTCAGACATGGGATAGAGAGAGAGAGAGAGTGTCAGACATGGGATAGAGAGAGAGAGAGAGGGTCAGACATGGGATAGAGAGAGAGAGAGGGTCAGACATGGGATAGAGAGAGAGAGGGTCAGACATGGGATAGAGAGAGAGAGAGAGGGTCAGACATGGGATAGAGAGAGAGAGAGAGAGGGTCAGACATGGGAGAGAGAGAGAGAAGGGGTCAGACATGGGATAGAGAGAGAGAGAGAGGGTCAGACATGGGATAGAGAGAGAGAGAGAGGGTCAGACATGGGATAGAGAGAGAGAGAGGGTCAGACATGGGATAGAGAGAGAGAGAGAGGGTCAGACATGGGATAGAGAGAGAGAGAGGGTCAGACATGGGATAGAGAGAGAGAGGGTCAGACATGGGATAGAGAGAGAGAGGGTCAGACATGGGATAGAGAGAGAGAGAGTGTCAGACATGGGATAGAGAGAGAGAGGGTCAGACATGGGATAGAGAGAGAGAGAGAGGGTCAGACATGGGATAGAGAGAGAGAGAGAGTGTCAGACATGGGATAGAGAGAGAGAGAGGGTCAGACATGGGATAGAGAGAGAGAGAGAGGGTCAGACATGGGATAGAGAGAGAGAGAGGGTCAGACATGGGATAGAGAGAGAGAGGGTCAGACATGGGATAGAGAGAGAGAGAGGGTCAGACATGGGATAGAGAGAGAGAGAGGGTCAGACATGGGATAGAGAGAGAGAGAGAGGGTCAGACATGGGATAGAGAGAGAGAGAGGGTCAGACATGGGATAGAGAGAGAGAGAGGGTCAGACATGGGATAGAGAGAGAGAGAGAGGGTCAGACATGGGATAGAGAGAGAGAGAGGGTCAGACATGGGATAGAGAGAGAGAGGGTCAGACATGGGATAGAGAGAGAGAGAGGGTCAGACATGGGATAGAGAGAGAGAGAGGGTCAGACATGGGATAGAGAGAGAGAGAGAGGGTCAGACATGGGATAGAGAGAGAGAGAGAGGGTCAGACATGGGATAGAGAGAGAGAGAGAGGGTCAGACATGGGATAGAGAGAGAGAGAGGGTCAGACATGGGATAGAGAGAGAGAGAGGGTCAGACATGGGATAGAGAGAGAGAGAGGGTCAGACATGGGATAGAGAGAGAGAGGGTCAGACATGGGATCGAGAGAGAGAGAGAGGGTCAGACATGGGATAGAGAGAGAGAGAGGGTCAGACATGGGATAGAGAGAGAGAGAGAGGGTCAGACATGGGATAGAGAGAGAGAGAGGGTCAGACATGGGATAGAGAGAGAGAGAGGGTCAGACATGGGATAGAGAGAGAGAGAGAGGGTCAGACATGGGATAGAGAGAGAGAGAGAGGGTCAGACATGGGATAGAGAGAGAGAGAGAGGGTCAGACATGGGATAGAGAGAGAGAGAGGGTCAGACATGGGATAGAGAGAGAGGGTCAGACATGGGATAGAGAGAGAGAGAGGGTCAGACATGGATAGAGAGAGAGAGAGAGGGTCAGACATGGGATAGAGAGAGAGAGAGGGTCAGACATGGGATAGAGAGAGAGAGAGGGTCAGACATGGGATAGAGAGAGAGAGAGAGGGTCAGACATGGGATAGAGAGAGAGAGGGTCAGACATGGGATAGAGAGAGAGAGAGGGTCAGACATGGGATAGAGAGAGAGAGGGTCAGACATGGGATAGAGAGAGAGAGGGTCAGACATGGGATAGAGAGAGAGAGAGGGTCAGACATGGGATAGAGAGAGAGAGAGAGGGTCAGACATGGGATAGAGAGAGAGAGAGAGTGTCAGACATGGGATAGAGAGAGAGAGAGGGTCAGACATGGGATAGAGAGAGAGAGAGAGGGTCAGACATGGGATAGAGAGAGAGAGAGGGTCAGACATGGGATAGAGAGAGAGAGAGGGTCAGACATGGGATAGAGAGAGAGAGAGGGTCAGACATGGGATAGAGAGAGAGAGAGGGTCAGACATGGGATAGAGAGAGAGAGAGAGGGTCAGACATGGGATAGAGAGAGAGAGAGGGTCAGACATGGGATAGAGAGAGAGAGAGGGTCAGACATGGGATAGAGAGAGAGAGAGAGGGTCAGACATGGGATAGAGAGAGAGAGAGGGTCAGACATGGGATAGAGAGAGAGAGAGGGTCAGACATGGGATAGAGAGAGAGAGAGGGTCAGACATGGGATAGAGAGAGAGAGAGGGTCAGACATGGGATAGAGAGAGAGAGAGAGGGTCAGACATGGGATAGAGAGAGAGAGAGAGGGTCAGACATGGGATAGAGAGAGAGAGAGAGGGTCAGACATGGGATAGAGAGAGAGAGAGAGGGTCAGACATGGGATAGAGAGAGAGAGAGGGGTCAGACATGGGATAGAGAGAGAGAGAGGGTCAGACATGGGATAGAGAGAGAGAGGGTCAGACATGGGATAGAGAGAGAGAGAGGGTCAGACATGGGATAGAGAGAGAGAGAGGGTCAGACATGGGATAGAGAGAGAGAGAGAGGGTCAGACATGGGATAGAGAGAGAGAGAGGGTCAGACATGGGATAGAGAGAGAGAGAGGGGTCAGACATGGGATAGAGAGAGAGAGAGGGTCAGACATGGGATAGAGAGAGAGAGAGGGTCAGACATGGGATAGAGAGAGAGAGAGGGTCAGACATGGGATAGAGAGAGAGAGAGGGTCAGACATGGGATAGAGAGAGAGAGAGAGGGTCAGACATGGGATAGAGAGAGAGAGAGGGTCAGACATGGGATAGAGAGGAGAGAGGGTCAGACATGGGATAGAGAGAGAGAGAGGGTCAGACATGGGATAGAGAGAGAGAGAGGGTCAGACATGGGATAGAGAGAGAGAGAGAGGGTCAGACATGGGATAGAGAGAGAGAGAGGGTCAGACATGGGATAGAGAGAGAGAGAGGGTCAGACATGGGATAGAGAGAGAGAGAGGGTCAGACATGGGATAGAGAGAGAGAGAGGGTCAGACATGGGATAGAGAGAGAGAGAGAGGGTCAGACATGGGATAGAGAGAGAGAGAGAGGGTCAGACATGGGATAGAGAGAGAGAGAGGGTCAGACATGGGATAGAGAGAGAGAGAGGGTCAGACATGGGATAGAGAGAGAGAGAGGGTCAGACATGGGATAGAGAGAGAGAGAGGGTCAGACATGGGATAGAGAGAGAGAGAGGGGTCAGACATGGGATAGAGAGAGAGAGAGAGGGTCAGACATGGGATAGAGAGAGAGAGGGTCAGACATGGGATAGAGAGAGAGAGAGGGTCAGACATGGGATAGAGAGAGAGAGGGTCAGACATGGATAGAGAGAGAGAGAGGGTCAGACATGGGATAGAGAGAGAGAGAGAGGGTCAGACATGGGATAGAGAGAGAGAGGAGGGTCAGACATGGGATAGAGAGAGAGAGAGAGAGGGTCA